>NC_079299.1:12082421-12390254 GCF_023638135.1 Falco biarmicus
TTCACTAGGATTGCCACAAGTGTACCTCCTAAGTTAGAAAGAGAAATATTATGGTTTAAGGCTTCACTAGTTTTAACTGTTTTAAAATAAATAAATAAAATACAGCACAGTTTACTACGGAGAGAAGAATATTTAAGCCAGCCTTTCAAAATAACATTTTGTCTGCAGGAATATTAAAAGCAGGACATTACAAGCAGGTTTTGATAACGATGCATATGTTCTTGAAGAAGAATGCAGAATATTCTAGACACAGAACTCGGTTCTTAGAAATCTAAGTGAGGTGTACTGTATACATTAACTTCTTCCTTCTCCAAAAACCACTTAAAAAAAGTAGTAAAGATTTATGAGATGTTTCCAGTTAGTTCCTTCTGACAGACTGCTTTTTATTGACCTTAGATCATCGTGACTTCCTTTAAAGGTGATTCTTGAAATGACTTGAAATATTTAAATAAAATGTCTTAGTCTATAAAAAGGAGAGAGCTTCCAAATCAAACATATACATATCTATTAACCATTTGAACCTGACAGTGATGCACATAAAGTAACATAGGTAAGAAAATAGTTTTGCATACTACGGTGCACAGCTATTACAAGTGTTCTTAAGTATGGACACAAAAGCAGACAACTCAGTAGGAGATTCCAAAGGCTGCATCTCTGAGATCACTGCAAGAAAAAAAGAGAAACACAACCTCAAGGCTGTAACTCACCTACACTTAGGCTAAAGAGTGAAACCCACCTATGCTATTTAGCCCCAGCCTCCTGCTGTGACAGAAAGATGCATATCTCTCCTGTAAAAGAATACAAGGGAGCAAAAACCCCATGAAACCCTTTATTCACTCCATGATTTTGTAACATGGCAGCTCTTAGCAGCCTATAAGGAGACAGGAATTTCAGGAGATAAGCCTTAGACTCTGTAGCCCCATCGCTCCTAGAAAGCAAGCATGCACATACTGGTGTACCCCTACAGAAGCTGCATAAATTCTGTGTTTCAACTTTAAGTGCCAAAAGTTAACTTCTTCATGCAAAGTAAACAGGCAGTTGTCCTCTAAAGGTGAAAACTACAAAGTTTTTCTAAATTTAGTAAGAAAGCACATCAACTCAAACAGAAAAATAACTAGTCCCATGATTTCCCCCGCCCCCCATACTTTCACGGTATATGGGGAAGGGCATCCAGGAAAACAGCTGCACTTTTAAGCATAACAAATGTAACTTCCTCTGCTACATTGGTCTTAGTCTCTCTTGTCACACATATACTTTTAACAAAGTTAAAAAAAATTATCATATTAACTGTTTTCTCGTGTACCCAATCTGTAACGTTGTTTCCATGCCATACTTACCCCCCCCCCCCCCCCCCCGCCCTTTTTTTTTTTTTAAATGAAGTAATCTTGTTTCACGGTATCCCCAAGACCACCCAAGCATAACAAACAAAACCAAAGAACAGCTAGCCAACTAGTGTCCAGCATTTCTGTTGCTAACTGTGGAACAAAATTAGTAAGACTCACATTAAAGAAGTTTCAGAATCTTCATAGATAATCTTCAAAATCATTACAATCAGAACAATCTGAGATGAAAACAAAACAAGACCAATAACCCATGGTACCTGTCGCTTTAATGAGATTAGTTCCATATCCAGCTGTCTAAGAATTGTGTTGGCTGCATTGGGACTACAGGAAACAGCTATCACATCTTCCTGGGTCAGGTACATGCCTTTTGGTGGACGGCATTTGGAACGCTGAGAATGGTGGCGATGCTGCAAGCTCTGATACTCTCTTCTACCCAGACCTATTTTGCTGGTCTGAACAGGCTGCTCATTATTGCCCTTTAATTTACAAGAAATACATCATTAAAGAATAACAGTATCTTGTATACAACTTTATTAAAGAATCACATAGCACTGTAACGTTGTATTTCTGACAGAGAAAACCTAAGCTAACATCCTTCTCTGCATGTCGTATCTAAACTAAGTCTTGCAGATGAGCTGATGGAGCGCACCAGTCATTTGCTGGACAAGCCTGCATTTAGTCTTAGAAAGGTCAGTTTTCAAAACTTCTTTTTTGTTTAACATGGCTGAAAATACACTACATGTTATAGAAATCACAGTCTGAATACTGTGAAAAAGGGCAGAAAGACAGAACCTTGAATGTGCACAGAAGGCAAAAAATGTATCTATGTTACATACTTAAACCAAGCAATCAGTGAATTTACACATTTATCGTTGGTCAGATATGAAGAGTTCAGGTGAAGATCAAGGGAGAAGAATGAGCCAGTCGACCAGGACAGGCAAAAATGCAAGATGACACCCTGCTGCAAGCACTCTATGGAAAGTGACAATGCTGTTTGCTTTGCAAGGGGATTTGAGATTTGGAAGAGAGAGGATGTATGTACTTTCACAGTCATAAAAATCCATGTAATTTAGCAAATGTTAAGTCTTTGTTGTTTGTTTTTTGAAGTAGAAAGGGATAGCAGAGAAGTAATGAAGTCTTTGTAACTGCTGTTTTGATACGTTTGGACACCTAAAAATTTCAGCTGTGTCTTCCATGAGCATTGCTGCACAACAGCTAGTCTGTATGTACGTGACTCCCATAGAGCAACCAGGTAGGTTCCCTACAGACCAGGAGCAGAGAAGCAAAATTACTTTCCCTGCAAGGATATTCCAATTCAAAGCAATGCTTAGTACCAGAACGGAGATAGAATTTGGGCTTTTTGCTACTTCAGGCAGCTCCCTACTGCTCCTCCCTGCTGGCATCATGCAGGTTAAGAGGAGGTGGTCATCTAATCACAGCAGAGAAAAAAAATATTGCAGCAGCCATTATTATTATGTTCTGTAGCATTAATACAGATCAGCAAACAGCATTTTGCTCTACTATGCTTGACCTTCTGTCACATTCTCTTCCCAGCTAACGTAACATCTTAATCCAGTCCACAGACTTCACAGAGGCCATCTTATAAGCACTTAAGATATTTGCTCTTCCTTGGAAAGTTGATATAGAGCCTTACACCTCTGACATAAAAAAAAAATACTAAGGTGAAGTTTACCTCTGGCCCAATTACACCATTTGGTTTTTTTGGTTCTGCATTGCTCTTTCAGTATGAAATAGGAGTTGTCCAATCTGGATTTAAAGTGAAAATATTCTCTCAAGCTTTTGTCTTGCCAAGCTAAAGTGTTTGGCTTGTTTTAGTTTTATCTAGTAACAGAAAGTCTCCATTGCTCTGTGCATTCAAGTAGCCTACTCAGTTTATATTTTGCTTAGGAAGTGAAAGCACACAAATCCTACTAGAAATACTAGATCACAAAATTATCTTATGTAGATACGAACAGCTCATTAGAAACTGCAAAATTATTTGTCCTGTTTCTGAAGTCTATCAGCACACTACCTTCATTCTGGACTGTGTGTAGTGATTCAAACAATAACCAAGTAAATTGAACAAAACAGCCCTTATTTACAAGTGGCTTTAGGCAGCAACTCAAATCAACAGATTGCATGAACATTGTTACACAGCAGAATAAAGGTTCATTATTAGACCTTGTGCCATGTCAAGCTCCAAAAAACCATACCCTGGCATGTTAAAAAAAAATAAATTAAAATCTCAAAGTCTTTCACAAAGTGGGGTAATGATAATTATCCTTTTTGGTTTTCCCCTGAGGTAGTTAGATTAAGCAATACATTGAAGGTCACTGCAATGCTGAGAATGGAATCTGAACCTATCAGTCTCTTACTCAATATCATTTTTGGTAGAACTGAAGTTTTACCAATAATTGTAGATATCACTTCATGGGAACATTGAAGTTTTGCACTACCTCTCCTCTCATATTCTCAAGAAACATTACCTATCCCATTTTAGAAAAATCACAAATGCATTAAGTTGATCAAGGAAACAGTCAAACATTTACACACTTAACCGTATTTTTCTAGTCCTGTTCATAAATAATATTTACCAAAAGAACCCCCCAAAAATGCAAAACCTGAATATACTCCAAACACAGCACTTATCTGTAAAGGTATTAGTAAGTGCTGATTAGAGAAGACAAAAATGTTTTTCTCTACATTAGTAGACAGTGTCTCAATAAAGCCATGTATTAGTTGAAATGCATAACCCAACTGTGGCTGTGAAAGAACAAAAAAAGTTATTCTTGGAAAAAACGTCATTTAATTTTAAATGCAAAGAAAACATTTTGATTCAGTAATTCACAACCTGTAAAACTGTAAACACATTCACAAACAGAGGCAAGGGGAATGTTGTTTTACCAGGTAGTGACAGCATACATCTCTTACAAAACTTGAGGATCTCTCAAGATATAATAAAAGTAGTGAGATGCATTATGCCCACAGAACGGCAAAAAAAATACAACAAAATTTTGTTTCAGTCAGAAGTTGTGAAGATCTTGATCACCTAAAAGCCTTGTGATTTCAGCCAGGCTGCAAGCTAAACCTCTTTACTACAAGTCATATTCTTCATAGTAACACATTCACGGAAAACAAACAAACTGACATTCACCATTAAGCAATCTGTTACCTCCTTTTTGGCTTCTTTTTTGGGATCATAATCACTATCATTTCCATCCATTGGATGAGCTTCTTCTACATCATCATCACTGAGGACAGATTATAAGCAGCTGGTCATTTTATCTATTTTTTTTTAACTCCAGATATAAATAAGTATCTGAGTAAGACAGCTTTATCTAAAATATCTCCTCTAAGTATATGGCATCTCAAAGTTATTTATATTTTTCAAAAGAGAGCTGTTAGAAACATATTTCCTTTATTAAATTTAATTATTATGATAAACAAGCAACCCTAAACTGTAGTTTCAAAACGACTTTAAGTAGTCCTGGTACTGCTGCCAAAAAATTTGGTGTCACCTTTCTTAAATTCAACTACCTGTGCCAGCATGAACGCTTACAAGGTCAACTATACCAAGGCCAGAAATAACCTTTCATCTGCCACGTTAGTTTTAATAGATCAATTTTCAAACCACTGCACCAGGTGGATGAATAAACCCTTGTTGAAGTCTGTGGGGAGCAAAAGGGGACAATATAAGATGGGAAAACACAGTACTGCTTTTTCACCAAAGTGCTCAAGATCTAGCAATTTGAGGGAAGTGAATGAAATCTGCTCAATTAAATCAAAGAGAAAAGGTTGAAAAACAAGTTAGCTTAGTCGAGTCCAATCCAGTCATTCACACAATATAATTTCTGAACAAAAGTATGTAAAAACCCACAAAAAATTTTCTAGTTATTAAAAAAGCACCCCAAAATGCTTGTTAGAAGCAAATTGATTCTCTTCTGTAATTTTCAGCTATAGGGTCACTAAGTAAGCAGACAAATTTTAGATTTCAGGTGTTCTTTTCAATAACATATAATTAAATATACCCTTTTGCTCTAGTTAGGCAGTTCTATGTAGATGTGTAATCACGCTTTCCAATATAAACATGATTATGTTACTTATACATTCAACGTATTAAAACACTTTTTAAAAGTGCAAATTAATACTCAAGTATACTCAGTGCAATATAATTTTAATTTCATAGTAACTAGGGGAAACGTCATTCCCTTTATCCAAGACAATTTAAAGCTATTTTAAGCTCTAATTCTTTTTTCCTGATAGTGGTTCTAAGTCTCCTAAGTAAGATTTCATAGAAAGTTTTGTTATAAAACAGTACTTGGGCATTCCAATTGCTACAGCTCTTTACAGTGGTTGAGCTTTCAATTTTAATTTCATTCTAGTCCAAAAAAATCCCAAACAACAAAAAACAAAGAAAACCCCCACACCCACAAAACACACTGCTCCCCACACAATCATATAGGGTTAGACTTTTCAGATAAAGCATTATTTCTAAACCACGTTCCCAGGCAAGTTTCTTTAAACCCTTGTTTTTACCATTACCTGCTAAAGCATTAAAGTGTGTTATGAATGGAGTGATATAGTTCTTAAAGCGCAGGTACCAAACCCCATGCTAAAAGCAGAGACCACCACCACCAATGTTCAAACCTAAAACCATGGTTAACGTTGACACATAACGGCTGGAAATTACTCTGACACCTCTACCTAGAAAGACTTCAGCCTATGGTTAGCTTAAGAATATAAAACTTACCTGTCACCTTGATTATTTCTATTAGCTAGCTTTCGAGCTTGCCGATCCATCAAACTTGTCCTAGAGCGAGTTTTTTTCCAAGAATAGTAATATTTTACAAGGCTTGCAATAGTCTTGTCTGGAAGCTAGAAGAATTCATTAACATATTAATACTTTTTAAAATTAAAATTCCACCCAGGATTATAATTCTGCTCTACTTACAACCACCTTTACCCAAATATTTTAAATGCATAGATGAGATGGAAAGGAGGGATGTATTTTGTATACATATTTTTTCAAAGGGCAATGTGGGAGGAGAGGCTTTTTTTATTAGAGTGAAAAAGCTATAGGTCCAAGAGACATGATGAAATTAAATAAATCTTACATTCAAAGTTGTTCCTGAAGCTCTTACACAAAAATCAACATGAAATTTTAGCCCCAACAGGAGCCTTTGTTCTTAGTAGATCTGAACTGTTTAATGCTTCTAATTTAAATATTACTTTACCATTTGCTGGATCCTGTGAAAGCTCTTTCCGTGGAAGCTAAATGCTTGTTCAAATAGGACTTTATCTTCAACTGTCCATTCATCAGGGAAAGGAGTGAAGTTAGGGAGATCCGCAAGGGACTTCTCAATATTGTGTTTATGCCAGAACAACATGCCGAGAGCCTTTGAAAAGAAATAGTTCCTTTTTGGATTTAGTCAACTTTCTAAAATGTTGAGACAAGTTAAATTAAAAACCAGAAATTAATTTATTTAAAATAAAAATTGACAATCTTCTCAAAATGTATTTACAGTTTTATTGGCTATGTACTATAGGTTACAAAATTCTCTTTGGAGACTATATGAAGAGTGGGCACATCTGTACTTTATTAAAGGTATGAAAGCTAGGCAATTTAAGGTTGGCATGGCAGCAGTCATTCTGAAGCAGCATGAACTAGGCTGATAGGCTCCAATCTGACCCGCTTTCTTCCTTTACAAGCATGTTTCACCTACACAGTTCCTTATAGGACTTCAGGCCTTTATACCAGCCCACTCAAAAAAGAAAATAAAAATACTTTTCAGCAGCCAGAGGAACATCCAAAATGCAAGTCTGAAAGTTCAAAGTGAAAGTGGTCTTTCTACAACTCTCCAATCCACAAATAACAGCACGGCCACTTCCATGTCATGTGCACCTAGTAAGGAATGGAAATTTAAATATACTTTCTTACATAATTTCATTTCTCGATATTCTTAAAAAATTTTATGCTGATTATAGACTTTCTGCCACAGAATCAATGACAGATTTGACGCCAAGTCTGGCACGGGAATTGGGAAACATATTCCACTCAGTTTCAACCACACAGTGCGGACATGATCACCAGTTGTTCATCAGCTCTCCAAACCCCTGCTTTCACATCTTCTAACAACGTGGACATGGCAAACCTCTTTTCTTGTTAAACTGGCAAGTGACAAGCACCTCTTGCAGACATAATTTCTATTAAATTGTGAACAGTCTACAGATATTTTGTACCAAAAGTTGTTTTGAAAATTTTGAGATCCCTCAGTTCCCTCTCTCCCCTAACAAAAGCCAAGCCATAAACAAACATGACTGAACTGCAGGTATTCTGGACATTCTGGACATAGAGTTGGTAGCCTCTTTTTCAGATAGCAGCTGACTAGCAAGTCCTTCCTATTATGAGCTTCCATCCTCCAAAATTTGATCATACAACTTGTTTCGACTTGTACACCAAGTATTTTTTTGCAATAGGTAACTTTTTATGTAAATTGGTTAATTTCCGAAGAAAAATGCAATAGAACTAAGTGCAGACCAGCGAAGCTTTATCCTGTACTTTTTATGGGATGGTGACTAAAGATTAAAAAAGTGAACTCATGACTCTTGAATATAAAATTCTTTTCTGTTTTCCTGCCTCTGCAAAAAACACTCAAAGTTGGTCTGCCTTTTTTTCTTTCTTTTTTTTTTTTTTTTAAATATGCCAGAAACCTTTTCAGTGTGGACCCTATCACAATTAATGGTTCAAAATTGCACCATATTTGAATTCTAATATTAAACATCAAATTTGTAAGCTGCTTTCCTAAGAAATTCTTTAGCTAAATATACACACACAATTGCATGACATGCCCAGTGTATCAAGAAACATACCAAACCTTTCAAAAGTGCACATTACAAGCTGAGCATGTCATGAAAACAAAGAGCTCAATCTTTTGCAGAGAATCCAGACCACAACTGTATGCAGATCCATTTAACTGCAGTGTTTGCTGCCGTGCCTGAAGAGAAACAGCGTTAATTAATGGTAACCAAGGGAAAAAAAAAAAGAGTTGTGTTATACTTTTATATAAAAAAAAGTCCTTTAAATGAGCACTCTAATTTTATAGCACTTACCTGTTCCACATTGTATCCATGTTTTTCCTTTGCTATTGCTATATATTCATCCACTGTAACAAAGTAACATCAGAATTAATTCTTCAGTACTTTTAGTTCTGCTGTAAATTGACACAGATTTAGCCATCTAACATGGAAAAACAGTCTTCCCATGCTTTACCAGGTCCCCCAAAACATTAAATATATTCATAGCTTTATCAATAACAAGCCTACTGTCTTTAATCCAACATTTAATTTTATAAACTTTTGACACAAGCTAATTTTCAGTGAAAAAGATACTTACTTTCACATTTTTACTACAACAAAGCCATAGAGGCTCATCATATAGTTATTTAAATCAGAGACTATCTGGTGATTGAAAGGCCATGTCTTCTTGGAACCCACTCCTAAGAATACAGACACACTGTGGAAAGTCTCTAGGCACCTGGGTTAATTTTAATTTGAACTACTTCTACTGTTCTTATTCCCAAACATGTTAAAAATTAATGTAAAGAGATCCTAGATCGATGATTATGCATATCCTTGATATTAATACAGTTTTCACTGACCAACAGTAATTTTAACCATGGCATGCAGACAGTTTTCAACAGAGAATATGAAAATTCAATGATTAGGTCATCAAATTCACCAACAACATTTTAAAATAAGTTGACAATACTAGAGCCAGCTTTGAGTGGAACACTTTCCATAATTTTCTAATTGTTCTGCAGTTTTGATCTTCAGTGGTTATTTTTTTTAAAAGAAACAAACTCTTCCCATTCACCTTATATAGTTCACAATCAAGTTGCAACTAAATGTAGTTCAAAGGAAGCATGATTGAGAACAGGAAATAATTATATCCTTATTATTCAAATGGACTAGGGATGTCCTTGCCATGAACTGTTGCAGCAAAGAGTGAATTGTACTTTAAAGGAATGAAGAAAGTGTTTAAAAATCATAGCTGTAGAGTGTTTCTAACTGTCCTGCAGTAGTAAAAGGTATACTCCTTCAAACAGAGGGACACAAACCTCTAACTACTGGTATTGGGTAGAAATTGTCTTGAGAACCAGGTTCTCATGACTGCATACTCAAAGTTTACTCCCCTGTATTACATATGGGGAATTCTAGCGCAGCACGCAGGTTTAAACTAGATTAAACAGATAACTGATCACATTAGTCAGACGACTCCTGTATTTCAGGTCACTTCTGAAGGGAGAAAATGCTTAGTTATTGATAAGGAAACAGTAATAATTTCCACTTAATTTGGGCCTCAACACATCTTTTCTGAATTTATCCACTGCAACTTCTTCTCCTAGAAATTTAGAGCAGCAAGTTCTTCATGTTTAGATGTTTTATTCTTCTATTAATAACTAAAGGTTTCACAGACACCAATGATGCTACAACACAGGCAATGTGATTTGAAACAAAGACTTAACTATAAGAGAAGGTGATCTTGCCTTTCCCCAGCGTTCTCTAAATAATAATAAAAAAGTAATGAGAAGTTTTGTGTTTAATTTACTGATTTTCAGTTTCAGTGTGTGTAAAATAAAGAGCAAACAGGCACATCAGAAACAATTATTTAGTTATATTTAAGCATCCAAATTCTAAAGCAGGGAAGAACTTACACTTGGCATCTGGAATATTATGATACGGAGACCATACAAGCATCCCTCCATTATCTTTATCAGTGTATTTTGTGGCACCTGTAAGAAAACGAGTAAGTCTCAGTATTGATGAATATGATCTAGGCAACAGCTATTCACAGAACAACTCACACAGTACGTAGAATTCAACCACATTAAGAATACAGCCCTGCTACTAAGGGAATGGAAAAAAAATCATTAATTCCATATTATTTCCGTAAGACTTCAAATAGCTGAATTTGAATGCTACTCTTATGAGGTTCAGTCATAACTATGAAGGTGGTGAAACACTGTAACATGTTTCCCAGAGAAGCTGTGGATGCCCCATCCCTGGAAGTGCTCAAGGCCAGGCTGGACGGGGCTTTGAGCAACCTGGTCTAGTGGAGGTTGTCGCTGCCTGTGGTGGAGGGGTTGGAACTAAATGGTCTTCATATACCTTCCAACCCAAACCATTCTACGATTCTATAGTGAGACAGGATCCTGATTACCACAATTGGAGCACTAAAGCACATTGCTAAAGTTGACATGGGTACAAAATTTAAAGTACTTGTGCTGGAACAGTTCTCCAGAAGTTATGTTTATCTATTAGTACTCTAACATTTATGGCTATTATAGTAGTATCAGGACCTACTGTCTTAAGTTAGGCTTCCACAAAACAGAGATAGAGGGTGGAACACAGTCACCATCCCTGATGCTTTCAACAAGGGACTGTACTAACAACTATGCCAGAAACAATTCTGTTCACCTCCCTCTCTAGTTCTGATTTTCATAGCCATGTAATTTTTGATATTCACAGCCAACCAAACTGTGTAGCTGTAGAAAGTAACTAGGTGTAAAAGTAATCTTTTTTTTTTGTTTTGGTTCGTTCATTGGTACCTCACCTCCACCTCAATGTAGCAAGGGGAGCAGTCCAAGTTACCTAAGCTGTCTAAACTGTTCAGGACAGAGCAACACTGATGCAACTTTGTGCAAAGCACTAAAATCAGCCTTTGATTTTTAAAAACAATGTAAAAGGAAATTCTACAATACTGGAAAAACATTAACTGATAGTTACTTTTCATTAATATTTTACAAATGCATGCTACTACGTAAAGCTTCTTACAATCTATTTGTTTACAACAGTTTATTTTGCTAAGACATGGCTCAGCAATTGTAGCATTTATGCTCATGTCAGTATGAATTCCTTGAGGAATCACCCTCAGAGGAGCTTTTCTTGCATCCTTCTTGGAGGACAGAATTTTTTATTCAGTGGAACAAATAACTTTTCACTCCATTTTAACTTCCACACTTTATATTTAGATTCTACATCTTGTTGAAGGAATCAAAGCAAAACAAATCAATGTTTGGAAAAAGAGAACAACTTGCTGCTTTCTAATTATGTACTATGTTTTGTTGCTCTTCCCTCTTTAGGTTGGTGGTTGGCAGTGTTTTGTATTTGCTATCATCTTTACAATCTTTAGATACATGACTGTGAACTTGAAAACCAATTAATTACAGAAACTAAAAACTCATCCCTCCTCCAAAATTTTATGTGTAAGACAGATAACCTAAAAGCACCAAGACCTCTGTAACAAGTCAAAAATGTACATACATGTTCATAAAGCACCAGTTTCAAGGCACAGGCAGTACTAAACTCTGAAATGGTTCTGGTATGTAAGAACAAATGCCTTAATATAACATTCTACTTTAGAACAAAAAAAGGATGTCTTTTTTAGTCATTAGGAATGCAATATTTCATGAAAAGTAATGCAACCATGTTACAGGCACAGCATTTCTCTCATCCACTCGGGTTTTTATCACAAGTAAATGACCACTACTCTGTACTCCGCTCTTTAATTAAGAGATGAGGTGAAAACAGCACCACTAGAGAATGCATCAGAATCCCAGGTTGTGAGCAAGGAATGTCTAAACTTGAGTATACCTCAGACAGACAGACACCTGCAGACCAGTGGATGTCACGGATATTATCAAGTATTGAGTATTCAAGTACTGAAGTGAAAAAACTTAGTCTGAGTCCTATCATTTGCACCATCATGTATGCAGTGACACTTCCCTACTGAGGGGCCACCCTCATGCTAACAAGCAGCTCTCACCAGAAGACCCTTTTTCAAAGCAGTGCTGCTTCCCCAGCAGGAATCAGACAACTGTTTCCCTTCAGGTGGCATCTTCACACTGCCAAAAGGCAGGCAAGGATGACAAAGGAAGGGTGGGATGCATACAAGTAGCTCAAAGGAAGACATCCTATCCTCAGCACAGGATGACCATACAGGGATCCCTCCATCTCCATATGCAGGACCATGATCTACCTTTATAATGGCTTCTTGTCCTTTGTGCCTCAAGTATTCACGTGAGCAGCACTCTTCCCCCAAAAAAGCTGTGTTGCACCTCAAGGGCAACATGATCTTTATCTGCAAGATCCACTCTCATTAAGGACAGTGGCTGGAAATACCAGGCAACGCATTAACTGAAGCATGTTAGAAGAGCAGAGTTGTAAGCCAGTAAGAAAAAGACCATGAGCTACGTCTCAAATATAACAAGTCTCCCCCTGTCCAAACCCCACATTCAAGCCACTTGGGAAGAGGTTTCTGTGCTTCAGCTGCTGCACTGCTCTGCGAACACCACTTAGAAAACAGGGCTAGCTGAAGATGACCAACAGGCACTCTCCACTGCTTCCAGAACAGAGAAACTGTAGCAGCAAACTGACACTTCCTAAATTTCATCTTAGCATTAGAAGTTAGGTACACGTGGGTGGTGCTGTTCTGTACACAACTGCGAGTCCTGAGAATAAAATGAAAATCTGGAAGCATATACCACTTAATAAGGGCATTGTGGGGCAGCATGACAATTTAGAAGTATATTTGCTTCCAGCATATGAAGTACTACCATCATCTGCTTAACACTAAGCTTTGAGAGTAGGAACAGAAACATAGAGGCTAACAGGAAGAACAACTAAATGCCTAAAATAAAGGGCTGGAAATCTTAAAAATAAATAGGTAAAAATAAACAAAAAAAATAATCAGGGAATGTGAGGACAGATGGCATGGAATAGAAAATTTTATATACTTCACCACGCCATTTAATAATTTAAAGTGAAGAAAGCCTGTTTTCATATAGGAAGACTGGAGCAAGGAAAGTTATAAGAATACACACAGAAATAGATTCCATAAGACCTTTAAAGGTATAAAACATTCTTTCTGACAGCACTCCCCATCCCTGAGAAGAAAGTAATAAGTATTTCAGCATTAAGTAGGCAAAATTCATACTAAAACCTTTGGGAAGTCCAAATCCGAGTAGAATAAAACTTCTCTAGCAGTTATCTCATGTGAGGATGACAGAATATGGTGCATCTACAGGGATGGCATCCTCCACTACACATTCAAGAGAATACAAACAACACACAAACTAAGGATACCAGCTTTGTAATATCCTGCTACAACTATAGCTGGGTCAGAAAGCGCAAGCAGAAACAATTTCACCCCAAGAATATAAAGTACTGTAGGAAAACTAGTAGGAAGTAACAAAAATCTGAAGTGCAGGAGATTTTTTAAATCTGTAAATCAGGTAAGGAAATTTAGGGTTTTTATTTTATTATTTTTTTTTTTTTTTTGCGGTGAGAAAGTTTATCTGTCTAGTGACAATTAAAAATGTTATTTCCCTTACAGCTCTGTCTGAAGGTCTGCTTGTAAAAAGGGGGTGGTGGAGGACAGGGTAAGAACACGTTTAAACCAACTCCTAATTGTTGCTTTCAACCACAATCCACTTCTTCCAATAGACACCAACAAACAGTCATGTACTTTTCCTTTAAAAATTTCTTATTTTATACACAAACTCAGGTTAAAGAAAAACGTTCACTACCATCACAACTTTCATCATGAACGTTTTGCTCCTCAATGTATTCTTGCAGAGCACTGCCCATGAACATTTTTCAACATGGGCTAGATGAGGTCAAAGGACTGGTATTTATTCTACTCATTTTGGTATTCTATGTGTGTACCAGAGGGTTGACTTTGTATCTTGGACCTCCATCTAGTTTCATCTATCATTCATCCCCTTCTCCCACCTATTTGTTTTAAGGGGGTTAAAACCCCAGCACTCAAAGTACTGTTAAATAAACACACGTTCTAACATACCTGGTAAACCCTTCAAAAAAAAAAATGCATTAAAAGAATTTCAAAAAGAAACAGCATTAAAGTTACTTAATTGGACACAGTGCCTATGTCCATACATGCAAACCTGTAAGTATGATGGAGTTACCGTTACATCATTCGCTAAAAAAAAAAAAAATAAAAAAAATATTCTAAGTTTAGCTATAAGAGCACAGCTTTTTGTCCAGCATTACTTTCACCTCTAAGAAATGATGCCTCAAGAGTCGTCAGACCCGCCCCGCCAACAAAAAAAAAAACCAAACCCAAAAACCAAAGATAAAAGCATGAGATCTTGCTAAGATCTGTTCAGAAAACCAATCTGCTAACATGGTAAGCATGTATTATACTTCTATGCTTTATGGATTTTTTTTTATTATTTTCTAAGACTTAGGTGTTAAAAAAAAAGTATCTTCTTGCCCTAGTAATCAAAATACACATACTAACAAGAACAATACTATACATTATGCCTCTTATACAAGACTTATTAAAGAAAGATTTCGATCATTAAGGAAATTGATGAAGGGGTAAGTATATACAAATCTGTTACTGGGGAAAGGAGCATCAGTTGAATTCCAAACCCTCAGGAACACTTAGGAGCTCTAAAAGTCTGGTTACGAGAAAGTGTAAGATTAGTTCTGTAGTTACAAATGCAATGGTACTATTGCATATATAGTTCACAAAATTGAAATCACAGAGCCTCGGTTGTCCTACAAGGGGCAAAGAGTTTTTTTAATCAAAATAAAAGCAAACACTATGTGTTTTTCTAATTTAAGCGGCCTGTAGGAAAAACAAGCCCAGGCTGCACGTTAGAAATGATCATTTTTATTTATTTTTATGCAGGTAATGTGAAAATAAAGGGTGTAAATGGTTAGTCTTATTAACAAAGAGACTTAGACTACACGCTCCTTCCTAGGGGAAAGGCATTCCCTTATGCCAAGATCATGCATCCATTTAATCCCACCCTCCCCCTTTCTTTCCCCCGGCCTTTTCTTTGGCCTGTGGGGACTTGCGCCCATCAAGCGGGGCTCGCTCCAGCTTTAGGAGGCACTATGTGAGAAGCTCTGGCCCAATCCTCTTCCGGTAGGAAATCATCTGACACCAATGGAGCCTGTTTGGAGAACAGGAAAGTAGATAGGCTTCATCTGGCCACTACAGCAAAACTGACAAACGCTCCTACGGTCGCACTGCTCAGTGTAGCAATGCAAAAGAGCATTCTAGCAATTAACTTGCTAAAACCGGGTGCCAGGCTATGCAAGCCCACCCCGTATTCCCCGGGGCGGGGCTGGGGGGTGATGGTGGGGGTGAGAAGGGCGGTGGAGAGCAGCTCAGCCTGCAACAGCGGGGCTAGCGAGGCTACTACAGCACACAAAACCAGGGGCAGGAGTTTCCCACCAAGCGCATCTCCCACCCAGCGCCTCCAGCACGCAGCCAGGGCTGCTCTGCTTCCGGCAGGGCGCATCACTTCCCACCCCTGCCCCACAACACCCATCACCCCCCGACACAGATTTTTAAATCACCTTTTTAATAGACATGATATGCGGTACGGTTTAAGGAAAGAAAAAAAAAAAAACAAACCCCACAACAAAAACCAAACCACCCAACCAACCCTAAAAAGCATTCAAGCTTTTTCTGCCTCGTCGCCTCCCGCCGAATACACATAGCAGGGCTGATAATGAAGTGAGAATTTCCCGGCGCGGTGCCCCCCCGCCCGCAGGCGCCCGGAGCTGATGCTGCCCCTGCCAGCCTCCCGCCGCCGCCACCGGATCGCCGACACAAAGGCTCAAAAGCAAAATAAATCCAGCCCCGCGGCTGCCGCCGGGAGAGCGCCGTGCCGAGCCCCCCGGCCCCCAGCCCAGCCCTCCCGCCTCGGGAACGGTGGCGGCAAGATGTCAGGTTGCAGCCGAGAAGCGATTTACCGGGCTCGAAGTCAGGAATGCGCGCCTGGTATTCCGCTCCGACCCTCATTCCTACATCTGCAACGTAAAGGGGGGAGAGAAATTAACGGCTCGGGTGTCCCCGGGCGGGCGCCGTCCCAGGCTACCGCCGTGTGGCGGGCGGGCTGGCGGACGCGCCGCCCGGGAGCCCCCGCCGCCTCGCCGCGGCCGTGCGGAATAAGCCACCTCCCCCCCCCCCGCCACCCCGCCCGCCGCCGCCGCGGATTAAGCCCCGACGGCCGCCGGGGAGGGGGCCGGAGGCGGAAGGGGGAGTTTATTTCAGCGGAACAATGGGGACGGCGGCGGCGGCGGCTCCCGGGAGACACTCCCCATCGTTAAGCACCGCGGGGCCGCCCGGCAGCCGCGGGGCCGCGCCGCGCGCTCCCGCCCCCCCCTCCTCCCCCGCGCCCCACACACAGGGCGGCCCGGCCCGGCCCGCCGCAGTACGCGCGGCGGAGGAACGGCAGCGGCGGCGGCCCCGACACCGGCGCGGGGAAGCGGGAGGCGGCGCGGCTCGGCTCAGCGCCCCTCCCGCCGCCTCCGCCACCCCCCTCCCCCCGCTGGCGGGGCGGCCCGGGGCCGGCCCCAGAGCTCGCACCGTGCTCGTCACCACTGTCACCGCCGCCGCTCTCCGGCTCCGAGTAGTGCCCGTTGGAGGGGCTGCTGCTCTTGGTGCCGTTGGGGGCTGCCCGGCTCTTGCCCCCCAGGAGCTCCGCTCCCTTCTCCATCATGCCCGGCATGTCAGGGCTTGGGGGGGGAGCGGGGGAGAGCGGCGGCAGCGCGGGCTGCTGAGGGGGGGAAGTTAATACGGAGCCGCCATGTTGCCCCCTCCCCGCCCCCCCCTCGGGCCGCCGCGGCGCCGGCACCTCCTCCCCCCTCACACCGCCCCCCGCCTTCCCGCGCTCCCCCCTCCCCCGGCGCCGCGCAGCCCCCGGGAATCCCTCCGCGCCGGCCCGGCCGGATCTAGCCGAGGGGGCGTGGATGCCGGCGGAGCCCCGGCGGCGCGGCGGAAGGATTCCGGCCGCGCCGATATCTGTCAGGGCCTCGCCGCCAGGCTCCCGCAGCGACTGGGAGAGGGGACTATTTCCCCCGGCGGCGTAGGGATCGCGGTGGGGAGGGGTGGTGCAACGAGAGTGAGGGGCGGGAGGTGCTGGGCGGCAAGGGCCGCAGCGGTGCGGCTGTGGCGGCGCAGGGTGGGCCGGCTGCGGGGCAGCCTCTAGGGGAGGCTGGGGCGGTGGAGCGCGGCCTGAGGGCAGCGGCTGCCAGCGGGGCCGCAGGGCGGTCACCTTGGGGCGGGGCCGGGCCCCGGCCCCGGCCCCGGGTCCTGGCTGCGAAGGCCGATGCCGGGCGCGGCGGGGGGGCCGGCTCTGTGCGCGGCCTCGGCGGGGCAGCGCTGCCGCCTTCCCGGCCGCGGCTCTTGGGCAGCACCGGGGTCGAGCCAGGCCGAGGGGGTTAAGGGCGCGGGGGAGCCGGCACCGGGAGCGGGCAGCGCTGCAGGTAGTTCCGGGTGCTGTGGAGCGTGTGTGAAGTGATGCTGATTTTTCTAATGTGCAAAATAACTTATTTTTATTTATCGGAATTCCAGTGTGTTACCAAGTGCTCAGGCGTCACCATCCAATTAATATCAAAATTTCCAGGTTTTAAGAGAAGAAAAAGATCGAGGCTGGCTCCAGAGAGAGGTTGGGTTACAATATGGTGACAGTCTTATTATTTAGTCTGGAGGTACATTAGTTTGGTTTATTTCTATTGAAATACATTATAGGTCGTTGTGGCTATGTTTTAAATGTGCCTTAAAGGTATTTTTAATGATGCAGTGAGAACTTGGCTGTCTGATTTCCTGATGTAGAAAAAAAAAACAACAACAACCCAGGCTTAACTGTTAAAGTTACCATTGCTACACATTGTAGTTAAAGTCTCACGTTCCCAGACTGACACAATCCATTTTGCATTTTGCTTTGTCACATCTTAGCCATTTTTCCCAAAGTTTGACCTGGCAGCTGTCTGCCTCAAGTTGGTCGGTTGATCGATGGATTTAAAGAGTGCTATCTAGAATGGTACAGCTGCTTTCTTACAGTGGGGTTAAGGAAAGATGGCTACCTGTGTCCATAGGTGTGACTACTAAGTGACCCTGGTACTTTTACCATGTGATTGTAACCTGATGTAGTTTGCCGTGTTTATCAGGTGCTGTTGTTTGATACTTGTCTTGAAATCAACCCAATGTGGTCAAATTCTGTACTTCGGAAAACCTCTGATTTACGTGTGCTTCCTAGAATACGGCAGAAAAATATTGCCAAGATTATTCCTGATTGGGGAATATTTGTGACCTTTGAAGAACTGTTTTTGGGATAGCTTTTGGCAGTTGGCCATCAAGAATGGGAGAAAAACAAGCTCTGACTCCTGTAGGCTTGCTGTTCTCTCTCTCCAAAAGTTGGAAAGAAAGACTAGTAAGGAGAAGGTAGAAGCATAGGTGGTTGACTACCTGCAAGTGCCTCGACAATTGAGGAAAAAAAGCTCTAATGCAATCTCATATTTATTGTACACAAGAGAATTCACGTAAGAGAAAGCATGCAGGAATACCAGAACTACAGGAAGATCTTCAACCAATGTTTGTACTTTTTAGATGCGAAACACAATAAGAAAACTTGCAGGAAAATGTGCTTTACTATTTTAATTCTCCTAAAACTGAGTATTTAAGGCTTTTTAGTTTTATTTCTAAGGATGTGAGGTTTGGGTATACATGCAGTGTTATGACTGCATGTGTCTTGACAGTTCTCTTCACTGATAAAGCCACTGAAAATTTTAATAAGCTATTACAGCTTTTGGGAATGCAAAGTTGTTACAAGTGTTGCGAAGGTGATTACCTGAAAGGAAGAAAGATTCCTTGTCAGTATGGTTGAGAGGAGAATCGTCTTAAGAGCTTGCCCCTTTCTGTTTCTCTTATATGCATGGCTACTGTTAAAACGGCATTTCAGAGGTTACATTAAAAGCATATGTTCACTAAGGCAAGCACTGAAATACTAGCAAATGCATGTAGTGAGGTTTTTTTCTTTCCCCATGCAATCTTAAAGTTGGCTTGCCTTGGAATATAACTTCTCTTCCTTTATTCAATTTTTTTCTTCTCCTTCCCCCCGCCCCCTTCTCCATAGTTCCTCAGTCACATTCAGTGTCTAGGTGCTCCTGGATTAGATGTGTTGTATTAAAGCAGACTTGTTTGTGAGATCAGTCCTGCATTTGTTGTAGAAACTACATACAAAGAATTCGCTTGGACTAACATTACTGTATATATTCTTATTTTTAATTTTCCTTTCTAAACTTAAGCCGTGGAGGACAGCAGTGTAACCAATGCATTCTGAAGGTATGACTTGGGCCAGTCTAGAGATTCTTTTTATGAGCCTGCCAATTTCTTGTTCTTGGAGGTGATGCATTTATTCTTAAAACTTTCTTCCCAAAGTCATAGTTTCAGGAGGAAAGGTGGTATTTGGGCAGGAGGGAAGGGGTTGCTGGAGTGCAAAGTGGATTGCAACAGAGAGGAGGGGAATTAAGGAATGGAGAGGTTGCAAACAAGTAAGGCGAAGCCCTTGCTGCTTCTTTTATCAGGGTTGCTAAAAGGCTTTAGTAGAAATAGAAGCTCAAAGGGAAACAGCTTTTGCTATCCATGAATTAGGTGAGCTTCAGACCCGCATGGCTTCTGAGGTTGCTCCACACAGGTTTGGGGCCTCTTGCAGTTATCGTTGTTAGAGCAGGTTCTTGGAATTCATTGCTTAAAATTGGGTTCTTAGACTGTGGACTCCTGCAATTCATTGTTATTACCTTGCAGTGAGGGATAATGATAATATTGACTGAGTTGTGAGCTATAGGAAAGCAAAGACTGTCTATTCAGAGCAAAATAATTTCTTAAAACACTAGGTGGTTTCACGTGCCTTTATTATCATGGGATCATTTAGATTGGAAAAGACTCATAAGATCGAGTCTGACTATTAAACTAGCACTGCCAAGTCTATTGCTAAACCATGTCCCTAAGTGCCACATCTACACATCTTTTAAATACCTCCAGGGATGGTGTCTCAACCACTTCCCTGGGCAGCCTGTTCCAATGCTTGACCACCCTTTTGGTGAATAATTTTTTCCTGATATCCAATCTAAACCTCCCCTGGCACAACTTGAGGGCATTTCCTCTCATCCTATCGCTTCTTACTTGGGTGAAGAGACCCACCTCCCTACAACCTCTTTTC
Source organism: Falco biarmicus (assembly GCF_023638135.1). NCBI lineage: Eukaryota > Metazoa > Chordata > Aves > Falconiformes > Falconidae > Falco > Falco biarmicus. The sequence goes on from NC_079299.1 coordinate 12,102,808, forward strand.
AGGTAGTTGTAGAGACTGATGAGGTCTCCCCTGAGCCTTCTTCAGGCTAAACAAGCCCAGTTCCCTCAGCTGTTCCTCACAGGACTTGTTCTCAAGACCCTTTACCAGCTTTGCTGCCCTTTGGACACACTCCAGCACCTCAGTGTCTTTCTTGTGTGTTATGTCCATCTCACCTATGAAATTTCTAGCACATGAAATTACTGCAGATCACTTGCTTAGCTTTTTTATCTTATGGTGACAGTTTTACACTTTCAGTTTTTTTGGAAAGAGCATTTTGATAGTTCTCTGGCTTGGGAATGTCACTTTATACCATTTGAAATCTGTGTCTTTTTAGATCTTTTAGAAACAGGTCAAATTAATTTGTGATGCTGCTTTAGAAAAATTATAAATGTATGACATGTTTTGTGAAACAGAGAAAATAGAATGCTCATGAACCCTTTTGGCAACATCCAGTCTGGAAATGTGCTTTAATGTGAAGATTTGTAATTTCCTTTGATATGAATGTTTCGTAAAGAAAAGTATGTTCTTCCTAAACACATTAAGAAAAGCATGCCTGGAATCAAGGTAATTTCAGATAAATTACACTGCTTGGAGTCTGTTCACTCCTCTGCTGGAAAATACATAGGTGTCATCTGTCAAGTACTCTTTCATATTAAACACAACTCAGCCTGCTGGGTGGTAAGTGGGAGGCTTAGAGTGGACAGGGTGAGATTTATTAGTTCTTTCAGACTGATAGTTGTTGCTCTGTGCCATGCAAGGTTCCTGAATTTTCCAAAGACTCCATGTTGTAGTGGAACCAGTGGAAGGTGGTGGAAGGCATGAGTTTTCTACAGCTCTGGAAAATCAGGCTATTGGTCTCTTTGCTGAGCATTTTTTAGTATTTCTGAATTTTAGTCTTAATGCTTTATTAAAGTAGAAATCCATAATTTTTTTTTTTTTCTGTAACTGGGCAGTGGAATGCAAAAATACAGCATTCACTAACTGGCTTGCTGCTGTTAATATGCCCCAACGGAGACTTGAGATTTTTTCTTTTTTTGGTTTATTTCTGTAGTGCTGCCTTACCAGTTATAGGCTTCAAGAGCTATCTGCTGTCCAAGTCTGAATGGAATTCTTCTATGATTTAGTTAGCATCATAGAGTATAGACTCTGTATAAGTACCATCAGTAACTTACTCTTGGGAAGTGGAAAAAATCATGTTGCGGTTTCTTTGAGAAGTCTAAGGACTTCTGCAGTTCTGAACAGTTTTCTGTATTTAAATACCTGCCAGCAGCTGAACAAATCATGTTCTTCTGAAATCTTTGCCAAAATTTGAAACAGGCTGTGTTGTATGGTGTTGGTGGTTTATATGTTGAATGAAGCTGAGAATGTTAGGACTAGGCATTCTGTTAAAAATAGTATTTTGAAATTGTTTGTTGCATGTAGGAAGGCTTATCCAAGAACTAACAACATGGGTTAGTACTAACATCCATCTTGTTCCGTACTTTGATCCTGACAGTTACAAACAGCGAAGGCTGCAGAGGAACTTATTTTGGGGCAGATGCCATAATCTCCATTCTCTCTTGGCAAGAAGCCTATTCTTGGTTCTTACACTTCAGAGCTTCAACAAATCTTTAAAGCTTGGTATCTTTAAAAAAAATAAATTATAATTTTGATTCCTCTAGATGTGTTTTGAAAATACCTGTTCCACCTTTACACATTTATAGATTCTTGTTTCTGTGACTTTCTATAGCAGTGAGTTCCACTAACACTGACAATTTTTTTTTTTTCCTTTTAAATGAAAAATTTTCCAAATACCCTCTTTTTCTTGACAGGAGGGGCAGGTATTCCTCATCAGCCCTTTCAGTCTCACTATTTCATTTCTCTACAGTTAATCTAAATATCTGGTAAGCTGTAGTGTTTACAGAAAGTAAAGAGGGTCCTGTGTCCAGTTGATTGTCGTGACACACTGCTGGAAAAGCTTGAGTTTAGCTGGCTTAACCTTATGTTACGTAGGCAACTTGGGACAATAGGTAATTTCAGAAAGTTGGTTTACAGAAATCATTTAAGTACTTACTTTTTTCCATACTCTCTTCAAAGTAAAGTTAGCTAACAGCTGGCAGTATGTCTTTGAATCAGTATATTGGTGTTCAGTATTGTCAGTGAAGATTCTCAATCTATCTATGAACAGTGCGTGTACATGGCTAAAGTAGCAGCATCTCTTTACAAATAATTTGGATTTAGGACCAGTTGTTTTCCACAGGAAAAAGAAAAAAGGCATTGTAATTCATTTGGTAAGCTAGTGTGCTTTTACTTTGTCCTGTCTTACTTTTGGATACAGTTAAGTAAACTACTTCCCATAGGACTGTTCAGTGGAAAGTGGATATCACCTAATTGGTACTCAAAGCTGTTGGACTTCCATAAGAAATGTAATTTTGCTGTTTCTGCATGGCATTTGGGTTTTTTGTGGTTTTGTTGTTTTGTTTTTTTTTTTTTTTAAAAGCAAAACAATTGCTTTCATTTCATGCACTTAGTGAATTGTGTGCTAAACTTAATGCTGTTCTTTCTTGTCAGGTTGTCCACTGTTGTTGTACCTGGAGGTGACAATTTACTGTAAGTTAATGATGTTTATGCTCCCTCCTAGTATTTTTCCCTCCTTTTCCTTCTGTAAAGTAATGTTACAAAAGGAACATACTGTGCAAGATTTTGTCCTTGTAGTTAATAATATCACTTCCTTGAGACAAAATGTCCTTTAACACGTACCAGAATAAAAAAAAATAAAATAGTGCAGTTATGTTACTATATTGTGTACATAACCATGAAAAAGAGAACCTTGCCCCAAACAGCTTCCCATTTAATGATGATCCAGTCAGCGTATGTAACCAGTAGTAGGAAAAGCAAGAGAGAATAAGGGAATCATCAGGAATATGTTAATGTGGAAAAGCCACATAAAATTATTGTAACCCTGTACTGCCCTTCCATTTAAGACAATGTGCCATTGTAGGAGTTATCCTGAGTGATTTTTTTTTAAAAAATGAAAGTAGCAGTGTTATGAACCCACATTTGGAGGAAGGTGATCTATCCCTTCATGTAGGGAAAGAAGTATAAAGAGTGTAGTAACCAGTAGTGGCAGCTTGTTTTGCTGTATGTCTTGGACCTTGGACTGTAAAAATATTTCATGCTACAGCATACTGGTACGTCCTGCTAAATTTTGCTCTCCGTGGCTTATCCTACCTGGCATCTTGTGGTTTAAGGGGGCAGGGTCGGGGGGTTACGAAGTGGAAAATAACACTGACTGTGTATGGCTAAAAGAAAGTTCCTGAGATATTATAAGGGTTTGTATTTTGTTTTTTTGCCTCATGGTTTCTATAGAGAAGTATATATCATTCCTTAGAAATCCCTGTGTTATGGAGCTATGCTGGATTTTGGAGGTCAGTGTGGCTGGATCATGTAGATACCAAAACATTATTGCTATTCTGGTGTCATATATTTTCTCACTCTTAACTATTGTTTGGCTGATGTAATGATCCACAATTCAGGTGTGCAGTTTAGGAAGCATCAGCAAGAGGTTCTGTTTTGAGAGTACTTGTAAGATGGAGTTGCAAGCACTAAAAATGCAATTGTTAATTTTACTGAAATGTGTAAGATTTATTTTCCCACGTGGAAGTTGCTCCTGTAATACTATTTCACCATACTTTTCTAGGAGTAGAAATGGTTCTCTTAAGTGTATTCTTTTAAAAAACCCCAAACAAACAAATCAATATGGCTGTGTCTGGCTCTTCAGGTTGTATTATGTAATGCTTTCAGGAATGATTATTCTCTCTTCTGTTTGAGGCAGATAAAACTACATAAATATAAAACTGAAATCCACAATCTTGCATTTGAGGATATGGATGAATACATAAAGGATCATTCCACACTAGGAAAATTCTCCTTGGGAAGATGCAGCAGTTCACAGCATTTCTGCTGGAGTGTTTGTTAAACCAAGAGGAAAAACAAAAGCTCATGCTTATATAACTTTAGGGTGAAAATGCTGCATGCCACTAAGACCTTGCTATCATTAGTTTCCACAATAGTTTTTAGAAAAATACTCACTTCAAATTCACTCTCAACCAATGTGCTAAATGCTCTTATGCTGGAGATGAGGTTTTTACTTGCTCATATCTAGTTCAGTCTTTCATCTAAATTACATCCCTTTTAATGAAGGTGGCTTTTATCTTCTGTTTAAGGGCCTGCCTAATTAAAACTTGAAATGTGTTATAGTCAGGAGCCTGTTATGAGGTCCATTCTTATTAGACATCTAGTGTTCTGAAAAACCAAAGGCATGATCCAGGTTTCAGGGTTGCACCCTGAGCCCACTGCTAGAGATCTACTCCCTACAGATACTGCTGAACTGCCAAAGGCATCTTTGATAGATGATTTCTGCTGATATTTTATGTATAAACATTCACTTCTAACAAGCATGTGCCCCAGTCTATCCACTCATCCCCTAACTTCACCTTCCTTTGTGTCATACCCTGTGTTTTGGTTAGGTAGCTGGAGATAGGTTTTAATATTATGACGCATAATTCACTGTACTGTGTGACTTAACTGATATAAGAGCTTCTGTGTTAGTTCATAGATAGCGGTCTTTGCTTTGCAATAATCAATGGAAACACAAAAAGGAATCCTCTTCTACTTGTTTAAATACTTTGAATTTCATAGAGCGTCTATATTTGTGACTGAATAGATGTAAAGTGTGAGTTCCTTATGAACATTGTATGTGGCAGCACCTGAGCTGAATATATTGTAAAAAAAATTAACCAAAATTATAAAAGACACAAACCTTCCCCCACAGCAGGTATCCAAGCGTTTACAAAAATCAGTAGCCCATCAAAGTTTACAGTCATGTGATATTAGTCACTGGGACTAGCTATGAGTACAGTGCCGGTAAAGGCCCGGGTAAAAACGCTGTTAAGATCAAACTTAAAAAATTAGTAATTTTTCTCACTGCAACTGCAGAAGATAACAGTAAAGGATTAGCTAGAGTGAGAAAATCTGTAATCGCTATATTTAAATGTTAGATTTAAGAAAATGATGGTTCTGAGCCAGTTACAAAGTGGTGGTTTTATGTTTTCTTTTTCTTTACAGATTTGTGCTCCTGATTTGTCTGCTTCTGCATATACCTCCCACTGTCCAAGAATGCAACTAAGTTTTGTCTACATAGAAAGCAAATACTGCAAGTAACCCAGCCTATTGACAGGAAGATCAGTAAGTGGGAAACAGATGATGAATTGTTAGGCTTGGTAAAACTTTGAAATGAAGTGAGAAGAGTTTGTTTTGCCCTTTCTTTTTTTTTTTTTTTAAATTTCCTTTGTGGTTGTAGGGTTTTTTTTGAGGGGGGATTGGTTTCTGTCTGACAAACCTAAAACTGAAATAGTACAAGGAACACTTATGGTCAGTAAAGTTGTGACATAAGAGATCAACTGTATAAAATATATAACTCCAAAACATGAATTCTGAATGCATATAGGCAAAATCTATGAGATACAAGCCTTGTGCAAGGGACTTACTCATTTTGTTGAGTATAGGTTTTATAGTGGGTACTCCTTGATGAGTGTTTTTTAGAGGGGCTACTGCAAAAGAAGCACTAGCAGTGTCTTTACCACTGTCAGCCTCACAGGTAGGATGCTTCTGTCCAGAGCACAATTAATGGGGTTTTAAAGATTGTTTTACTTTTCAAATTGAACTACAGAGTCTAGGCTATATAATCCAGCGAGTCTGACTCCATATTATTTTGGAGTTCTTCTTCGTATTATTACATTATTGGAAACTGCCGTGTAGTAGAATAAAAGGTTTGTTCACGAAGCTGATCATATAGTTTAAATCGAGGACAGTGGTTAAAACAGGATATTTTAGGGCCAAAGTAGGGAAGAAAGAGATGGAAGACATGCTAGTTAGCATAAGCATATTCCTAACTAGCAGTTATTTTTCTGAATCTGGGCATAAAATAGCTAGGTTTTGTTCTTTGTACAGCATATTGTGAAAATGTAGGATTAAAAGTGGCTTTTTTGTATTGTTAAACCAGGGACTACTGGGCACAGTTGAGAGATAAAAATGCAGTCAGCAGCAGTGATAAAGTCTGCAGTGCTCCTTGCTACTTCACAAAAAACCTGTCACCCAGAAACTATGGGTTCCTAGGCTTATTGTGGACAGGGCATGCAAATAAGAATATGTATTACAATTACTTAATAGGAGTCCCTGCATTCTGTTAGCAAGCTGCACCCGAATTGCTTCATTTTTGTGTTGTTTTATGTTGACTCAGACTCAGGAAAAACAAAGCCAACTGATGTACACAATAAAAATGTTAACAAAAAACCTACCAGACCTGGAACCAAAGAAACTGTGGTTAATTTCTTTTCCTCCTCTGAGTAATAACACTTCAGTGGATCGCTGCCTCTCCTCTGAGACTGGGAGAGACCATAGGCAGGACAGGACAGGGTTGAGCCAAGAGGGTTGGGTAGAGGTGCCTGTGGTGAGGAGAATGGTGATAGTAACTGGTGTCCTAACTGGGATGTGTGGGGATTTTTATTTTTTTTTTGTGTCAAGTCGTGTTTTGGTTTTTGGTTTTCCTAAATCTGGAAGGACAGCATGCCACCTCCTGTGGAAATAAATGGAGATGGGCATGCCATCCAAATGGGGAAAATTTTTCTATGCCCTTTTGAGCTGTTCTGAGAAGGAACAGTTCTTCCCTGTTAGCCCACACTCCAAATGTTAGATATATAAATAAAAGACTGGTTGTGTACTCTCATCAGTTTTATTTTGAGATTTTTTTTTTCTTCCATTCAAAATGCAGGACTTTAGTTATTTTTCCATATTTGTTACCTATTAAAAATTCTGCAAGAAATTAACTAATTCCAAAACTGGAACAGTGTCCGTATTTATTTTTAACAAAATTGTTATGGCTATTTGGGAATACTAACATTCCTCAGTTCTTAGGTCTACAGTCTGCTGTGCTGCTGGATATTTCTTAGAGTTAAAAGTTTTGTTTAATTTTAGACTGCAGAAATAATTGGACCTTTAGGAACCTCAGGATGAACTTTGGTATTCGGTTAAAATGAGTTGTAGAAATAAATTGAAGAGTTTCAGTAAGATGCACAGATGTTTTTTCCAAATTCTTTCCTTTTGATAGACCTGTGTGTACTTGTTAAAATATTGGCTCGCCTTAGTTTTAAGGACTGAATTTGTTTCTCATTGCTTTTTTCCAAATAATGTTAATCACAAGCAACTCAGTGTTCATGTATGTGTGTATTTAGGTGGGGGTCTTAGCCTACAAACTTTTGTTGGTAAGAATTTGTAGAATGACTGCTTTATTGATTTTAATGTAAAAAATAAATAAAATTGTAACTTTTTCCATCTTTGAATTCAGGATTTCCTTTTTTTGTTTAGTATCTGTATGGCAGAGTAACTTGTGCATTACCTTCTGTAATTTGTTATCCTATCAATTAAGGTATTTTATTCTGACATTTTAGCAAAGGCCATATGGTAGTATACAAACAGAACTCAATTTAAAGATCAAATGTTCTTTTTATTTTCAGAATTGGTGGTAGTTTGTTACAACTTTGTCTTATAGTTCTGCTTTTTGACAGTTTGGTTTTTTACAAAGAACAAAAGGTAATGTGCAAAACAGGGTAGAAATCAAAAAGGCCATGAATAAAAATGGTGCTTTTCAATGTAAATTAATTAGATTTTGAGCAGATGAGACTTCCCTAACCACTGTGTTTCTTCACTGATTTGATGGTGTGAGAGTGAAATGACAAGTCCCAAAGAACTAATAGAGTCTAAACAACAAAAGCCTTGTGCAACATTGGAAGAACTGGGTTTACTCAGACCGAAAGGCAGTGAGAGCAGGGAGAGGAGCATTATAGCAACTTTTCATGCATTTGAAAACTTTCAGAAGGGTTGGTGACTTTTGTGTCCACTGAAGAAAGTTTTTACTGGTTTTAAAGACCAGATGACTTAGCACCATTTTAGGGAAAGCTTTCCTAGGAGATTTGTTAGGTGTTGGAACAAATTACCTAGAGGTGCTTGTGTGGCTGACTAAGGGGAAGTTTTCTGAAGGAAGTTACAGTAGTATCTCTCAGGAGTGAACCTTGTGACAAGATGAAAGAAATGAGCTCTGTCCTGTTCCAACATTTTTATTTCATAGATGCCATGGGGTTTAGTGACATTCCCACAAATTAGTGCCTGGAACTGGTGTTTTTATTGATGATAGTTTCCAACACATTTGTGTATATCAATGCTGGAAGTTATGGTCACGTTAGTAAATGGGTTGGCATAAATACAGGCTGCTGCCAAAAAAGGGAGGCGTCTCAGCTGTCTTTCCTCATTCACCACCAGTGCTGGGTTTCTTCTCAGGCTAGTCTTCAGTTCGAGTGGGGTGACAAATACGTACAGCTTAGATGAGGTCAAATCTGTCCTTTTTGCAGCAGCAGCAGCTGCTCAAAATGACTCTGGAACAGTAGCTTAAGGCTTTGCAGCCAAGGGACAGTCACTTACTGGGGTACCAGAAATCCTGACCTAGGGCCTTTTTCAGGATAAACCAGGCTAAAAGAGCAGCATAATAAATTATAGCTGAATGTTCTCTGTAGCAAACTGACCTTTTTTTATTAGCCTTAAGTGGAAGTGTTAGATCTGTCCAATAGGCTTTAGCAAACAAGCAAATTAAGCAATTTCATTTTTTTCAGAAAGTCAAAAATTGGAAGCTGGAGTGAGGTAACTACCTAATAATGAAGTCAGACAGTGTATGTGTGCTGCTTCAAGTGGGGCTTTGCTTCCAGCTTTGTATCATTTGCAAAATTTACCAGTAATGGCAAGAAAATGAGCATAGAATTCAGAATAATCAGAGTGAAACATTAACACAGTGTCCGTCTGCACTAGTGGTGAAAAATTCGTATCACCAGTAGGAGTCGTATTTTGCAGTGGAGAGGAAGCCTAAAGGAGGTAGAAGATAAAGGACAAATTTTCCATTTGCTATAACATTTATTAATTTACAATTACAATGTTACAGGGCAGATGTAAATCCCAACCTAGCTAAAATGGTACCTTTGATGTAGAATTTGTAGGATTAAGCATGAGGCACTGAAAAATTTGATAATCAGAGCCTGGACAACACAGTGCAACACAAACCATAGCCAGCCCACGCTTGTGGAGTTCCAGAAAAAATATGGCTTTTCCTCTTTACTCTGTGTCCCCTTGCTCCCACTTCTGTGTACTTGCTGATTCAGTTTAAAATCTTTTTTTTCTTTAAAGGCCTTAAAGTTTCTGTAGTGCATGCCAGCAGCCAGATATCTCCAAGTCATAGATATTCCTGCAGAGCCTGGCAGAAGCTAAGCTAGTGTGCGCTTATCTAGCCCTCTGGCACAGTGGCTTAGAGGAATAATGACAGTATTCTAGATCCTAGTTTTTCAAAACCTCACTCTTGGTTGTTAACACTTGTGTAATTTCAGTGTCAAAGGTTACAGTTACAATTTTTCTGGGGAAATTGCCGGAAAGTTTAAGATCTCTTCAGGTTTGGCCTATGCTGCTGAAGCTAGCAGGAAGTAAATAACCTGGGGTCTTTATATGTACAGTTGTTGGGGATAGATTTAGATGTGTAAAGATGCAAATAAATGCTTCCATGGCATTTTTCAAAGTCCGACAACATTTCAGGGAGGATTAGTAGCTTTTTTTGCAACTTCAGGCACTTGATTTCTGCCCCCCTCCCAATCTGTCGGACTTCGGCAGCAAATCCAGGGATGGTCAGTATACAGTTCATGACCAGTTTAAAAGCTGCTTCCATGGCACAGCTGCTTCATATGCCTGGAGCAGGGCTGAGCCTTGCTGTGGTTTTAGGAGTCCCCCTGGTCTCCTGCTGTGCCAGGGGCTGCAGATGCTGGGACAGTCTGGGACTTGACCCGTAGTTCCTGCCGCAACGAAGTTGTTCCCTGCCTCTACGCCTCAACTCCCTGCAACAGGCAGCATGTGGCCTTCCACTTAAAGATGCTGTGGGAGGCAGGAGGTCGGCAGCAGGAAGACAGGGCTTGTATGGCCAGCGATGGCTCAGAGCCACGGCCACGCTGCGCAGCAGGGTCGGACAGTGTCTGTGGCTACCCTGGGGCTTGGCTACGGGCAATGGCTGTGCTGCTGGCCCGAGCATTAGCCAGGGGGCAGCCGGCTGGGCAGTGCTGGGATTCTGCAGGAGCAGTGCTAATACATCAAAAGCCTAAGTGACGTGGTCTGTCATCTTTGCCCTGCTTTATTTGCTTGTATTGTGAGAAATTGCTTTTCCCCAGGCATGTGAATATAAGGAGACGTGTCTTGGGTGTGCCCTGAGATGTGGAGCCTGGAGGTGCTGCACATAATGAGGCATTATAGCGAGTCAATACCAATGCCAGTGTGAAAATTAAAGATCTGAGTGTTTTCCGTTCGCTGACAGGTTTGTAAAAGGGAAAGAACAAAGTAGTTTAATCCCTGAATCAAAAACCGTTATAAATTAAATATTTCAAAGAGTTCAAAACCTGTCAAAGGTTGTATTTAAATAGTTTATTGCGCAGCTTCCACTGAGCAGTTAATCAGTTTGACCACATAACGCTACGGAGCCTTCCGAAAGACATCGCCGTCGGGAGGCGAGGCGCGCCGAGGGGCTGCGGGCGAAGCCTCCGGCGTCCCGCCGCGGATGGAGGCGGCGGAAACTGCGCTGCCTCCCGGGGCCCCGGCGGCCGCCAGCCTGCAGCGCCGTTACCGCAGTTTCGCGGGGCGCCGCGGCGCGGGGCCGGGCCTCGGGGGCGCCGTGAAGCGCCACCTGCGCCGGGGCGGGCAGAGCCCTGCGGAGCGCCGCCGCCGCCGCCCCCGGGGAGCGGGCCCCCGGCCCCGAGCCGGCGGGGCGGGCGGCTCGGCTGCGCCTCAGCCCTCAGCGAGCGCCGTGGCGCGCCCAGACGATGGCGCTGCAGCACCGGCCTTGCGGCGCGGCGGCGGGCGGCAGGGGGCGCTGCGGGGAGGTCCGGCGGCGCGGCGGCGGGCGCGGGGCTGCGGTGCGCGGGAGGCGGCGGGAGGGCCGCTGCCGCACAGCCCTGCCGGTCCCGGCGGAGGCATGAGGCGCGCGGGGCGGGCGGGCAGCGGCGCGGCAGAGCGCGGGTCGGCGCGGCCCTGAGCGAAGCCTCCGCGCCGCGCTCCCGCAGAGCGACTATGGCCGGGGGAAGGCGAGGGTTGGTGGCGCCTCAGAACACGTTTCTGGAGAACATCGTGCGAAGGTCTAACGGTAAGGGGTGGCCGGGGCGGCGGGGAGGCGCCGGCGCCCCGGTGCTGAGGGCGAGCTCTCTCGCTGAGGCGAAGCCGCCCGCCGCTCCCTCGGCGGGGGCCGCCCCGGTCGGAGGGACGTTGAGCCCGGCCGCTGGCCGGCGGCTCCGCCGGAGCGGCGCATCCAGGTGCCGGGCCGAAGCCGGTGCCGCCGGCCGGCCGCGCCGCCCGAGTGCTGCGGGAAGCCTCCGCCGGGGCTCCGGCTGCAGGTGCGGCGGCACGGCGGGGGGACCGGCCGGGAGGGCTGTGCCCGGTGCGGGGCGAGATCTGCGCCCGAGGGGCAGCGCCGGGGCCTGAGCCGGCCCGGGGGGCGAGGGGCCGGGGCACCGGGCGGTCCGCGGCGGCGGGAGGCGGTCCGGGCGTTCAAGATGGTCCCTGGGCAGGGGCAGCCGCGCGCGGGGGGTCGGCGGGGGCTGCCGGCCCGAGTTGGAGGGGGGCTCTGTCACAAGTGAGGAGAGAGTTTGCCATTTTGGGGGCTGAGGGGCGATAATTCCTTTTTTCCCAGCGCGCTGCAACCGGGTCTTTCTCTTGGAAAACTGTGGAGTGGAAAATGCCTCCAGTTTCACAATTGCATGCAAATAGGCATTAACGTTATCCAGATTCTTTCACTTGGGGACCTGCCGAAAGCGGCTCCCTCGGTGCGCCGCGACCAACCAGCCTTTATGTGTTTGTTTAAGCCTGGACATGTGCATTTATTTTTTTAAAGCTCCGAGCCCAAGTTCTGCCATTTTTAACGCTCCCGTTGACTTCAGGGGGGTTACTTAAGGGGTTGAGAACTTGTGGTATGATTGAGAACATGCAGGATTAAGCTCCTTTTGAAGACTAGACGAGTTAATTAATTAAAATATAGCCAGTTTGTTCTGATAAGGCAAAGACAATTAACCCTCTTGATAAGCAGCTAGAAACTCAAATTATCTAAAGACTGATTTTCATTATTTTAAATTAGGCAATATTATTAGAGAAACAGCCTTTGATAAGACCTTATTTTCATATACAATTGTGAGGCTCTTTTTCTAGGTGTTTTTTCTCTGCAACCTTGCTGTAGAAGGGAAGGGGTTGGAAGCTGCATTCCTGAAAAGATACTCGCCGTTCTTACAGTGAATCTTGCCCTTTTTTTAAAAAAAAAAAAAAATGAAATGTTGCATTTCATCACATTCAGGCTGCATCTCTAATCTTCCAACACCAGTTATCTAATGCTTTTCTCAAATCTGTCTTGACTTTGTAGATTATCTTCTTCATTAAAAAACAATTTTCTCTTTTGGCTTTCGGTGCCAAAACCTTGATGCAGTAAATCAGTTGAGGTTTGGAGATGGGGAGAATCGTGCAGCAGAAGCTATGCACCGTTTGTTCCTCTCTTCCCCCATTATTAAGAAGGTGTCATAACAGCATGGTGCTAGACAGCACAGGTAAAATGGCAGCGCTCCATTTCCAAATGCTCAGCAAGTCCTGAGGGCTGTAATCAACACAAGTTTTTAGATTAGGCTTGGTAGGAAGTGATGCACAGTTCAGACATACTAGGAAGTGACTTAGGGAAGTGACTCAGGTTTAGAAGCCTGTTTCTCCTCTTCTAGTTTTTGCTGGACCCAACCCAGCTTTGCGGTAAATGTGATGCCGTCACATACAAATGCTGTATGAATCAGTTCTAACGTGGGACATCAGCATCTTCTAACCTCTGTCTCTGTCAGGAGACAAGAATAGTCTCCTTTCTCTCCTTGCAGGCAGGGCTGTGCTGGCCAGCATGGGGGCTGTATGGAAACATGCCGGTTCCTAATTGCCTGTCTCACCTCGGCCTGCCTACTTGGTCTTTGAGATGGTTTGGGATGCCCACAGGATGAGTGTTTAAATGGGCCCATAAAGCTTGAGGTTTGGCTCCCCCTTCTTGGTTTCATTCGATTGAGTAGTAATGTGACCCGCAATGAAACTATCTAGGCCATTTGGGATTTGCCAAATAAACCTTGGGATTGCTGTCAAACTGTATTTGCTGGCACATGCAAACAAGTTAAGTAGTGCCAGCAGATATTGAGTTGATACAGATATAGGAACATTCCCAGTTTGGGGAGGATTTCCTTTGGAAAGAGAGGAATTTGGTCCATGAGCAGAAATGGTTCCTGAGTAAGTGCTTCACTTAAAGGTACTTGTAGATGACATGCATCTACAGTCACAGGTGAACTGAGGAAAACACATTCATTGCTACGTGTTATGTTTTGGGGCGGGGGGTGTTATTCGGTCTCTTTCACCGAGTTGGCAATAACAAAGTAATTGACATGAAACCTCTTTTGGAAGCATTGCTCTAAGGACAGCACTAATTATACTGTTTTTTTACCATTAGTTTAATAAGGAGTTCTTTGGATAGCCTTTCATATTAGATGTGGGACTGGTGAGCTGATGCATGTTCAAAGGCTAAAGGTAATCATAGCGTATGTAGGCAGGCAAGTTCAGGGGTTTTCCGTCAGGGTTGGTATTTTGCTCGTGTTTATATCATACCATCTACAGCAAGACTCACCTCAAACTCAGTTGGTCTGAATCATCTCCTTTAGAGTTATTAGGGATGAGAGCTGCTTCTTAGGTTGCAAATCAGCTGAGATGGGTTTTCATGCACTACATGGCAGCCCAAAGAGCCACGATAAGCTGAGAAGCTGCACAGTATTTCCTCCCCACACACTGGAATTAAAGAAGGAATTGAGAATTTCTCAGCCCATCCAGGGATGGGATGAGATGGCCTTATGATAGCACACGCAGCAAAGAATATATGAAGTGTCATCTGCCTAGACCTCTGTACCTCATCCAGTCCTTCTTTTTGAAATGAGGGACACTGTAATCCTGCTTGCCGCATATTTAATGTTTAAAAGCTGTGTTTCTATACTAGCCATGTAGGGCTAAGAAAATAAGTGTTGCTTGTAGTGCTTGGTTGACAAAAATTTGTTTGAAGCACTGAAATATTTAAAGACCAGAACACCCAATGGGACAGAAAATGAGCCCATGCTGTAAAACAGAGCAGTATGTAAAGAATCAGTAGCCCCTGATGGTTACTGCTAATGCGATATTAATGTTTTTCTCGGGTAATGTAATACACCCACAGTATACAAGCTCTATAACAATAACAGTTATAATCTTGGTTCATGGCCAAGGCACCCAAATTCAAATGGTGTGATATATTACAGAGTATTCTGATTCTTCATGATATGCTAATGCTTTATCAATAACTGGAGGCAGAAATACTTTTCAGTTTACCTAAATGATAGCTGGATTCTGCAGTCCTTCCTTGGTCAAAATTCTCAGTGAGGTATGTGATACTTTGCATGTGTAAGGGTGGCTAAAGCAAGCCCTGTGTTTACGTGGCTTTGGAATTTCAGTGGAAGTCACAGATGCTTTTCTGATTTATGGATGAAACAAGGAGATTGGAAGAAGGGGAGGTTAGAGGACATAAGGCTTGTGCGAATTTAGCCTTGCTTTCACTAAATCCCCAGGCAACATCCTAATGAGACATCAGGTGTGGAAGCAAATATGCACCCTTTGATGGAGAGTGCAGTGAGTTCCCTGTAGAGGGAAAGAAAAACCACCTTCAGACACAAATCCTCAGTATAACAGACATTTCCATGATTTATGGCATTGCTTCCTTTGGAGACTGTAAGGTCCCAGTACAATAAGCATTCTGCAACCTGGGCATGCTAACCTTGTACCATTGTCTGGGACCTAGGAGAGAAATTAACTGTATTATAAACAGCTCTGAAACTGAAAAACCTGGTTTTGTGTTCAGTCGGAGAGAAATGCAAAGGAAACTAAAAGAGAATGCAGAACTAAACTGTTTTATTTTCATGCTTTTGCACTTGAACAAAATGTTCACTTAATTGAAATGTTTGCAAAGGATCCTTGACCAGACAGTGCTGTGGCTGCTGCAACCTGGCCCTGCCTACCTTCGCTTTGAAACCTAAAGCAGTGAGCGGCATGGTAGGGCGATACAGACCTGGCTGCAGCTAGTGTGATTTGGGTCCAGAAGCAGTATAGGCATGCTATAAGGGTTTACTGTCTTAAGTGTTGTGGGCCTAATTGCTTTCAGACTACAGAGCTATTCTGTTGGTAGGGAACACATGTATGAACAGGACAAGCTCTGCATCACTCTTCTGTATGTGATGTGCCAAGGGTAGTCAGGCCCTGGGCACTGCTGGGCTACCTTGTACTACTGCAGCACTTTCAGTAAATAACATCAATCATCAAGAAAGTATTTTCATACTGAGAACAGGACTGCTTTTGTTGAAATTAGCAAGCACGTTTTTTGGGTGGAGTATATTTTTCTGTTTCCTTTTGATACAATATGTTTGGTTCCCTGACAGTTCATAGAGGTCTGTAATTTTCAATGAATTTTCAGGCAACTAGATTAAATGCATTATTTGCAGGGGACCAGCAGTCTTCTGCTGCAGGTAAATTACATCCTAGTTACCTAGTGAGGTTCTATTGAATAGTGAAATGCATTTTAGTGACTGTTTTAGACATGAAAGTACTGAAAAAGACAAAGCTAACTGTGCACAGGGAAGAGCACAGGTATCTTTATGAAGTGCAATATCTGGATTAAGCTATCCCAGTTCTTAAAGCTCCCAAATGGGCTGACTTACAAGGCTGTAGCAGATGTGCAAGAGGTTTTCTGCCCCATGCTGCCAGTTTATAAAGTCTCATCCACCTTCCGGACTTCGGTAGGTTAATATCAGCATAAAAAAATCCCCAGCATAATGGAATAGAGGGGTCTGTCCTGGAGAATGCTTGCCTTCCCTTCTATGGAAAGCTGTTTGCCAGCCACACCTTGCAGAAAGTGCATGGAAAACTGATGGATGAGTAGTAAGATGGTGTTGTATGTGTAGGGTGCCTTTAGCTGAACGTTTTGTTTCTCTTGCCCTCTTCCCGTTACTATGGTTTGCGCTGTGGAAGGTGAAGTGAATGTTACCCTTTACAAATCTGGCATCCAGTGGTTGAACTTGAGTCTGTACACTTCTATATCTAATCCTGTAAGACGCAGTTTATTCAAGATTTCCTGTAAAATCACTTTTGGCTAAGTAAAGTCTGCTAGTATGTGTGTCTTTTGCCACTGATTAAAACAAGACACTTATCCATGAAAGCAGCAGACCTTCAAAAACCACAAGGGGACAACTCATAGGTTCTGTGTTAAGGACATTGTCTCAAACTGAGAATGAAACAAAGGAAAGGGTTTTATTTTTTCCTGATCTTCCTTCTTTTCTAAGTTAACAGCTGTGGAGGCACTTTTATTTTCACCCGTGCTTTTCATACAGTTGGTCAGTACATCAAAATATCTATTTGCTATTGGCATTTTTTTTTTCTCAGTATCACTTGAGTTGAATATAAAATGTTTTTTTTGCTGACTTTTACTAGGCCAGGAGCTTCTAGTTTTGGGTGTGCCATCTTTATGCATTTAGAAATGTACAACCTGATTTCCTTAAAATGACTTTTATAGATAGTGAGGAAAAACCCCTGTACAATACATGATAGATAATGTGTTTTAAAATTAATGTTCTTGAAAGCTCAAGAAGTTCTGCTGTGGTAATTCAACATATCAATCCATTTCTGCATTAAATCCTAGAACAAGATCGTAAACCAAATCTTAATGAAACCCATTCATTGGAGAATTTGTTAATGCATTTTTGTAACTCGTCTAGCTAAAAGTGAGCAAGGAGTTAGGTCTTGTCAAATGCTTTTAAGGCTTTTGATGGCTGTAGCTATAATCAGTAAATCAAATAGCTTATTTAAACTGATGGAAGGCCCATATAATTGATGCAACTAAAAGATGCTTTTTCCTGTATGTCTTTTAAGATCAGATGGGGGGGAAGACCCCCCTGACCAATTAAATTATGAAGTCTCACTGCTAAACAGTGGGTTTGTGCTTTATTAAGAATGGTGTAATGTATGACTCTTACAACTGATGAACTTTATAATTTATCATGCTAAGGTCACATTTGTCTAAATGTCTTTTTTTAAAAAAAATAAATTTCTCAGTATGGACAATACTTCAGGGACAGGTGAAGAATGATGCTATGCATAAAATACATATAAATGCTTTTGTGCACTTTCAATTTCAGCTATTTTTGTTCTGTTATTCTGCACTAATTTGTTTTTTTTTTTTTTTTAAATACAGATACTTATGAAGACTTTAGAGTTACTAGTGTTGGAAGGATGTATTGTTTTCAGTTTAAACTTTTCTCATGATAGAGGCCTACTGTGAAATACTAACTATAACAGTGGAAAATAACAAATGCTGAGGTGGAACCAGTAGTTTTTTATCTATACTGCTGGCTGAAATTGGCATTAATTTTCTGTAATGATTCAAACTGAGTCACTTGGAGTTGTTGCTTTAGTTAATGTCTCTTGTTATTTGTGGTACATATGATGAAATAAATTTTTTAATAATCCTTCTCAGCCTGGTCTTGTACTATGCTCTGCAGTACACATGATGGTGTAAGTCATGTTTGAATAAAGCATGAAATGCCTGCATTTCGTGGACTCTGTTCATGCTGTAGCAGCCAAGGAGCTTTTAATTTTTTTTTAATGTAAAATAAGTCGTTATATAAAACTTTTATAAAACACGTAAGCCCAAATGAACTTATCTCCAGAGTTTTATAATATGTTGTTTTGAATTAGACTGAGGCTACAGCTTAAAATAATTTGGTCTCGATATTAAAGATGTACAATCTTGAGGCCACTATATCATCATTCTATAGAGATATCAAGTTGTTCAATGGGGTATTTAAACATTGATGCACTCCCACTCTAGGAATGAATACAAGGAGATACTGAGTAGATGTGTGTATCCATGTAACACCGTTGACTTCTGCAGGAGAATGTGGGCGGAAGAGCAGAATTTTGCCTTATTACTATTATTCTACCGTATGAATAGTCTTTCAGCCCTTCGGGCAGCTACGTACTTGCTTTGAATGCAGTTACAGCACTTCTGTTACAATGAAAATATGGCTGGTTCCTGTGTCTAACCCTCCCTGAATTGTAAGCCTTCAATCCTGTGTATGCAAAGAAAGGATTGAATAGGTACTTGATTTTCAGTTTGACTTATTTGTACAGATTTAGGGCCATATTTTGATCTCAGAAGTTACATTTGAACAATATAACTAATCAGTGTGACTAAATGCTTCTGGTTTACTTTTTTTCAAAGCTAAGAGTAAACATTAGCAAAAATTCATACATACCTACCCTTTGCAAGTTGCTAAAGCAAAAGCACGGTATGAGCTGTGTGATGTAGCAATTTTGACAGGCCTACTGTCTATTTCCATGCATTGTGTTCCTTACCAAAAATGAAACCATCTTTTTTTTCCCCATATCCAAATAATTCCACTTGTGATGCAAAGTTACATGTTTGTAAATACCAGAGTTGTTTAGAAACTCATCTGTCCCTTATACTTAAGCTCCAAGATATAGTCTCTAATTGTATGACAGTTGCACATGATTTTTGCCTACGGCACATTTCTTATGCTGGCTGTGGCATAGCACCTCTGCTGCTTTATGCCCAGCTAACGGAACGGTAGCTAAGGAGGCTGTATCCCCCCCCACCCATCCCCCCATCCCGGTGACCATGGGTAGGGTAAGAAACCTGTTTATGAAGCAATTCTTCCAGTTCTGCTGTAGTAGTGGTTTGTGCTGTGTAATGGCAGAGGTCTAGGTTTGCTTTACTGAAGATCTGTAGGAGGAGTTTGAGACATGATAACAAGAGACATGTTCGTCTCTATAGCCAGGGTTGTGTCCTCACCCAGCATGATGAAGGCTGTGGTCTGGAATGAGGAGGGCAATTTCTGTTCTCTTGGAGACTTATGGGAGAATTAGCCAGTTTGGTGGGGAGCATGTTTTCCCACCACAGGGATGCTGATTCTCCTTTCACTGAGAGGGTAACAAATTAGGAGCAAATCTTTTTGCATTTCTTGGTGACTGTGGGAAAAGATTAAAATATTTGAATTACATTTCTGCACTGTGCCAACCTAAGCACACTTGTGGGGGGCTTTGACAGACCTGCACACATATCTGAAAGTGCAGCGGGCACCAGCCTCCGTTGTTACCGAGACCTGTGCTGCAACTCACAGAGCAGAGGTTCCCTCTTGGTCACCTCTGTGTGCTTCCTTTGTGCAGGCAGGCAGCGATGTTGGGACATGCCTGGCAGTGTCGTGGGAATAGGTCTGGTGGCTGGTCCCTGACCTTCTGCCAGTGTGTCCCAGGAGAAGGCCTGTGCACCACCGAAGGGACAGGGAAGGCAGAACGATGTGCTGGCCTCTGAAAGAGGTGGGGGCCTCCGCTTGGCAAGGTCCATCTTACAGGAGAGGCTAGGATGCTCTGGGTGCGAATGCGCAATGGTGCAGGGGAGTGGTAGGAAGGAAGCATTTCAGTAACTTGCTCCATGCCCTTGCAAGGAGGTGACCTCCCCTCAGCTGGCTAGCCCTGACCAGATGTGAGCTGCTTCAGGGCAATTCAGGGATTTTGGAAGTTTGAGCTGATAGACAGTTTTGGTTAAAGAAAGCACTGTGTGTAACAAGATTCAGTAGATATGGCAGTTTCAGTGAAACTCGGTGTTCTAGAGACTTGCTACTGCTGCTGTTAAAGGATTGCTGTTATTTGGAAAGACGTTTTCTGATTCTTCTGTGCTGGTGTATTTTGTGAGTGGAGGAAAGTACTGGTTTCAGTGACTGAGCAAAATCCATTCTTATGTTTTGGAAGGAGTTAAAATGTTTTTCTTGTTGCTTTAAAGCAGCTGTGTCTAGTTTGAAGTGATAATCCAAAACAGGTCTGGCATTTGAGTTTGTGAAGGCTGGCATGTGGATATACTGTAGTGAACAGAACTGACTTGTGGAAAATGCAGGTTAGAAAACAGGAAGTGAGGTGCTTCACAAAGTACCCAGTGCTGCAGACCCTCGTCACAGAAGCCCATCCTACTCATGCAAGTGATTGTGCTGCCTTTGAGATGTTGCAGTTCTTGTCTTTCTACAGCATGATGTACTCTGTGCTGTGCTTCTACATATTTCTATGATTCCTAATAGTCTTGCTCAGACTGTGCCAAATGCAGCACAGGCCAGAACTTCAGGTCTTCTTTGACATAAGCCCGCCCTCTCCAGTTCCTAGCTCAGTTCTTGGAGTAAGTAAGAAGGACCAGTGATGCTTACAGCTTCTCCTTGGGCCGGGCAATACCACTAACCCAACCGACATTGTGATAGAAATTGATTTCCTGGTAAGGGAGTCCTTTGAGTCCTTTCAAAGAGGTGCCTCAAGTCACTAAAGTTTGAGTACCACAGCTATCACATGCACATTTAACCTCCTGTCTTTGAAGAGAATTTAGCAGTGGATTTCTTCATGGTCTTCTTCTGACCTGCTCCTTTCGTGGCTTTGACCTACTTGTGAGTCCCCAAAGAGCTTTGCCTTGCAATGCTCAGAGAGTTCACTAGGGCATCCCTTGTGCCTGTTGTGCAACAAAACTACAGCTGTTTCCTGGCCTCTGGGACCCTGCGCCCCTGTAGATGGAGAAGCAATATTTGCCTCAGTGGATGTTACTTAATATTTTCTTATGTTAGAAACAATTGTTTAACGCATTATGAGCTGTCTCCAAGCACGTTGTCAGGGATGTCAATGCAATTGAATGTAAACAATAACAATGAGAACAGCCCTTCTACCGCCAGGTTATCTGTCAGAATAACCTATGCAGGGGTGTTGTAAGTGGGAGTCCTTATTTTATGCTGTGTCTTGCCAGTGTTCACACAGGCAAAATACCATTGTCAGAGATGCTCCTTCTGAAGAAATGCAGGCGTGTTCTCCACATAGGCACAGAACTGCTGTTGTGCCATTGTTTTGCCTTTAAAGAGATCTGGGAAGAGGAGTGAGTAACTGGAAATAAATTCCTCTTTGTCTGCAAGACCCTTTCTTTTCAGATGCTGGGGCTCCCACTCTGTGGTCTGTTAGGCCACAGCAAGTTTAAAAAAAAAGAAAAAAGTGGGTACATAAAGTTTGGAAACGACTGGTGCAGACAGTCTCTCTTTTTGCAACAAAATCAAGAACAAAGGAACTGATCATCCTGAGCCTGGTAACCTCCCAAGGAAAGCTGGCAGAGAGCAGTGGGTTTGAAACCTCTTTCCTGGCCCGTCAGTTTGGATTGAGCTACACTACATCTTCTCTTGGCTGCCTGGCTGCAGTGCTCACAGAGGCCAATGGCCCCTCTCCAGGCTTTCAGCTACCTGAGGAGTTCCTAAGCACTGGTTCTTGCAGGGCATTTTGTTGGTTCTGGGGATGACCCCAGGGCAAGTACTAAAAAAGTGTGGCAATAGAGCTGGAGGAGCAAGCCCAAAGATGAGTCAGGGGTGTGGTGGTGACTCCGGAGAATGGGTCCAGCTTCAATATTTACTTCCTCTGTGTTTCTAAGATATGTAAAGCCTGGATCAAAGAAGGGTGAAGATGCATGAAGTGGGAACTAGCTAGAAGTGACTTACAAAACAGTGGGATCATCAAAACCTCTGACTTTCTCCTTGAATTGATAGGTGCCCAAGGTTTTGCCTCTAAAGCTTTGTAGGTACATAAAGGTTGTAACTCTCAACTAAACCAAATCTGGACTCTCCATTGAAGCATTCTACGTCCACCTCCTGGAGATGCTCACCCAATGTAGACTAATGGGATTGCCTAATAGGGATGCATAAAATACGGCAGCTGAGTCACACTGGCTTAGAAACTTATATGCTAAGGATGTTGGCATTTGTTCTCTTTGGTAGCTTGATAATTAGAACAATCATTCAGGAGTTGAAGGCTGAGCTTTCACTGCCCTCAGGTAGCCCCACGTCTTGTAGGAGAACACCCAAACTGCTAGGCTGTCAGGGAGGAGTAAAATAGGTGCGTGTTCTCTAAGCATGTGTTAGAAACTGCCAGTCCCAACAAATCAGGCTTCATAGGGCCAAAACTAAAGCAAGTGGCAATGTGATTCTTTAGCTTCTGCAATTATGGCGAAGAATCTTGGGTACTTCCTGTGAGAACTGGGCTTATGTTAAAATATTGGTATCGTAGGTAATCTAGGAAAGGGAAAAACCCCAACCTTAAAATATCCTATTTTTCCATTGTTTTCCATAATTTAATTTGAGCAGGTTTCTGTTTGTTGTGCTAATGCTTTTCAGTTCTACCTTACCAACACTATGGACAGAGCTTCCAGATACGAAGTCTTTGAGAGCTGGGCATCTAGGGGCTAGGCGGTAGCAGTCTCATGTTTTGGTGCTTAAATCCTTTTGTGGACTTAGTGCTTTGTTTTTACCTGTAGGAAGGGGATAAGAGAACTGTCAGAAATGTTGCAAGGCTAGATAAAAGTAGAATTACCACAGTAACAGTCATCAGAAAGGCGCTCTATATAGCTTTTAACAAAAAAAGAGGTTATTTGTCCAAAGACTATTGAGGTTTAAGTGTGAAAGGAAGGCCTCTGCTTAAGCTAATAGAAGTTATTCAAGAAGCTCTTGAGGAAGTGGAAGAAAGGCTAAGTTACCTTTTGAGAAGGGGAGATGGTGGGAAGGAATGCATGCATGCAATAATACCGTTCAGATCAGGGCAGGACCTGGCCTAGTATTTGTATTTGCGTATTTTTTGTCATTTTTTTTGTACTTCCTGATGAAAATCTAAAAATATCTTAGCACAGTACAATGCAGTGTTTATAACAGACACTGAAAATCACTTACTTTAGCAATGAGAAATTACTTGGCTTACTTATTCATAAGAAGGGGTAAAAGACATTTTTTTTCTTTGGAACAAAAAGCTTCAACCAAGCAAAACCCGTAGTATTTAAAAGAGACTGTGACAAACAAAGCAGTTAATATGTCCTGAAGTTATACTACTGATGTATTTCATTCTAAAGAGTGTATAAAGTCACACTTAATCATGCTCAGGGGACTGGGCAATGGATTTAGATAGCTATGGGAATGTCTTCTTTAAATCCACTTGAAGTTTGCAATGGGACAAAAGATTTTGGAAGGGAAAGTTAAAATAAACAATTTGCAATTAATTGGTAAAATATCTTGTTTCTGTCTCTTGGTTGCAGGAGGCATTAAGGACAGCTATGTATATTCAAGCAGTTGTGGGTAGATCCTGAAAAGTAGGTAGTGTAGCGGACTCCCTTAAAGGCTCCCCTTCAACACGAATGCCTCTTAATCTTGTGTGACTGCCTAGCCTTTTCTTTCAAAAGCCAGGGGGGTCTTTGCAGCTGTGAAAGGGGTCACCAATCTCCCCCTGCCGCCAGTGTCCAAGCAGCAGCACCGATGCCTCTTGGTGCAGGCGTAGTTAGTTGACTGCACAAGAGCCAAAGCAGCAGAGATAAGCAAGACCTGGGCCCAGCATTGAGTGTGTTCATAACTGAATTGAAATAGCAATCATAAAAAAAAAAAAAGAGTAACATGCACAGATCCAGTGAGAATGGAGGCATGAATCCAGCTCAGTTCTTTTTCTTACTGATTGAATTTTCTCCTGGCTTGTACAGCAAACAGAAGTTTTTTCTGCTGGTGTAAGTACTAACCCTAGTTCCCCAGTGTCTAGTTTGGAGCACTGTGCCATACAAGTGTTTGAGCTTGTGTGGCCAGCAGTGAAGGTGATACTGAGAGGAGCCACTGTGTCTGCATTCAGAGAGGAGCAGTATCACTTGTGTGATGTTTTGGCTGTGTGTTAAAAGAGGCTTCGCATTCAAACTGAGTGTCATGGTGGGTCAGTGCATGTGGCACGGAAGGAAGCAGTTTGGTGCATCTGTCCTCAGTCAAGAGATGAATTTTACCTGCTTAACCATCCTGTTCCATTTGCATAAAACCATCCTCTTGGGCTTTTGCATGAGTAATTAATATGTTGATTTTTTAAAAAAAAGGATTTACTTAAAATTAAACCCGTGAATAATCCTGTTGACCGCAGTGAGAATAGTATCTGGGAAAAGCTGTGCAGGGACTGAAGCCATCAGGATTGGGTCCTGAAATGAGTATTTCCTCTAATGCAACCATAGCCTTGTCTAATATCTAACTGATGTGCTCTTTCAAACAGACACTAATTTTGTCTTGGGTAATGCCCAGATAGTGGATTGGCCCATTGTCTACAGCAACGATGGATTTTGCAAGCTATCAGGATATCACAGAGCAGAAGTTATGCAAAAAAGCAGCACCTGCAGGTATTTGAGAACAGATTTATTTTCTGTTAAATAGCTTGTAGTGTTGTGCTTGTTGCTTGAGGAGAAAAGTAATCTGTTTATTCCAGTTTTATCTGTTATCTCCTGGGGCTGCATCTGTCAAATACGCTTTCCAGGTGAAAGAAAACCAAAGAACGGCTATTTCTAAATAGGTCCTTTTCACACTGTAAACAAATGGCTTTGTGCCTTTGTCTAGTATCTGACTTGAATTTCTTGCTTTATTTGCAGTTTTATGTATGGAGAGCTGACAGACAAAGATACAATTGACAAGGTCCGGCAAACATTTGAGAATTATGAGATGAACTCCTTTGAAATCTTGATGTACAAGAAGAACAGTAAGTAGTTGATTGGTTTCTTTGTTAATGTAGGTGTGTAAAGTTGTTTTACATAATAGTGTAAAGTGCAAGTCTGTCAGCTGGAGGACTCTTCTTTATCTAGGGCTAAATAAGCCCCAGTTCTACCAGTTGACCTACAAGGGAGAAATGAGAACATTAGGGAAGAAAGTCACTCAGGGAGGCAGACAGAGCTCTCTAATCTGTTCTGACGTTTAGAGCAATTTTTGTGTGATGCTTTAAGACAATACTCAAGATTCCATCAGCAATGATAATACGCAGGCTAGGTTTACAGAGAACATACTTTTTCATATTTTAAAAATTTGATATAGCAAAGCCAATATTTAGATGTAGCTTTGGAATAAAAAGAACCCATCCTTTGTTTTGGAAGCTGAACTACTTCTGATGTTTTCACATGAAACTTTTGTTTTGGACAAAAATTCCTTAATTTGGATATGATTTTTTTTCTTAGGAATTTCAGTCTGTCTGTAATGGCATATGTCAGCAGATGAACTACTTGCCCAGAACTTGTCCCATCTAGTGTGGACTATGTCATGGCACAGTTATTTTCATCTACTTAATGTCACCTGAAATATAAGTACACTGAGGTCTTCAGCCTGGCCAAATGTTAAGCTGAAAGTCTACATTCTGTAACTTGTTTTGCTCTTAACAATTTTGCTTTCTAATCATGGAACTGGTAGTGTCTGTGTACAGGGGAGGGTACCTTGCAGAAGCATTCTGCTAGCAGCTTCTTCCCATTACACCTGTGATGATCATTTTGGTCAGTTCCACATTAGTGGGTATGGGGGGCTTCAAACACAAAATATAATGTAGGCTGGTATGATGTAATTTTTGACAGTTAACCTCTTTGCTGCTTTGTTTCTTGTTACAAAGACCAGTTTTCTGGGGAAAGGTTATCCAATCTATCTGTATGTGTGAACTATTGGTATTTCTGCAGAAATGACCAGCTAGTAGTGATGGAGTTTGGTGGGAGAACCACAGGCACTTCACAAAAGCTAAAATATAATACTTACTGATGGTAGTGCTTGATCAGTGCTTGATTGATGTTAGTTATTGATCAGTGGATGTGTGGAGCTGCTTGTTTTCTATCAGAATTAAGCTGGTCTTCTAAGAAGTGGTGGTGCAAAAGTACACGGAATAGTTTTTTGTTATTTTTTTGGAGAAGAAAAAAAAGTCATTGAGAGATTTTCCCTTCATCTCTCTTCTAGTTGTTGTCTTCTCTTTTTAGCCTGTCCAAAGCATCATGACCTTTGACACGGTGCCATTGCTGAGGGCTCTTCGGGAGCACAGCTTTGCTGGTCCAATGCATTTGAAAAGTTATATGCACTATCTGAATGGCCTTGATTTGTGCTTCTTTCCTTCGAGTGTTACCTGCCTCCAATGTTTACCTATTTCTTAAAGCTGATTTCTGTTCCAAGCTCAGTTAGTGGCCGTAGGGACCATATGCAGCTCACATTTATGCATCCAAAGCCAAGTAAATAAGCTGCAGTCATGGGATCTAGGAGGCTCTGGAATTCTCTTAGTTAACAGTGATTTGGCACCAAGAGATTATGCAGCTAGTCTTCTTTCATTGCTGCAGCATATGGCCTGTAGTAGGGCCTGGGGCCTCTCTGTCTTTTATACAGAATTAAAGCAAGGTAACCATGGAGTGAGGAATGTCTCCTGCCCTGCTGTGCACTTCCCTGAGGAGAGGTGGCCTAGAACAAAGTCCAGCTGTGCAGAAGCTGTGTTGTGCAACATGCCAAAAAGCAGAGCTGTGATGGCTCTGGTGTGAGCACAGAGGGTCACAGGCATGGGAAAAAGGAAAGCACAGAGCTTGCTTTTAAGTTTAACAAAATGCAGTACTCTTCTTGTTTGTTAGATTTGTAGCCTTAGAGGTCCATTAACTACTGTTACAGAGACTGGCTAGTAACACTAGAGAGTTGTAACTAAAAAGTGCCAAAAAGGAGACACCCTGGAGCTTTTTCTCAGAATAAGCCACATTATAGAAAACAGTGTTGTTTACCAGTTACTTAGCATGTGCCTTTGTGGGCACCTTGCCTCTGCCTGCAACTATGGCAGTTGCCTGCTTGGGCAGTAAACATGATTGGTTTCTTTTCGAAAGGACCCCAGATTTTGTTAGGCGTCTTTTTCCTGCTCTTTGTTTCTTTTTTTTTTTTTCTTTTTTTTTTTGTCTCTCTATTCTTCCCTCATTCAATTTTCTTCTTCAAATTAGCTTCTTCTTCAAATTAGCTCTACTTAAAATCAGAGAGGAAGTAGACTTTTATTGTTCTTTACCTGACCACTCCCACCCCATGAGCTAAGAGTCATAATAAATAGCAAGTTTTTCTTCCATTTTTGTGTTGTTCAATGATTGGTACGTTTTCCACAGCCTGCACATTTAACACACTTATAGCTGTTTTAACAATACAATTTCTATCCTTTTTTGGGGAAAAAAGGAAAACAAAGCAGGATTTTCAAGTTAATTATGATGTTGCTAGTGCAGGTCAATCTTCATCTTGTATTTTTATGAGCAGCAGTCATCTCCCTCTTTCTCTGAGTAACAATTATGTCCTGATCTTCCACTAGACATGTCAACAATAGATTGAGACAATTACTAATGCTACTAGAAGTGACAGGGTTTTTTTGACACAGCGCTCTCCATGGTGGTGGTCCAGTGCTAGTCTTTACTTGGTTGTCTGTTAAGAATTCCCCATCCAGATGTTGATCGGTATAGTATATCCACCAGCCTCATTGAATTTCACAGTATCAACTCCAGAAACAACACAGGCTGTAATATTCAGAAGAATGATGATACAATTTTCTGCCTTTGTCATGTTTGCATGTATGGATATTGTCTTTACCCTGACCTCCTGTTTCTCTGTCCAGCTCTGCCCGCATCCAAAAGTGACTATCCTCCCTCTTTTCAGAACTTAAAGTTAAGATTTGATAGAGATTTTTGATGGTTCCTTGGGCTAGGCCCTTGATTACTTAGCAGATATGTGATGATCATTGTTATTCTCTGGAATTTCTAATGCAGAGCTCCTTTAGGATAATTGGAAGCAATTGGAGCAAGCAGGTGCACAGCCACCAGATTTTTGTCATTGTTGCTCTGATCCTGTTACATTCCTGTTGCATTCAGTGGGAATTCATGGTCATACCTGGAAAGAGACAAAGTGAAAGCTTCCTTTAATCTGCACTGCAAAATGACAAGAGGCGGGTTGACAGTAATTTCATATGAGAGCTTCAGTGCCATTGTTTGATTAGATGTGAGCGTTCAGTGATGCTGGAAGTATTTTTTATTTTTATATAGGAAAATCAAAACATTACTAAGTCTCACTGAAATCAGTGGAGTTATGTTAACTTACACCAAGGAAGAATATGGCCTAATGTATTAGAAAATATTTTGTATCTAGTCTTAGTCATATCTTAGTTTATCTGAACTCATGCAGCTTAAGCATCTGACTTCTTATGAGACTTTGACAGATATTTGTTAGGTTCTTACACTTTACGGTCAGCCTCGTAAATTAAAATGGCTCAGTGAATTAAACTTGGAGTTACATTGCCTAGTTTTCCATCTACAGTATAGATCTGGGTTACAAGCAGTGCAAAAGCAGGCTTCTTCTAGATGCGCTTGCTTCCATTATTGCTGAAGTAAGCTTTTGTAAGAATATAAAATGGCACCTATTTGAAATCTAACCCCCTTTTCTATGCAGTACTTGATCTGCTTCAGTGTAAGAATATCTGAAGTGGGCTGGACTCTTCAAAACTAAAGTATATGAAGAGTTACAAAGAGTCTTCAGGTGTCCCCTGTCTAAGCAAAGACATTCCCATTGATTACAGTCTGCAACAGTACTGCAGAGAGTGATAAGACACCTTTTTATAATTTCTTTTTTCTCAGAGGTTTTCTACAGGTGGGGCCAGTGGAATGGCAACAGCCAAAGGGTATGCTGCAGGTAATTAGTTTGCACTCTACAAAGTGGCTTAGATAAGCAGTACCTCTCCTCTGAGTACATATATTATAGTGAGAGTCCCCAAGGCTGGGCTTCACTTTCAGTTTGTCCCAGGGTTCACTTCCCTGTTTTTCTGGGTGCTTGAATGTTGTACGGATTTAATACCATGAGTATTTGTGTGTGGATAGTTGTTTGTTGGATATTTTGTTAACACATATGCGCCCCCCCCACATATTAGAAGGCTTTAAGATGTCAAAGAATGACAAATAAGCCCAGAGTAGTGATTTGGCAGATTCTACTTGTACTTATTTTTGGGACCAGTGCTTTCTACAGAGGTTAAAACTCAGACAAACAACCCTATCCTAATTTATAGAGAGCAAAATTCACTTCAGGGTGGTAGACCTGTGATAGCCCACCACTAGGGAGAGTTTCTCATAGCTGCTATTGGTTAAAATAATTTATATTAGTGTGTGCTGTGCCTCTAGTATTTCCAGATGGAGACCTTTGCTAAACAAAATTGTTGCATAGGGCCAGAAGTAGGAAAGAATGAGGGTGTTGGAGTAATGTGGCGTGTATCCTCCTGAGCCTCCCATTGAAATCTAGCTCCATATTTGTCAAGCAGTATGCACACCAGCATCTCCTTTTCAGTGAAATCCATCTGCATGAGTTCAGTTGCTTTCAGCAAGGTCAAATCTAAGGGTTTTTGATTCATAAAACTGGTAATTCCATTGACCTTGTCAATTTCAAATATGTTGGCAACCAAGACCTGGTGTCATGTCCTCAAACATATACAGAACAGTAAGGCTTCCCAGTAGTAATCCTTAAATATTTTATCTGAGGTAAATGGAAAGAAGATTTCAAGTCTTCCCTGTGTCTCTCTGCCTTTCTTATACTCACTTTCTGTTCTTCAGAGAACCCAGGATTAGGTAAACCATATCAAGACTGCTGCAGTACAAGGGCATGTGCTGAACCTTTTTCTACAGTGTTGTTTCGGTGTCATAGGATAATCCCTGTGCACAGTGATTCCACCTTTGGGGACTGAAATTGATTTTCCTTGCCTTAGCATGTAAAGATTTGACCTTTAGAAGCATTAGCTGCCAGAGCATAGCAGCACCAGATGAGGAAGACATGAAGGTAACAGCTTTTAAAGTGCTGGAAATGTATTTTAAGGTCTATTAATGCTGGCATGGAGTGGTGAGCTACGTTGGTTTGTTCTCATTCAGTGCACACCCTGCTAGAAGGCAGAGTCTGTAGGAGGCTTTTGCTCTTTGTCTTGCATGGTCAAATGTCACAGGCTTCTCTGTGCTCCTAGTTAAAATCTGTGTGGATATCGTGGCTTGCCTAACTCTTTCTGATCACATCTCATCAGATGGTTTGCTAATTTGATATTGGACAAACTATTCAGTCTGTGTGTGACAGAGAGAAACTGTCACACTGAATACCTGGGCATAAGTGAAAGCCCGTGAGAGCTGACTGTAATGGTCACCCATGCTGTTTAGATAACTGAAGTCCTGTTGTTTGCATTGCTGCATGTGGGAATTAGTGGAGACACAGCACATGCTTCTATCCTTTTAATTTCCATACTGCTTGGCTGTTTACCTTCAGGACAATACCTGTCTGATGACTGATTGAGACGTTATCAGGTAACCAGAGGTTGTGCTGCTTTGAGGAAACTTGCCCCATTCAGTGAGGGCAGTTAAGATGTCAGCTGAATTGTCAAAACATGTTTTTTTCATTGTATTTATAAACAAATTTCATTTTACTTTGTGGAAACAAAACCTGTGTTGCAGTTTTATTTAAACAATTTACTTTTTGTAGTTTTGAAAAACAGCTGACCTCTTTGGTTAAGTGGTTCAAGGTATGAGGAAAGAGCGTATTTAGACAGTGATTTTGATTTTTGTTGTAGCCTGTTTTTTTTTGACAAGAGGCAAAACTGAAGGAGAGTTCATCACTATGCTTGAGGGGAGAAGCCAGAACAGACCTTTAATGTTTCGTTCACTTTGATATTATGAGAGTTTCTGAAGAACCTCAGCCAAAGTTAAATGGCTTGTTAAATGCTGGTGTTCCTGCTCAGCAAGTGGCCAAACATATCCCTGTTGAAATACACAGGACTAGAAAATAGGAGAGGGAAGAGACAGTAGTATTTGTGTTACAGGTAGGAAATTACATGGTGTGGAGATATTTACTGCGTGTTCATCTGGGGAAGACTTGGGACTTGGATCACAGCTCTTAAAATTGTCTTGCCTTTAAGGCAACACTGCAAGTACTGTGCTTAGGCCAGTGAAGACTATTAAGAGCTGCATCTGTGAATTCTGGGATTAGCTTTGGTACCGTGAGACAAGCTGGTCCTATAGCTACTGTCAGAAGTTCACTGTAGATATTCATATCTTCCCAGTTGTTCACACTGCTTCTCTACCAGCTTTGAAGTGACATTCCCCTTTTTAGCAGGGTTGGTCCTGTGTCATTAGAGAAACTCTGGATTCTTTCATTGTTGATTCCAAATCTAACAGAATGTGCTTACTTCTTTGTTTATGCATTGGCATTATCATTAAACTTCATTGGTGGGAGAGCTTGCCAGGACTGAACACCAAATGTAAATGGAAGTAGATGTATTGTTGGAAATACTGGTAAACAGTTTCTGCGTGGTGGGGAAGTTACTCTTGTTTTACTGTGAGAGCTCTGAAAGGTGCTTCAGTTTCACTGCCTGAATAACCCATAGGCTGAATCCGAAATTCACATTTTTTGTTAAAATGGCCTTGTTTGTGCCTTTTCCCAGTAGTGATTGTCTGGCTGAGCAGGGACATCCGCTTTGACACCAAGAGTGAGTGCTGCCTGTAGGAGGTTGAAATTGTAGTTTCCGACCTGATTTATAAGTGGTTTATACTTTAACCTTTCCTGTTTAATTGTTAAATAAACTGTTTAATGTTTAAAAAGTAAAATTCTTCTGATAATTAAACCAGTATGCAGGAAAAGCTGAGCACAGCCACATCTTGGCTGAGCCTTTCAGCATGTTCCCACAGTTCAGATCCCAGTTCTTCTATGAAATAAGCTTCTGGTTGCAGAGCACTGTGAGCAGTCACCTTATGATTGTATTTTTATATCCACTTGTCTCCTATTCACAAAAGAGACTGACGAGGTGGTGGGGAACATACTATGGGGAAAAATGCTGGATAATGTTGGGAAGACAGGTACATGGCCTGGCAGAATTTTCCATGTTCTTATTTCTGCTGTTACTGTGTGGATCCAAAACTGGAAGATGATTTATGCAGACCATATGTGCCACCTTGATTTTACATTCTGCTCTGGAATACACCTTGTTTGTGGTGCTCTGACACTCTGGAAATTACAAGGGTCCCCAAATAGTGACAGTCATCAAACACACCTACTTCTAGCTATCAAGAATATCTGGCTCTTTCTCTTTGGCTGTGGGGCACATCACTAAGATCTACACTTAGTTGTAGGTAAAACAGTATTTTGTTTTCCTTTTCACTATAAATAATGCAGCACAGGAGTGGGAATCAAAGGAGTCTGAAGGTAAGTGCTGATGTAAGCTTCTTGCCCTGCAGCAGCCTTCTACAGGTTATTGGGAAAAGTCCTTCCTCTTGCTACATTCAGAACATGTTAGAAAAATCTTGCAACAACATAGCATACCATAATCGGAAAGAGAAGATGACAGCATGCATCTGACAAATAGCCAGAGTAAGAGGGTGGGTTGCATCCTTTCTGTTTCTGTGATGTGTACAGCATCTTCAAAAGCACGGTAGTAAATTTTTATAGCTGTGAGAGGCAGAGATGAAGACGAATATGTAATTCTGCCTCAGTGCTATGAAGGTTAATATTATGAGCAGCCCATAGCAGAATGGCTGTAGCTTGAAGTAGCAAAACAATGCAAAGTGTTTTTGGGGAGGGGAAAAAAAGTCCCTAATCAAAAAAAAAACAAGTACATGTAGATGAAGATCAAAAAGCAAGGCTGTAGATGGTATTCTGGCTGATTAAAAAGTTGCAGTGTTAGTGAAAGGTGTTGAAGTGGGTAAAATAAAAAGCAATTAGTCACCAAGGAGCCTGTGGAAAAGCAAGATACAGATTTGATCAGCCTCAGAGTAGTTCACATGAGAAGATGGGAAAAACAAGTAGGCAAGAAGAAATGGAGATAGGCAATTTTAGGAGCTCCTGAGAAAGGGTAGTGTAAAGGGTCTTGAAAATTGCTGTTGGCTGCTTTGTGGCAGTGTCTTCTAAGCTCATTAGCAAGTTAGTGATGATTTTACTGGCACAGTTACCTTGCTGGATCTTTTCTTGCATTTTGCATGTTTTTTTCTCATACTTTATTGGAAGGGGTTGTTCAGGAATGCTAACTCTTAAAAAAAAAAATAAAAATATATATATATTGATCCCTGAATACTTTCTGCCATGCAGGCATGCTCCAGAAATGGCCATCAGTGATTCCATCTGGATTTCTGTGTTTTTTGAGCAGAGGCCTCCATGCATCATATACCCTGCTGTTTATAGAGGTGGCTGTACATATGGCATGGAATCTCAGCCAGGGTTTGAAACTGCCTGTGCTATGCAGGAGAGCCTTAGGATTTGAACTTCGTTTATGGAAGTTGTCCATGGGTCTTGGAAATGCCCTGGCTTTCTGTGGCCAGAAGAGATTGCTAAGCATAGAGGCTGGGAAACGGCCAGGTGAGGCACTGGTAGCAGCAGCCTCTGTTATATTAACATAGTTGGGAACACAGCTACCTTTGCTTGCTTTGCTGAACAGTAACTTGTCAACTACCTGAGGTTTCCTTGTGACCCGTTGACAGTTAGGAAGCACAAATGGCCCTTGTTATAACTAATTATTGCATGAAATACACCAGGTAGTATGCATGTCAAAATACTGAGCAATTCAGATGAAAAAGGATCTGATCTGTAGCCTTGAAGAGGGTCCTGTGATTGAGAAAGAAAAGAAATAGTCTTCTAAGATCACCACTCACTAAGATAAGATTTGTACATCTTATACTGACCCCTGATATGTAGACCCTTCTTTCCAAACACATCTCAGAAGAGACATGGAAGAGAAGTGTTGCTCATAGCAAGCAAGCCCGAATGCTTTTTTTTTGGCTCTTACTTCTTATGCCCACAAAAGCAATGGTGAGATTTTTGGTTGTGGTTGAGGGTGTAGGGACACTCTGAAGACTCATGTAAAAGCTCTCTGCAGGCCCAGGCCTGGTGACCCTGGAGTCTTCTGCTTGCCATGTATCTCATAGCTGGAGAAGGAGTCATCTTTTTATGACCAGGGTTAGGACTGCAGAGTAAAACCCAGTGCCTTCAGGGAGGCCACGTTAGGACATACAGGAGCCAACTGCTTTGTTCTGAGCCCTCCAATCAGCTTATATTCAAATATCACTAAAATCAGTGTGGTGACTCCTGTGAAATAAGAGTGGTAGACACCGTCTTATTACATGAAACTTCATTGCTATCACGAGGGTCTTTTCAGCAGCCTCAGCAGAACTGTCAGAAACATAGAAAGGCAGGGCTGACTGACAGTTTCTCTCCTCAAGGTGATCCGTGTGAATACATGTCAAGGAAAATTGACAGCAGCATCTGGAGGGTCATTATCTGGGATCATCTTTTCCTGTGATGTGCAAGCTCTAATAGCTCAAGCAGTTTTCATTAGTCGTTTTTCTACTGCAGTAATTAGACAAGTTTTATGTAGTTTTATGTAGATAAGTTTTATGTAGTACAACTTAGTCCCATCCACAGCCCATGGTCTGGTTCTGATGGCTTGTTCTCTCCTGAATTCAGTGGAGTCTTGCTTTACACACAGCGAAAGTGAGCAGGGTCAGGACAAGGCAAGCTACAAGGCTGCTTGCAAAGGATTTCCCTTGCATGAGAGGAATTGCAGGTTTGACCAGAGCTCCCAGAGCCTGGCTCTTGAAGCTGGGCATAGGCTGATGTAGTTGTTAGGGGTTGGTGCTCCCTGTTTGTAAAGTATAAGTTCAACCAAACTGGTCATGCTCTTGAATCGAGACTCTGTATTATGGTCATGTTCTAGGCACAGTTGGCCTGTTTTCAAGTCCTGCACAGAACCAGCAAATGGGTGCGCACAACCATTGCATGTACATGGGACTTTTTCAGGAGATCACAAACCACTTTATAAGTTCAAGTATTCACTTTGTAGATGAAGCCCAGAAATAGTGACGGATTCCTGAAGACTAAAAAGCTAATGAGAGGCAGAGCAGCAAACTTAACTAACAGTCTTGTCAACTGCTTTGTCGTTTTTTCTAATAGGGGTTTGCAAAAGAACCCAACATTAAACTAACATTTACAGGTGGCTGATTTCGAAATGTAAACATCTAAACTAGCACATTCACTGTTCTGCCTACCATTGACCAACTTTTTGATATGTTTGTTTCCAGGAACACCTGTCTGGTTCTTTGTGAAAATTGCTCCAATTCGAAATGAGCAGGATAAAGTGGTTTTGTTTCTTTGCACTTTCAATGACATAACAGCTTTCAAGCAGCCCATTGAGGATGATTCATGTAAAGGTTTGTCTTTTTCACAATTATATATTTATGTTGCTTCTGTTTCTTTGCCCTGGTCTTGAAAGAACTGAAGTCCTTTAAATATCAAAGAATTAGATGTTAAAATAGTTTGTAGCTATGCCATTGGGGACTGCATTTGTGCAAGGAATGATTGCTGGTTTCTTAAGCAAATTGGCTCTAGCCTGCGCTGGAAAGGGTCATTGCTAATGAAACCCCCAAGTGCTTCGGGAAGCAGAGTTTACTCAGCAAATAGGTGCTGCTCTTCCTTGTAAATTCATTATTAATCCACACTCCAGAGTAGCCTTCAAGGAGTCACAATGTTGCTAAACAGCCTCTTTGATGTCAGAGAGAACTGTAGGGTCTTGGGCCCTGTACAAATTGTGCATGAAACTGAGGAATTAACCCTGTTTGGGTCTAGCAAAGATCTGAATAATTTCATTCTGCCTGACTTGATGTTACTTACCATTATTATGGTATTCCTTACATTAAAGTTCTGGACCAGTTTCCTTTAACACATGTGAAGAGGTTCCCATCA
This sequence comes from Falco biarmicus, assembly GCF_023638135.1. Classification (NCBI taxonomy): domain Eukaryota; kingdom Metazoa; phylum Chordata; class Aves; order Falconiformes; family Falconidae; genus Falco; species Falco biarmicus. The sequence continues at coordinate 12,138,618 of NC_079299.1, forward strand.
TCTTAAATTGAATCAGGTTTAAGCTGTCCTGGTGAGTGAAGTAGCATGACTGTGTTTTGCTGTTAACCCTTTGCTGAGTTACACCCTGGAAACCTGGAAACAAACTCAGCTAAGACAGCAGCATGAACTTGCACTTGGGTTAAGATCCTGTCAGAAACAAACCTTTTGTACCCATATGAAGAATTACAGAGACTGGTGTCCTCTGAGGTAAAAAAAGACGTAAGTTCTCCTGTTGTTTGCATTTTTGTAGTATTTAATAATATTTGTAGTATTAAATTAAACAGGAAACTTACTGTGAAGGTGAACTGATTTACATTTATGCTTGAAATGTTATTCTTTAAAAACATAATTTCTCAAAGTGGAAACACCTGCTACCATGAAAAATGAAGTACAGTCTTGACAAACATACCTTCTTCCAGGCTATGTGGGTTATTTTTTTTTCTCTTTTTAATGCTATTTGTTTGGTTCTTCATTGCTTTAATTAAACTAAAAAATTATGTCTTGTGAGAAAGGTTGGGTTTACAGTATTTCCCACCATGCACCCCCCACTTAGTAGTCTTCATTGTATCCTGATGGGGACTGACAGCAAAGATAAATCAGCATGATGCAGTAAAGCTGCCTATGGTTTATTTGCTGGGACAGAAGGCCCTTGCTTCATTTAGTCAGTTGTCAAGCAGAAATTTCATTCAGGGGTGGTAGCTGTGTCTTTTCTCTTTGCTTTCACAGGAGATCCTTAATGTGATAGTGATATGCGCTCTTGTGCAAAGAGTTTTTCCTTCACTTTCAACACAAGGAAACACTGTAAATTTTTTGTTTTCAAGAGACATATGTTGGAGGAAGGGAATGCTAATTTTTTTTTTTAGATCTCCTTTGGGTCTTGAAATCATGCCGTTCTTACAGTGATTGTGCTAATTCTTAGCAGTTCCATATCTAAAGCAATATAAGCCCTAAACCTACACCTAAGTGTACCAACTTGCAGAGGAGTTAAGATGATAAGCAAAATTTCTTCATCTGGCCCATGGAAACTGGCTAAGTGACTAACAGAAGTTGCAGACAGAACTGAATGTATTATTTAGAGGCCACGGATTCATAGCTCTGTACTCCTTCCCTGAGTGCTATGTCTTTATGTACAGAAGGGTTCATGCACTAAATGAGTCTTCCAAATATTGTTTCTGAATCTCCTAAAATTAATGAATTTGCACCAGTTTCATGCTGGTAGAGAGTTCTCTGTTGCTGTATACACAAATCAAACACAATATAAATGAAACTGCACATTCTGTTCTAAACCTCAATTTATCCTCAATACCTTTCTTCTATAAATTACTTGCTACAGACTAGCTTTGGAATTTTCTTGCATGCATCTCAGGAGATGATACTGTACAGTCATCTGATGGCTAGATGAGAAATTTCTTGCAAAAGAGCCAAGTTGTCGAAGAATTTTACATGCATGACTATGTCTTTAATATTAGATCTCATTGTGCAACAGTATTTACCACGAGGGGGGAAAAAGGCAGGTATGGAGTGTCAAACAATTGTCTGTAGAGGGCTCTAGGATTCATGGAGGGGAAAAACATTGTTGGAAGATCTTAAAGAAGGTAACATTGTATTAGCTTCTAAGAATCAGTGCTTTTACAGACCTGAGCTTTGAACAGGGCATATTCTTTGTGCTATGTGCAACATTACATAGGAATTTTGTAACATGCTTTTGAAGGATAGCATTTTCATAGAAATGTTTCTCATATTCTAAACCCAAATGAACTCCCAATCTGAAAATCTAAAACTGTGAACATAGATGTATTGTTTAATTGAAACAACTGAAAACTGATAGCTAAATTGATTTATTTTTCCTTTTTCACCTTCAGCTGTTATCAACTATTTTTGTTTTACTGTGTTTATATGTGAAATGTTTCCTGTGCGTATGACTACTTAATATGTACTAGGCTGCCTGCAAATGCAGATATTTTATTAACATACATGCTATTTGCATAGTTGAAGAGTAGCATAGCATAAAGTATTTAAGTTATTCAAAATCAGTGCCTGTGTGTCTATGTAGAGAAATACGTTATGTAGTACAAGAACATGATCAATTTAAAGAGCAACTAATCTGTCAGGCTAAACCTGCCTAGCTGCGGTATATCTTAGTTTCCTATCACATGCTGGCAATTTGAAGCATGATTGTTCAGCTGCAAATGATGTAGTGACTCCATGAATGAAAAGTGTTGAGCTCTAATGGCAGGTGTTTGACTTGTACACAAAAATGAATAGGCATCTTTTATCCAAAGGTGACTTATTGATACAGGAGGTCCCAGTACCATTTTTCATTCTTAATATTTTTTTTATTGATAATATCAGACATTGGAAGAGATGAAACAAAATAATTCTAAAGTCATGTAAAAATAACTTCTGATTGTAGTCTTTGTTAATTGATTCAGATAATTTAGGAGATGTTTATTTTATGACTGCCATAGAAGCTAAGTAAATTTGCTTTTAAACGCAGCAACTTTAAAAATAGTGCATTCTAAATAAAACAACTTAAAAATAGTTTGTCAGTGATTGTGATGATATAATATTTTTAAACAGCCTCTTTCCATTCTTCCCCGTATGCTTGCCCCTTTAAAAAAAATCAGGAAAAAATAGGTTTACTTGAGTAGAAGTAGGAAAAATCAAGCTATAGCAGAGCTAAATTTGGCTTGTGAAGTGATAGGTCACCTTCTTAGCTGAATTTTAGAGTAATGCTATATTTGGAATTCATGCATTTTGTCTGTATATGTCTTTTTTTGGTTTGAGCTCTAACACAGCCAGTATGAAATGTTTGAGAATAGTGTATAAAATGAAGTGCATCACTTTATGAAAACAATTTATGCAGACAAATACAATCTGTGCCTGCACTCTGATTAGCTAGTAAGAAGTTTCCTTGAACAGCTTTTGCATGTAAGAATACAATTTGAACATATTCAGATGCATCTATGCTGCTTTATAGAAGTTTGAAATTATGCTTTGGATCCTAATTTTTGCTTTTGATACTTTTTTTTTTTTTTTAAATACAAAAAGGTGATTAAATTCAACTTCACTGAATCATATAGGAGAATAGTTTTTAGCCTCCTAGCTATTGTAACTTCCTGTGCTTTGTAGCAATCATCTGCAGAGTTATCTCCTCTGCAGAAGAAGCTTTATTTCATTTTGTGGCTAAGCTGTCCTTTGTGTCACAAGCAGGGCTACACAAAAAATACAGTATTTTGATTGCCTCCATCTTAATTCAGAGAAAACTCCAAATGTTTCCTTTTTTCCTTTTTTTTAAATTTTATTTTTCTCATGTTGCTGCTGTCTGATTTTTTGTTGTTTTTAAAGATGTATTTATATAAGCAGAGCCAGTGTTTGAAATATTTTGATTAAGTTATACTCTACTTTCATCTAGATGAAATGTTTTCTTAAAAAAGGAAACAAATGAAAGGGAAGTGGTGAGTATATTATGAAACTTTGGTATGCTTTCCCAGTCCAGATGGAAAAATAAGACAGTTTTAGTCATGAAGTTTCAAAGGCAAGAAGCATTAAGTCTGCAGAGAGGCATGATGAATGTAAGCAGGAATCTTTGATGTGCAAGAAAACAAAGGTGGTTTGAGTGGAGGCAAGAACTACTAGAATCCTGATTTACTCACATTTACACAGTTCTATGTGAACACAAGACCCATGAACAAATGAGCTTATTCTCTAACAAGCAACGGCTCCTTGTTCTAACTCTAGGGATTTCGTACGTCATGGAACAGCAACTTGGTAACAAGGGTTGTGTAACTGCCACGCTTCCTAATGTTTGAATTTGAGTCATCATGATCAAATTGAGGAGAGTGGTAGGAAACAACTACCTACAAATCAATAATAAATGTTGTTGTGGATTGAGTATCAACAGATCATGCTCACCTCAAAATACCGAAAATTGGTTTCTTCAACTTAAGGGCACTGTTAAATGAAGCTTCATCCCTTAAAGAAGAGAAATCTTGATGAGTTAAACATCACATCACAAAGATTTATTTCAATGCCACATTTTCCCATGAAACAAAGCCCAGGGGACAGCTTTTGTCCCTGTTCTAGGCATCTTGTCTTCTTGGGTGTTTATAAGAGCAGTTTCTATTCAGTTTTTTGCACTTAAATGATGGAAAACTGAAAGAGCATCATGGAATGCAGGACTCTGAAATCACTGCTTTTAATCTTGAAGGCTCTTCATTGTTTTGAAACTGAAGATGTTTTAGTGCCATCTCATTGCTTTGTCCCTGCATGATGCTTTATGCAGAACTGAAAAAGGAGACCAAACAATGATAAAAATGGGTTAGAATCAAAGACAGAGGCACAGGCAAGCACAACCATGGGACTGACATCTAGCTTTGTTTGGTTCCTGAATTCCAGGCTTCTTCTTGTCTTCTCTGCTGTGTGAGCTCTTGTCTGTTTGAGGAATATATACATCTATAAAAGAATCACCTAGGGTCATTAGGTTTCAATTTAATTTATATCTTCTCTGTTTCTAGAGGAAAAGAATGGATGTAGGGATATAGATATTGCTTGAATTGAAAGAGAACTCTTAATCCATATCATCTGGTCCCCCTGTCCTAGCAGGACTAACATGAATATATTCTTACACCATTCTGAAACCTACTTTCTTGTCTGGGAAAGCTCCACCTTCCTATAATCAGCTCCATGGTCGCTAGGTTTTAATGTTTATGTTCTGTTCTGTGGCTTAAATTCCTTATTTGACCTGTCTTCACTGAATTAAATATCTGACTTGCAGTAGGCTCTGTCTGTCCTTAGGCTTCTGGAAAAAAAATTGCAATAAAATCAACAAATACTGCTGTCTTTTCAAGCAGTATTGGAGAAGTTATCATTCAATAGGATTAGTAATGGCATTCTCTGTCATTTTCATTTTCCTATGCCACAATCTGCAGGTCTACTATAATTATACTTTGAAGTGCCCATATTTTTATCTTCCTTCAATAATAATAATAATAAAGGCAATATAGGGAGGAGCGTGTTTTATCCTAAAGATGAAATTCATACACCTGGGACATTTGCATGGTGTTTCAGTGCCTGGTTTCAGACATATCATCACACAGTGGCATGTGCATCTCCAAGCTGGGCTCCCATGTGCTATACCCAACGTAGGGAGAGAGTTAGGGTATGTACTCTCAGCCTGCCACTTTCAGATCAGCACTGGTTCAGAAAGCGAGCTAAAAAGTCTCTTGCCTGCAACAGTGCTATTTTTTTCTGATGAGAGTTTGGAATATATGGTGAGAGATCTAATGTTCATGGGAACAGTTCTTTGGTGCACCATTTAGGCACACACAAATGAGATTTGCAGCATGTAGGGCTGGGGAGGTGCTCATGAGGGATGCTGAGGATAGAGGAATGGGTTAAGCTTTACCTTCCAAAAGGAGATGACTCTTGGGAAGAGGGGGAGGTACCCAGAGTAGCTCAGCCTTCATAGCCACAAATCATGCCACAGTTTGGCAGTGCTTTTGTGCAAGAAGGCTCAGGTGAGGTGCTCCATTTCCCCCCGCGCTGTTTGTGTGTGAATAGCCTTATTCTTAGAAAACTCGTTGACAGGAAGAAAAACCACACTGAAAGTTTGCCCTCAGATTTTGAGCCAAATTTTGAATCTTGCAGGAATACGCCCTACCCATCAGTCTGTTTCGATGTTAGTTAGTAAAAGGGGGTGTCTATGTCAGCTGGCATTAAAATCATTATGTGTCCGGTGAGGGAGGCGGGTTTCGAGTTCCCCCGTGGAGCTGGAGCTCCGAGGGTTTGCTTGGCCGTCAGGGCTGCAGCGGCGCGGCTGCGCTTCAGCACCATGGCCAGCACCCGGCGCGCCTCCCGCCGCCGTTGTGTCACCTGGGAGCGACTCCCGGCCGGCCGGGACAGGGGCCCGCAGGGTCGGGGCAAGCCCAAACACGGATACAGGCTGGGCAGAGAAGGGGCTCAGAACAGCCCTGAGGAGGACTCGAGGGTGTTGCTCGACATAGGCCAGCAACGTGTGTTTGGAGCCCAGAAAGCCAGCCGTGGCCTGGGCTCCATCAAAAGAAGTGTGGCCAGCAGGTCGAGGCAGGTGAATGTCCTCCTCTGCTCTTGTGAGACCCCGCCTGGGGTGCTGCGTTCAGCTCTGAGGCTCCCAACATACTGACATGGACCTGTTGGAGCAAGTCCTGTGGAGGACCGCAAAGATGATCAGAGGGCTGGAGCACCTGTCCTGTGAAGGCAAGCTGAGAGAGTTGGGGTTGTTCGGCCTGGAGAAGGCTTTGGAGAGACCTTTCAGCAGCTTTCCAGTACCTAAAGGGGCCTACAGGAAAGCTAGGGAGGGGCTTTTTACAAGGGCATGCTATGATAGGACAAGGTGGAATGGCTTCAAACTGAAAAAGGGTGGATTTAGATTAGATATAAGGAGGAAATTCTTCACTATGAGGGTGGTGAGGCACAGGAGCACATTGCCCAGAGAAGTTGTGGATGCCCCATCTCTGAAAGTGTTTAAGTGTTGGACGGGGCTTTGAGCAGCCTGGTCTAGTGGAAGATGTCCCTGCCCATGGCAGGTGGGGTGGAACTAGATGATCTTTAAGGTCCTTTCCAACCCAAACCATTCTAGGATTTACCTTTCTGAAAATACACAGGTGCTGGCAGCCTTCTCCTGTGGTCCTTCAAAACAGGCAGAAAACATAGTAGTGCTGGCACATAAGTTCTGTGAAAGCAAAGTTTTAGGCTGGTGGAAATCACTGGAACTGTGTTGGCTGTGAAAAGACTGTTCTGGTTTATATCAGCTGAAGATTGGCCTTTAAAAATGGTTTCTCTTGGCTTTACTGGGAAGGCAGTAAGGCTTTCAAGCCCTAGCTTATCAATTATAGTTGGATTTCTTCATGTACAGTAGAGAAATAATATTCTTTATAAATGTATCTTTAAAAAAAACCAAAACCATCAAAACCCACCACCTTCCTTGGAAATGTGTTGTGAGAAATCAAATGCTTCGGGTCAGGTTTGTAACAAACTGACCTCACTTGAGGTTCTGTCATGTTCATTTATTTCTCTGAGAAACAGTCCTTTAGTATAGTAGCTAATCTTACATGGGTTTGTCAGGAAAAATCTGGCTTCCTGGATGGAAATCATTCAGTTTACTTGTTGCTGAATACTGCCCACAAGTGTTGGCTAATTCTACTCAACTTGTCTATTAAATTACTGGTGACAGACTTGCTTTAAAACATGCTTTAAGGCATAAGAAAATACTCAATTTTATTCTTGGTTGTGAAAAGGTCTTGATGAATTTTGTCCTTCTCTTTAACAAATGCACCATTTTGCATATTTGTATAGGAGAAAATGCTAAGCGCTTTTCAGGTCTGCCCTGGAAGATCTTGTTCAATACTGGATCCATGTAATTTGCTTATTTTTTGTGCCCACCTCTCAAATTACCAAATATGTTCCTGCACTCTATCAAAGTGAGATGTTGAGCAAGGATGTGTTCAAAGTACTGGGCAGTATTTTAACCACTCATATTCCTCTTCTTGTTATGGATCACTTGCAGGCTAATCTTTGGACTGGTTTTTAAAAACAGTCACTGCTAAAAGTATCACCATTCCTTTTGGTGATAAAACCATAATGTGGAGGGAACTTTTTCCAGAACCAGGTTCTTATTAAGAACTGAATCTGCAAAGTGCTGAGCATGGTCAGTTGGAGCAGGAGGTGAGACTGCTCAACAGTTCACAGGTGGTGGTAGCATTTTTCAAAATTGGGACTAAATGCACTGATACTTTCAGAGGACCAGAAATATCCAGATGTATACTCTGCCTGACTTCCTGTTATGGCAACGTACTGCTCATAAGGTTATAGTTGTGACTAGCTCTTGTGACTGTCATTCAACGTTTTCTACTCTGAAAGACATTTGAAATGACTGTAAAAAATATTCTGAATTAAAATGCAGCATATGACTTCTCTGCCAGAAGCTGTTAAATGTTTTATTAGAGTTTGAGAAAATCTATTTGTATGTTTCTGCCTTCTGTTTAGAGAGGATAAAATTAATGATTTTGTTTTGCTTTGTCTGCTCTGCTTTTTATTATTTTATGTATATTTCTTTGCTAACACCAGATCTATGCTTGATAAATCTGAGGCCAGATTCACTTCTGTTACAGGCAACTGTAATTTTCATTCTGCATGATCTCAGTCTTACATCTTGATTAATCTGGAGGGTCTTCTGAAGTGCTGTGAGATCCAAATCTCATTGGATTTAATAGAATATTATTGTAAAGTGGACATTTATCTGTACAAAAGATGCAGTTCATCTAACAGCACTCTTGTACAGCTATTGAACACAAAGTCACTGCAGTCATGGGTTTTGTTACTTTACCACCCTGGCACGTATTTTGTGAGTTGCTTTTATATGGTAGTTGGTTAAATTATACTCCCTTGTGGCCAGCATTGAAGGAGATTGCTCTGTCTTAACTGTTTTGTTGTGTGTGTGGGTTTTTTTTTGTGGTTTTTTTTTTTTATGTTTATGAGGGGCTGTATGTGGTACACTTGCAGCTTTTTTTGGTAATGTATATAATTTTGCATGTTTTCTCAAGGTTGGGGAAAGTTTGCTCGCTTGACCCGTGCCCTCACAAGCAGCCGAGGTGTGCTGCAGCAGCTTGCTCCCAGCGTGCAGAAAGGAGAGAACGTTCACAAGCATTCGCGACTTGCTGAGGTAACGTTTTCTTTCCCTGAGAGGCCATAAAGAAATGTTTTTAGACTTTGTGGGTATGTTGCCTCTGCGTAAGCCAAGCACTGTCTTTCCCTTGCCCTGGGAATATGAACCCTGATGGCAGGCATGGGAGCTCAGAAAATGGCACATATGCTGTGAAATGTGTCTCGTGACAATGGAATGGGAACAGGTGTCCAAAACACTTCAAGTAACCTAATTGCAGTGTTGTGTTCCATATCTCAGCCAAGTTTTATAATGGCATTATTATTAAAGTAATACTTTCTTGTTTAGTTTCCATTCTTTTGAAGATCTCAGTGTTAGTAGGATCTTGGACTATTCACATGTATAAAATTGCAGGCTAGTACAGAAGGAAATTCTGGAGAATCCTTGGCACTGGTTCTCTGCATTTGTGTCTAGTTCCTTTTCAGTGGGATCCCAGTCCTGCTTTAAAACCTGGTTAAAACATACTTTTGAATTACTGGTTTTATGGACAGAACAGCTATGAGATGCCACAAGCAATGCTGCAGACAGATTAGGAAAACGAAACCTTATGATTAAGTAGACTCTCAAAGTTTTGAGAAAAGCTCCAGGCAGAGAAGGCTCCTTGAAGTACTTAGGGTTTTAGGGCTTTCACCACGAGGGGGAGAGACACTCCTGTTTCCTCTAGCTGTCTCCTGGGCCAGTAGCTGGGTCTCCCTGGCATAAAAATAGCTTAAGGAAAGTCTTGATGTGGTGTTAATGACAGCATGGCCAATGTAACACGTCACTGCTGTTTTCCCTTTTGCTGTGAATGCCGTGGCAGCAACAGCTGTGACTCTTGTTGAGAATTTTTAATCTTCCTGTGTAGCTGGAGTTATAAACTATTGATGGGTTCCATGGAGTCTCCATATAGGCAGTTAATTTTACCCTGTATACATCTTAGTTTCTATGCAAAATAAATAGTGCCTGCCCAGGGCTGTACTATTGTCACGTGACGATGAAATTCCCATGAGCAGGAGCTTGCCTGTTCAGTACTTAGTACAGGTGCACTCAAGAATGGAAAACTGTTTTCTGTTGGAAGTACAGAAGTAACATAGATCATACTAGCACAGGGGAGGGGCAGACATTCACGTGGACATTATACTGTAGGAATACCATGGGATTATCATACGTTCACCCTGAGGTTGCTTTACAGTCCTGGAATTTGGAATAGTCTCCCTCCTAATCCTATTCAACTCTTGGCATCAACTAATCCTTCTTTCTCTTTAGATGACTACCCTTGAGTTTTACTTCATGCTAAAATGTAGGCAGTGGAATGTAAGGCAAATGGTCTGAGGTTATTCTGTTTGGCTCAGTGAACCTCAGTCTGCACCTAAGTGACTATGCATTACTGAAACTTCTTGCAAACCAATGTGCTCAACAAGTCTTTGCAAGTATTCTAACTGGCACAGCCAGCTGATTCATTACAAATAATAAAGGGCAAGTGTATAGTTTACATGTCTGAAATGAGTTTCTTTAATTGCCGACTGAATATTGCAGTCATTATTTTAAAAAGAACATTAGCCCCAAGATGTTAGGTACCTTGTATATCTGCTGTAATTCCACTTAAGTCAATAGAACTACACTGGAGAAAAGCAGAGTGCAGATAATCATATAGACAAGCCCACTTTTCTTCCTTTGAAGACATGGGGTGCCAGGCTTCTCATTCTAGAAAGATCTCTTGATAATATTGAACATGGGATCTTCTAATTCCCTGTTGTATTTTCAAATCTTTTTCCTTTCTCCCACTTCGTTTCTGTGGTAGCCTACTTAAAATCTTAAGTTCAAATTAAAATTTGTTCTTTGTCTTTTCCTACTCACTATGGCATTTCACATCAATCTTGTTTGCTTGAGAAGGCTCTTCATTTATTGGAATGTTACTTGTGTTGCTCTTGATTCTTTATTGCTTACATTTTTGAGTATCTGAGGAGCCAGTTTTGTCCTAGAACCCGAGTGGGGCAAAGTGTTGTACAAATACAAATCAGAATCCTGCCACAAAACCTTACGATTTCTTTTCTCATTCATGAAATATTAGTTTAAGAAAGGTGTTAGTGACAAACTACTTGTTTTATCACAGGCCATAGATAATACAAGCAGTGAGGGTTAAGCCTCAATCTCTGACTTTTGCTGGTATGTGTAGGTTTGGGGTTTTTTTAGCTTGACTTCTCTAATGGCAGTCATGTAACTCTGAGGAGTACATTTTGCAATATGAGTGTAAAATAGTTGATACACTTCTGTGGCTTTATCACCAAGGAGCTGATTGTAGGAACCTTTCTTCCTGGTTGCTGCATAGTACACGTCGTCTGCAGCTATGGTGTTAGCTAATGTATTCTGTATATTTACCAGGCAGTTCTGGGTAAACAAGATTGTGTTGTAATTCAGAAAAATGCAATAGCTATGAGAAATAAAAGCAGAAAAATTATAATGGTGCTTAGTAGCACAGCTTAATAATGGAACTTCTGCCACTTTTTTTTTTTTTTTTTTTTTTTTTTTTAGACCTTGTTTACCAGGGACTTATAACTGCTATTTAAATGTACTTCAAGTTGAGGCTTAGCACCTAGCCCTTGGCTGGGGAGCAATTTGTGTGGGTGTCTGTGAAAATAAAAGTAAGGGAGAGTGTGAGAAAGGAAATATGTGCAGCTGAAAAAACAAAAGGGAGAGATTAAGCTGAAAATGAATGATTGTTTGTGTGTTGGTGGTTTTTTCTTTGGGTTCCCCCCCCCCCGCCCCCAGGCAAACAGTCTTAAAAATAAATAAATCATTGTAACCACTTGTTGATGGACATTTGTAAGGCCTGACTGGTAATATATTTACCATTTTAAAAAAAAATCTAGAATAACTTTTTTTAAAATTTTGTTATGTTAAAAGAATTGAACACAGCCTTGTGAAACATGATGAATTTTATCATTTCTGCTCTTGAAATAATATTCTCTGGCTTTAGAGAGCTATTAAAGCATCATGCATCATTACCACAAATAATAAACACATATAATACAACTGTAGTGGCTGATGAATCATAAGTAATTGGAATAATACTTTTATTAATAACTTTCTGAAACAAATATTTTTTTTAGTATGGTGTAACTGCATGACAGGGAAGAAATATTCCAAAACCAGGGCTCTTTCACTTACTTAGAAAATGATAGTAATGAAATACTTGTTCAGTGCACATGAGCAGAAGCTCAGCATATCAATTTATATCGTTGTGTACACTTTCTTCACGATTACTTTTATATTAATATTTTGGTGTTACCCATCCACCCCCACGCCCTTTCCAGAAGTATCTTTTACAAGCAGTTTGAATCTAGTTAGTTCATGTGGGTGGGTAACCACACCTGACTGCTTCAGCAAATGTGTCTCAGGTTGGCACTACTCTCCCGTGAAGCTGGAGTGCAGCAAGAGCACTTTGGAATAGGGCTGAAGGTACTCTTTGCGTCTGCCTGGCTTTGCTACATGGTGCAGAGAGAGTGGGATTTATAGCTCCTAATCTCCAGATGACTCAGGGGTGGTGTGTGTGTCTGGAAAGATGGTAAAGAAATAGACTTTTCTAACGGCAATGACTGTGTGTGGCCCTTGGTGTGAAAACTGGAGAAAAAGAGTTCTCTTAACTTCAATGCAGCAACCTGACAAAACCTAGATCTTTAGCACTAAGCTCTGTGGACCTCACTCCATTATTTCTGCACAGTGCTGAGCTCTCTTGTTGTATGTAATACTAAAAGCACATGCTTGTTCTCGGAGATAATTAAGCTTTGTTATAGGATTTTTTTTCCTGTTCCTTCAATGAAAAGAAGAATTTGGTGCCTTTGAAAGCTTTTAGCTGGCAGTCCTGGAGGCTGCAAGACCTGTGCCAATCCGTAAAGCAAGTTGCCTTTCCTGGGAGGGGTATCCTTCCATCCCAAGCTGTGAAATGACAGTTCTTCTCTCTAGCAATGCCAGCAGGATGAAGTGGTTTCACAAGGTGTGCATTAATGATAGTGAGAGGGAGCCAGGGCTAGAACTTGTCACCCCCACACCACCCAAACAAAAGACTGGAGACACCTCAGGCTTGCTGCAGGTGGCTCTCCTCAGCTTGTGAGTGATCAATATCCCTACGACATTCACTGGCGCCCATCTCCTACCCTGTCCCTGCACTTCCTTTCAGGATTCTCACCCACAGCGCTGGTGCACATCCTTCCACTGGAGACCAGCTAAAGCCATGGCCCCGGTCACTTTAAATAGCCATTGGTAGAGCTTAACCAGAGACTCTAAGGTGGTAATGGATGTTCAAACCATTTTTATTAAGAAAGTCCCTAGCCATTTGGATAAGGTACATTTACTTTCTAAATAAAAAAGGAAGGAGACATCAATCCGTTTATTTTTCTGTGCTGTAGCCCTTGAATCTCAACCAAGCTAGGGAAGAATGCTTTGTACTTGGTGATGACATTTTAAAACACTGAAGCAGCAAAGTTGTTTATTTTCTTAATGAGTTGAAACTACAAGTCTGGTTTTTTCGGCACTCAGTTCAGTTTTACATCCCTGCAGTTCCACTGGATTTACTGTGAATTTTAAAAAAAAAAATTATTTACAGCCAAATAAAGGAGACCATATTTGCCCACTTCTTTATTGCCAGAGATTGTTCTTGCCTTTGTTGTTGTTATTCAGGTATATGGGAATACATTAGTACATTTTCCAGTAAATTTATTTGGATAATGCAAAATTCTTGGTGTACAAAGAGACCAGCAGTGGCCAAAACTGAGTGCATTATAAAATTCTCAGTCTAGAACTTATGTATACATATATAAGAATCAATCTGACAAGAACTAACAGAATTGTTTTTTTCAGTGTTCCGTGGTTGAGATTTCTGTGCTGATTAGAATGGTTACCAAAATGTTTGAATTTTTCATATAATACTAGAGGCTAAAAAACTAAGCTCTAGGAAATGTGTGATTGCAAAAGAAGCAATTACATTTTCAATCTCCCCATACTATTAAGATCTCAGCATTAGAACTGAAATCTAGTTAACTGACTGAAAAATGTTACTAGGTGGTAGAAAGTGCTTGGTTTTGCTGATCAGTTATTTCAGTGAGTGAATCTTTCAGAGGACTCTACTTGCCCATTGAAGCATATTTCAGTCTTAGGATCTTATGTTAGAGCTGCCACTCATGCCAAAACTCACAAAAGGCAGTAGCAGCTCAGTGCTTTCTAACTGATTCAGGTACAGCTGCAATGTTCAAAAGGGTGGGCAGGAGATATTTGCAATATTGATCTTGGGCTAGAGCTTTTGTCATGAAAAGACATCCTAACGTTTGTCACTCAAACTGCAAACAACCCCTGAAGGGTTAAGACACTCTGAGTACACATACCAACTCAGTACACCACCCATGCCTCTTCCAGTCACTACCAGTGGCTTCTGGGGACTGTGTTCACTGGCCAGTGTCACCTGCAGAAAAGAGACTGATTCTGGCTTGTGCTGCTTCCAGCTCCTCTCACCACAAGGCAACTGTTTTAAATTTTATTTTTTTTCTTTTGGAAGTATGGAGAACCTGCGTTGTTGTGGTTTAACCCCAGCTGGCAACCAAGCACCACACAGCATCTTGCTCATTCCCCCTACAGTGGGATTAGGGAGAGGATCAGAAGAGTAAAAGTGAGAAAACTCATGGATCGAGATAAAGACAGTTTAATAGGTACAGCAAAAGCCACACACACAAGCAAAGCAAGGAATTCATTCACCGCTTCCCATGGGCAGGCGGGTGTTCGGCCATCCCCAGGGAAGCCGGGCTCCATCACGTGTAACAGTTACTTGGGAAGACAAACACCATCACTTCGAACATCCCCCCTTCCTTCTTCTTCCCCCAATATTTTATTGCTGAGCATGACGCCATATGGCATGGGACATCCCCTTGGTCACTGGGGGCAGCTGTCCCAGCGGTGCCCCCCCCCAGCTCCTTGTGCACCCCCAGCCCCCTCGCTGCGGGGGCGGTGTGAGAGGCAGAAAAGCCCTTGGCTCTGGGTAGGCGCTGCTCAGCAGTAACGGGAACATCCCTGGGTTACCAGCGCTGTCTTCAGCACAGATCCGAAACACAGCCCCATACCAGCTACTGGGAGAAAATCAACTCTATCCCAGCCCAAACCAGCATGTCTGAGTCCTAGTTTGGTCTGCAGGAGTTCTAATTAGGGGAAAATGTCCTTTTTCCTGCTTTGCTCTAATTCTAGAGACTCGATAAAACAACAATACTAAGTCCTCTTTTTTTTCTTTTTTTTTATTCTTCTTTTTCTTTTCTTCATACTGTTGATGTTTTTGTGCTAACATGCAGGTTTCTCTGAGCAGATCATGCTAATTCTGTTCTGGAGAATACACCAGGGTGAGAGTCAGCAGGCTTGTAACTCCCATCGTCATTTACACATGTGCAAGGGACAGTGGTCTGACATTGTCTGACCCCTGTTGTGCACAAGAGTAAATGATTATATGAGGTTCAAAGCAGCAGGGAACTTGATCTGAGGCTGTTTTGTCCAACTATGACTCTTGCAGCTGATTGTTTTGTTTTGTCCCCTTTGACTTAATCTGTTGCAAAAAAGCCCACCAGTTCACAAAAAAAAAGAATAATAAAACACTCTCAGAAAAGCCTGCAGATAAAAATCTGTGTCTCAATAATTGACATTAAAAAGCTGAGATAAGGAGCATGAAAGCAAGACATCCTCCTGCCATAGCTATGTTGTCTGATCTTCTCCCTGAGAAGGTGGCCATTTAATTTCCTTCTCTGCTCCCTATTGCTCTGAACTACGTGTGAATAAATGTAAAAAAAGAACCATGCTCCTAAATAGTTCTCACAGGTTCTATGAGTTTGGCATTAGCAAGCACATCTCACTTGAGCAAACCTCCATCTTCCTTTCAGTTTGCACCCATAACTCATCCAGGACAAATTTAATTTTAAAATATAACTTGTCTATATTTGGAGACAGATCCTTCATGTTGGTTTCATCCTCATGTATATTCATAAACAAACACATTCTTGTTCATAGGTATGTAAAAGAGACTAGTTCCCAAGAATTAAATACACAATCATACTCTTTTTGCGCTAGTATGCAGAACTGGAGAGATAGTAGACTTAAAATGGGCAGCACTGATCAAGATTGCAGTTATGCAAAACTCTTGGAGCATGTGCTCAGCTTGAGGTCCAGGGTTTAAAATGCATGCTGACAGATCATCTTTTGCTAAAGTGCCTTCTTCAATTCAGACCTAACTGCATTGTAACTCGACCATACATCATCAAGTAGTGATGACACTGATCTTTCAGTGAAAAATTAAAGTTCAAAATTATGTTCTTGAGGCTAATGATAGTCACCCATGTCTTTGGTCCCGCATGGCCCAGAGAAGAACAACAAAGGCCCATCCATTTGTGGCAGATTGTAGTATAAGACTATTTCAGATACAGTATAGTGAAGAGTTAAACAGAAAATGTTGAAAAACAATGTGGTGCAGTGGTCCTGATGCTGGACTGAAACTCAGAAATGGCATTGTCCCTGGTTTTGCCATTGATTTCTATTTGCAGCTGCCTTCCTGCCCATCATTTATCTGTCTCGTCTGGTTAGACTGCTGAAGGAGCCGGCTCATACATGTCTTGGAGACTGGGCACATTAGGCTTAGCATCAAAAAATAATTAATGTCATTAAAAAACCCAGCAACTGTTCTTAGGTTGATTTGTTTAACAGAATACTTATCCTGACTTGGTTATTGTTTGGTGGTGATAAAAGGAGTTAATGGATATGTATTTTTATCAACTGTTGTACACTTGAGAATCTACAATGTGAAAAATAATGTTAAAAAAATAAACATGTTTTCTTTTTTCTTCTGAAACCTCTGTGACTACAGGTATTGCAGCTGGGCTCAGAAATCCTCCCACAGTACAAACAAGAGGCACCAAAGACTCCGCCACATATAATTTTGCATTATTGTGTTTTCAAGACTACCTGGGACTGGATCATCTTGATTTTAACCTTCTACACTGCTATTTTGGTCCCTTACAATGTCTCATTTAAAACCAAACAGAACAATGTGGCATGGCTAGTAGTCGACAGCATTGTAGATGTCATTTTTTTGGTAGACATTGTGCTTAACTTCCATACCACCTTTGTGGGGCCAGCAGGAGAGGTGATCTCTGACCCAAAGCTGATTCGCATGAATTACTTGAAGACCTGGTTTGTGATCGATCTGCTCTCATGTTTGCCGTATGATGTCATCAATGCATTTGAGAACGTTGATGAGGTCAGTATACTAGTTCCACTTCCACCCATTAATTATTACTTAATGGCTGGG
This sequence comes from Falco biarmicus, assembly GCF_023638135.1. Taxonomy (NCBI): domain Eukaryota; kingdom Metazoa; phylum Chordata; class Aves; order Falconiformes; family Falconidae; genus Falco; species Falco biarmicus. Next base: position 12,155,627 of record NC_079299.1, read on the forward strand.
GGGAGGTGGGAGAGAGAAGAAAGAAATACATGCTTTTAAATATATTGAATTTGTGTACATATGTCTCTAGTAGCTGCCCTCAGTGCACATAGAAATTTGCTTATGAGTCCTAGCCAGAGTGATCCATCATTAACTGTGCTGGGAGAGGCTGAGGTTTTTGGTGTCAGAAACGTATGTTTGTTTTACTTCATTCCACATCCTCAGAGTTCAGGAGGACAGGCAGAAGCAGACAGCAGAACCTCTGTACGGCACTGAGGAAAACTGCTTCATCTGACTTAGCATGAATAGCTAGAACTGGTGTGACAGGATGGTTTCTAAGGGCAGGGTTCCCTTGCTTTCACTGTTGACTGAACAGGGTATGTCCACTAATGGCAATTCTTCACATGAATAATTGGGAAGTAAAATACACTATTCTCAGCTGCTTCTAATATAATATATAGTAGGTGGCAAAGAGACAGTCCGTGACTCACTAAATTTTCTTAGGCCACCAGAAAGTACTGTGTGGGTATCCAGTGATCCATTTGCCAAGAGTCATTTCAGAGGAAGATGAAGCAATTCAAGGGGCTGTTTTGATGCCTGTCTGGTAATTCCGTAATTAGATGAAAGGATAGGGAGAAATGTGGAAATCTAGACTTCTCTTTAATTCTTGCTTATTTCTTTGGGAACAGGTCACGAGCCAGCAAAAGAACTGACATTAAGATACTTAATACCTTGTTTTAACTGCTTATTCTCCTACTGGATCAGACTGCCAAGAAGATACTGCTAAACTAAATGTATTAAGGTTCAATGCCTAAGTAGTTCAGCACATTAATGAACTGTTAATAAAATCTTAAAGAGGATTCCAGCAGTCCACTCCTAATTACATGTTATAAAATCTGTACGATCAACTAATCATGTGTCCGTATATGTGACACATACTAAATGTGTAACATGCATACTCATCAGTGCTTAGTATTTAATTTTTAGCCTGTAAAATTTAAATTTCATGAGTTCCTTTAAAATATGCCCATATCTTGAAGGACAACCTAGCTATTAAAAGAAAATCATGTCAAGTAAAATGGGTAAAACCATAAAACTGCACTACTTTTGTAAAAACACATTACACAAGTTTTTATCAGATTTAAAGTATTTTCCTCAATGACTTGAGGACAAGTAGGCAAACTATCGAATGTAGTGGAAGAAACATGATGTTATTTGATATTTAATTCCCTAGAGAGGTTTTCACTTTATATAAAGCTACAGACTAAAATAACACAAATGAGATCAAGCAAAAAAGCCTTGTGAGACCTGTCCTTAAATATTTGTTTGTCATAAAAAGGACCCAGGCTTCAGATTACTCTGCGGGGCTTTCACATATTAGTTTGCCGTGCCACTGATAAAGCAATGGAAGGAGTGGCCATATGTCAGTTTCTGACATTTAGACAAAAAGAGTAAAAATAAAATTTTTAAAAAAAGAAGGAAGCTTTTCTCACCCACTGCAGATAGTAGCAAGCTGCTGCTGATTTTGCTGGAGGAACATTTCATAACTGTAGACTGGTGATGTGACCTACAGAATATCCCTGAGGAAAACGTCTATACTAGTGGCTGTGACAGCACTTCAGCTGAGCACAGGCACTCAGACTCATGGTAGCAATTCTGCAGAGAAATTCTTGTGTGAGTTTGAATTCTCTAGGTTCTCCATCTCAGTGTTGCCTCGTAACAATGAGAAGCTGATTGGTACTTCAGTTTTCCTATGGCTCTTCAACAGTCTCCTTAATCAGTATAACAGTTAGTTTTAGTTATTCTAGCTATTGTGCCCAAGGAAAAAAAAACCAACATTTTTCTTGATGCTATCCTTTCAAGACTCTTCATCTCTATTTCCCCTGGTGGGTTCTGACATTTAGCTGGTATAAATCATTGTAGAGTCATTAGAGCAGACTTTCCAGTGGTGTAAATTGCTGTACCTCCGTTAAGGGCTCCCAGAGTGGTTTACAGGACCTGAGGGGCTTTGCCAGCGATGCCAGCAGAATAACGTAGTGTGCATTAGGTGGGGATTTAGGGCAGGATATGCTGATCACTGTTTCACCACTGCCTGTAGAGAGAAAAGTAACCTTCTATTAAAGAAAAAACCCAACCAACCGCATTCAAAGAGTCTTGAAAATAGAGAATCTTTGCCTTATATGTTCCTTGTTGTGTAGAGTGTTCCCTTGTGGGTCAGATTCCTTTCTTTCAAACTTGCTGGTTTAAATTTTACCTGTGTCTCACTCTGGATTACACACCGTATTATTTCACAGTCGGATTAAGTCAGCTGTGAGGCTGCACTGCTCAAGTTGTGAATAGGCAAACTGGATTGTTATCTGTGTGTCACTTTGATTTTGCTAAAGGGAATTCTCTTGGAGCTATGAGACTGGAGTTAGTAGGTGGTCATGACTGCAGCAGAGATTTTTTTCTTTTTAGGCCTAATGTGAATAAAATCTTAAAAAAATTGCCAGAGATTAAATGATGTCCAGTATCAACAGTGGTGTTAAAATGAGATGACAAACATTAATTGCTATTTTCCTGTTTCGATGTATGGTTTTAAACAGGAGGAAATAGAACCCTAGATTTGTTGCAGTCCCTATAGCGAAGGGGGAATGGGGCAGGTGGAAGCTCATTGGTTTTTCTGCCTGCTGTCATTCGCTGTTAAAAGAAACGTCACTAACGACACTGAGGATGTCATGGAGGAACTAACTTGACAAGTCAATTTGATTTAAAAATACCATAACAACTGTAATGGAGATGAATTGATTTGCAAGGGACACAGGACCTGAAGCTGAAGAAGTAAAACTATGTATATGGGGTGTTGAGGCTTTTTTGGGTCTGGGTAATTATGGGACTGTCCCATCACTTAGCTCTTGGTAGATTAACAATGAAACCATTTTTGTCGTCTTTAAAGTGATCCACCAATATAAGATCACTTATAATACATGAAACCAGAGTTGATAAATATTTTTGACAAGCAGATACTCATTGTAAAAATTTTTGATATTGGATTTTTTTTTTCTATTTTGAAGTAACCTTTTGTTTTGCAATTTACTTCATTATTCCATTATAAGATATAATGGAAAATATTTTCTTGAGACGAAATTGAGTATGACTTCTGTGTTTTTCAGGCAATTTTAGAATTCTTTGTGTTTGTTGCAGCTTGGAACATTATTATATTTTTGATTCACATTTTTTAAATATAATAGAAATTCCAGTTTCCTCTCTGCATGGTTGAGAATATTTTTGTCCACAAAAATAATTTGAATTCATTAACTATTAATCAATAAAACTATTAATAACTACAATTAATACAAGAGGCACTTAAGTATGAATAGCTACATTCTACAGATGGAAGAGGAAAGAAAAAACATTAATGTTTTTGTTCAAGGACATAGAATTAAATATGAGAATGTATGAAGCTTCTGATCTCAAGTGCTGCGCTCAGAGAAACATTACAGTATCTCATATTCAGACATGAACAGAATTCAACAAATGAAGGAACAAATAGCTGTTGAGAAATTTCTATTGTCACCCAAATGAAAGAGAAGTTATAAATGTTTCTCCTGGCTTTTCTGTATGGGAAGCTAATTATACAGTTTATATATGTGTTACTTTCTTGACCTGCCATAGAACTTCAAGAAAGGAAAATATTCCACTGACTGATGAATCAGCTTAATGCTAGGCTTAAACTTTCTATTGTTAAGACAATACATCATGCTGTAGTATAGTTTGAGTAAGAAAAGAAAATACTGATCTAAAATTTACACAGCCCTTAAAACATGTGGTATTAATTTTTTTTTAATTTGAATGATCACAATAACATTTGTCCGCAATCCTTTACAGTAATTAGTATTATTCCTCACTTAAGGAAATACTACTTACTTTGGGGGATAATGTTATCTTTTTTGTGTTCAGACATCAATCAGTAGATGTAATAAAAGACAGGCTTAAAGAAAATTCCACATTTTTTGCCAAGAACAATGCAATTTAAGACTTGGAATTCCAAAAGGCAAGTCGAAGCATATTTTTGCAGTGCCAGCTTGAGCAATTTTATACTGTGGTTTTCAGCCATAATACCATAAGATATAATTTATATTGGAAAAAATTTGACTTATTACATGTGATGCTGTTGTTGTGAAATCTCATGGTAGGAGTGGAATCCAGTCATGTCACCACCTTATAAATCTCTGAAATAGGGAGTTTGTAGTAATTGCTATCTGTATTTGAATGAAACACTATGATCAGTTGTTGGCTGATGCAAATTGAGAACCATATATCACTCTTATTAGTTGAGGTAGAAGAGAAATAAATGCATAGTAAAAGTTCATCAGGAAAGATGTATTCAATATAAATGATCTAGTGTTCACTTAAGTGGATGAATGAGAGAGAAGATACCATATAGGCAAAGAAGATATACAGCTTTGAAAGGACAAAATTTATGATGATAAGAAAAGTCCCAGAAAAAACACAAGGCAGAAGTAATAGAAGTAAATTAAGCTATTTAGTGCTAAGTGAGCATAGTGTAGCTGGAAAGTAAACAGTGAGTTAAGAGAGGAAAAAATTGAATGTGTTTCTGGTCAGATTGTTGGCAACTTTCTGAGGCAGTACTTTTGCAATAGATTAATTTAAACCTTATTAGTGGAATAATCTCTCGTGCTAATACAAATTAGCTGTCTAGGAATTACTGAAGTAGCTACGCTGAAAAGCAACCAGCTTCCCTAGATCTGTTTTACCATTTCCTTGCAATAAGGGGCAGTGGAATAAATTGTCATGTTTATAGTTTTATGGAATAAACAGGGGCCTATAAAAAAAGATTTCAGGTTAGATTAATTTTTCAAACTGGAAAATATACTTTTTAAAGTCTTTTAAACTGTGAACAGCTGTATGATATGAAATCTGTTTGAAACTGTGTAGTTCACCACTCTTATTTGGATACTGTTTTGCATGTGAGTCTATTGATGGATCTGGTAATAAATTAGTATTTTTTCTGTGGCTAATGAAAATTAAAGTGGGCATAACCTACTTTCAATGTAATGCCTATAAAAAAGCAGCTAAGTATCACAGAGTATGATCCAGGCATAGAGGAAGTGTCGGCAAACTGGTTCTTGGACTTGATGGAAGGCGAGAAGGGGATTAGTGAGCCCCCTGCTCTGGGTGACTCCTTACCGCTGCTCCTGGGGGAAGAAACCAGCAACTGGGTTACTGTACCCAGGTGAAGCAGTGGGAGGATGGGAGCGTGGGTCTTGTCTTGGGAGGTGTGGTGGTGGTTTACTTGGTTGGGTGTCCCCTTGTGAGAGACCCCAGAGAAACAGGACAAAGGCAAGGGAGGGGTGTGCTCTGGGCTGTAACCTGCCAGCAGCCCCTGGAGCAAGGCTGGCAGGGTGCTGGTGTGGCTCCTAGGTGGTGCTGGGAGCTTCAGGAGCTCGGCGGCCTTGTCCTGTGGAAGAAGGGGAGTGCAAAAGAGGGGAAATGTGGTCATGGAGGAGAAGGGCAGCTTGTCTGACTTTTGTAAGTGCCGCTGTACTGCAGCATGGCCCCGCGGGGCTGTGCCAGGCAGGAATTGCTCCTTAACAGGCAGGTATATGGAAGGAGTTATTTGGGGAAATGCAAATGGTGTAAAGCAGATCCCTGGGGTAAAGCGAACTGCCAGGATATAAACCAGGTAGGCAAAGAAGTGCATACTGTTCACAGTCTCTTGATTCAATTCAGCGTCTCTCTCTTCTTTGTCTACTTCCAATCAAATAGGTCTTTCTCTAACTTCCCTCCTTAAAAACCCAACCTCCACGCTACTCATGAGCTGCCTCTGAAGAGGCAGGCTGCCTTTTCCTCATAAATTCTCTGTTTTCCAAATTGTGTTGGTGTTGTGTATAGGCACTGCAAAGCTCTTATGCCATTTAACCCATTCAGGGTTAAAATCTCTCCTCGGCTGTAAGCCTGCTTAAGTTGTTTAGTTCATTTAAATTCTGCTTGCTTCCCTGGTCTTCCCCAGGTTCATACACCTTGGTGGCTCAGAGACATCTACGCTGTCTGCTGATGGATGTCCCCTCCCAAAAGAGAATACCAGAGGAGGATGCATTGCTGTGTGTCTGCCCAGCACCTACTCTGTAGGTTCTGCTGTGGCTGTTAGGATGCCAATTAACTCCTCTTCTGCACTGCTAATGTTCAAATTAGTCTTTTTGCTAAGTCACAGATAAGTAAGGGTGTAATTGGGTTTCAAGGATACTTCTTCATAGCTTTGAAAAGCATGACATGATTTATCATACTGTTAATAGTAGTCTACATAAGCTATTCAATCTGTATAAGGCTAAAAGAATTAAAACGCTGAATTACATTTTCAGTGATATTGTATGGTGATAGCCTTTGTCCAAGAAGGAGAGCTAATTGAATGTATTTTATTTCGAAAAGCTGCTGCTAGACCGATACTTACACTGCATGTAAAGGGAAGCATGTTTCAGAGACAGGGATCAGTTACTCTGTTCTTTTTCCCCCATTCAGCATACTTGTATCGATCTGAGGCAGAAAGTCAGATGAGACGGCAAAGGGTATTTATTTGAATAGCTAAATGGTTGCTTTATAGTCTATTTCGTATTAGGGATTAGATTAGAATTGGAAAGATGGAGTGGTATTAGATGCCAGTAACACTAAATCTTATTTGGGTGTTTTGCCTCTTTGAGATAAGTAAAAAGCTTCTGGAACCGATGGCTTCTTTGAATCAGAAGCGTTGGGAAGCAGATTGCTGTCTGTCAGGGGTAAATCTTTTATTTGATACTGTGGAAACTGGGATTTCTTTAGATTACTTCTGTGTTATCTTTATCCTTGTTTTTTCTCTCAAAGTGAAAAAAAAAACCAAAACAGTTTGCTGGATTTGTTGGGTTTCTGATTGGGCATGTGTGTGTGTAAGGCAAGCATGGACGTAGTTTTATAAATGAAAAATCAGCCTTTCCATCTCTTCTCACACCCAATGCTCTTATACATGAATTATTGCTGTTTCTTCCTTGATTCTAACTGAGCTCACAGATGTCTCTAAAATAAGCTTTACGAGTCTAGAAATCTGCTTTCTTCAGTGCTGAAAACCACAGCAGTAACCAGAGGGTTTAGATATTGATTTTGACCTGTGCACATAACGTTATCTCATCTCTTGTTTGCTAAATATAGCAATCTGTAGAAAAGGTCATTTTCTCAGACCTAATTAAGAAAATCAGAGAAGACAAATAATAGAAATGAGAAGTCCTAATAATGACCTGACAGGGCTGCCATGTTATTGCGGGCAGATAGGCAGAGCCAGGCTGCGGCACAGCTGACTTCAGAACCAAATGTCAAGAAAGAAGGCAGTGCTTTCCATGGCTCGCCTCACTTATGGTAGTGATAAATTTGGTTCATTTGCTCCCTTATTTTGGATAAATAATTTATTTTTTTGTTCTGTTTCATTCTCATTCTTTTAATGGTTAGCTTTTAGTCTCTTGCATCTCCCTTTAATTGAGATGAAGCCTGAACTTCAGCAGTTCCATATGAGAGGAGTGCTAGAAAACTTAGATTTGTGCCAGTACTGAATGTTTCTCTTTTTGAAAGTAGTTAGTAAGTAGGAAGTAAATTATAGTTCCTTTGAGCCTAGAAAATATCTTGATACTTGGGGTAAGTGCATTTTCTTTCTGTACAGGTGGGCAGTAAATAATAGCCTAAAAAGTGAGTCTACTACTGAAGTGCTAGTGCTGCTACAGCTGTAGGAGGTGGGATGAAAGTTGCATTTTAGTTCTTTTCTAAAGTTGTTCATCCTACATCTTGCTTGGAAAGGAATTATTTTTCCCCCTTTTTTTTTTTTTTGCCGGTAGTTAATTTTTATTGCTGTTCTTTAAACAATTTGTGTTTTGTTTTTTCTAGGTATAATTTTATTATTCGATCAATTGAGCTGATTTTAATTCTTCATGGCAAATAAGCAGCAGCAACTGTTTTTTATTTGTACAGCATCTAGCACTGTAGTGTCCACTGTTAGCGTTCTTGGGGACCATAATGACACAAATAACTAATAATTACTCTGCTTACAGCCCTTATGTTTTCAAAACGCTTCACAAAGTACATCATCACAGTGTCTCTTCTCCATCTCTTTTATATGGATATGGAAGTAATGGCACAAATCTTATGTTGTCTGATGCAAGGCTAGAGCCAAAACATGGATATCCTGGATCTTGTATTTGGAAGGAAGAGTACTTATATGGCTAGGATACCAGTGTGAGGCAAGGGGTGCAGTGACAGTAGATCAGGTCATGCAGAAAACAAGGAGATACAAAAGAAAATCTGTATAAATGTGCACAGTATCTAGTGAGTAGGTCTAATGGCAATGTATGCATGAAAATTTACTTTTGGCAGTATTTCATGGACAAACTTACAAAGCATTTTTTTGAATGTAAAATGTGGGCCCTGCTTTCCTCTGTGACTGAGGTTGGTCTGTTTTTCTGTTGTGTTTGAGGTGCAGTTCTACTTTGCAAAGATTGTGTAGGAGGAGAGGAAGGGGGAGTTGTTGCATTTATTATTAAAGGGCTTTTGACATTCAGGTTTGCTCAATCAGCAAATACAGAATTATTTCTTCTGGGGCTCAGTGCTTGGATCTTGCCCTTTGGTTTGGAGGGGACTTGCTACAGATTCTTCCATTTTTATGCATCAGCCATCACTGGCAACCTATTAAATCACCTGCCAACCTATTAAGTATTTATCAACAACTACATGCAGGTATCAGCAGTAGACTTTAGTTTGTGTCATTCAGTTACTTCAAACAATTTGAAATATAGGTTTGAAATCTAGCATTTTCTGCCATATTTCATGAAGTGCTGCATATTTAAGTAAGTGCTGCATGCAAGCTCTTTCTGTAACAAAATATAGTAAAAAAGGACTATTTGTCTACCCTGGCCATATAACAGATTTCTTAGCTTCTAAATATCCCCCGAGGAAGGTTTCTGTTGGATAGAGTAGTAATAGTTGGAACTGTGTCTGAGTAAATCAGGCACAGGTAGAACTGAGTGATAGATTACTTAGTCCTGCCCTTACCCTGACTGCACAGAGACGTTCCTTAGGGTGATCCTTTAGAGCAGAATATCTGGGAATGCATGTCTGGGACCCACAGGGCAGTTTCCAGCTCTTTATGAACTGAGGTGCATCTGTCTCCTTTGGGCAGAAGGAGCTCTGTCTCTTACTCTGCCTCTCAAAGGTTATAGGAGTAGCAGAGCTAAGAGGGTGGGACACACGTCGAGGGGAGTAAATTGAGTTCTGGCTCTTTTTCGTGACATCATGGAGCCATCTGTATGATAAATGCATAAAAATAATCTGCACTGATAAGAGCATTAAAATGGACAGTAATCTAAAAGTACTTCTATTTTGGAAAGTGGTAATCTAAAAATGTCAATTTTGAATCCAGCAGATCTATTCCTGTGAGTATTAAAATAGTATTTGCTAAACCTAGTGAAAAAAGTACTGTTTTAAAGTATTGGAGAATAATCTGAATTTTTTCTACTGTATCATCTATTGAAACAATCTATTAAGTTTCCATTGTTTATACCATTTGAAATTCTGTCATTTTTAAGAGAGATGTATGAATAATTATTTTCCTTGGGCATTTCTTCTTCTTGATATTGATCTATTTAGAATAGAAAAATCCTTTCCTCTGAGGAAATAAAATAGAAAGTACTGTTAATGCTGAAATATATATATATATATATATTTTTATCTTTTTCTGAACTTTTAGAATCTTATTGGTGATGCAGTCAGATGAAATATTGTGACTAATTTAAATATTAAATGCATACTTTCTATGCAACCAAATGAGGTATTTATTTTCTGTAAATAAACAAGTTATTTTTGTACAGAAAACCTCATTCTCTCTACATCTGGTCAGAACTTGGTAGAAGCACTTTCTCCTACATCATGCAGTTCTGTCATATTTTAAATGTTTTTGCAAAATAAACTTTTTGTGAATTTCACAAGGGAAATTGGGATAAGAGTACTCTGAAAGCAAAATAGTTTACTTAAAATGTTTTAAATCTAATTTCAAATATTTTATTTTGTATTCCCATTTTTCATATCCAATTTCTTAAACTCCTCTTCTGTGATTCCCTCCAACCCCCCAAGTATTTCTAATCCTTGGGGTTTTTTAGGTTTTTTTTCAAGACTTAACCAAATTTCAAACTTTTGAGTCTTTCTTGAATCATTGTTTTTGTCTTTGGTAGGACTGTCACTGACAAACAGCATTTATTTTTCTTAAATCCCAGTGATGAATTTTAATTTCAAGAACAAGTTTTGCACCGGTATTTTTGAGCAAAAATAAAACTGTATTTTAGAATGTTGGAATGGAAAAATTTCCTTCCCTTGCCTGAAACTTGTAAGCACTGCGTGATAAAAAAGTTTGGCTTTGAGACTGAAGCTAAAAGCAGGCTATTGCTGGAGACCTTTCAAAATGTAAAACATTGTTATTTTGCAGCTGAAGTTTGTAAAGAGGAAAAAGGAGAAATGGGCATTGGTCTTGAGGAAAAAGGCCAGAAGGCTGTGGTGTAACATCAGGATGTCAATACTTAGAACGTAGGGATTGTATGTGCTCGTCAGTCAGGGACTTGCATATCCAGTTCTAAAACATTGTTATCATGTTACAGTTTTTTGTGTTTTCTGCTTTCTTTTTCCTCTCCATACTGAGTATTCGAAGTACATGCTTTCCCTCCCCTGGAAACGAAGGCATCATGCCTTCTGTGTCCAGTCTCTGAATTGGCATTGAGGCTTTCCTCCATTGTTTACAAAACAAAGCTGGGTATGGAATGAATGGGAAAAGGAAATTAAGTTTTGCTTTGTGAAGGGATCTTTGCATCAGTAACTTGAAAAGTTTGCATAGATAATAATGAAAATAATAGATCACTTGGTCTGTTCTAGAGCTCTGCAAATACCTAATTTAAAGGAAGACTGCTTTTCTCTTTTTGTTCTTCCTTTTTACTCCCCCTCCCCCTGGTTGTGTTAGATCTTGTCCAAATACTTAATACAAATTGATAGTGTGTTCCCAGGTAACAAATTACATCTATCTCTGAAAATGAGTCACTGTAATCATGACAAATTCATGAAATAAAGGGGAAATACATTGCTGCAGTCCTGGGGAGCATGAGTCAATATGCTTTATGTAATTATTTAATAAACCATCTCTTCTAGTGCATTGAACCAGCCTAAGATACTGAAGCAGTTTTATTTATACAGGAATAAACAAACTTCCAGTAAAAGCTGGTCACCAGAAGTATGCAATTATGCATTTCCAGAAATACTCATTAAACCAGTCTGCTTAAATTTTAATCAGACTTCTATGTATGAAACAGTCTTCATAAGAGGGAGTAGAAAAAAAAAAAAAGTGTTTTTATCAAAGGTTATTTGGATCTTCTCATGCCTCAAATGACTTTGAATTTTTTTATTTAACTTCTTGTGCATGGAAATGCCAATCTGTCTAAAAGTTAACAATGCAAAATTCTGCATTCTTTTTGACTGGAGCCATATTATATCAGCACAGTACTACATTGATAACAAATCTATCATTAAAAGAATATGGTTGGGGATTACAGAGTGAGATACTTGAAATAGAAGCTTTGTGTAGTCTATGTGAGAAATGTCACAGGACTGATTATCAGTGTGTGAATTCTTATATAAAAGTAAAGTCATAGGACATGAGCTGTTATACTGAAAAATTACAAATCGCCAGGTACTTTCATACTGCAGTATTTTTTGGCCTTCATTTATCTTTCTGGTAAGTCCCTAAATACTGCAAACTGTGTTATAAATGAGACATGGGAGGACTTGTGTTGCCCAGGATCATAAGAAGTCAGGAACAGCCATAAGAGATTCATGACTCCAGATGCTGGAGTGAATTCAATAAGTGTCTGGTTGTGTTCTTCTCAGCATTAGATTTGTACAGTTTAATGGTCAGTGACTTCCACATTTATTTTCAGTAAGCGTAAAGTAGCATCAGGATGCTCAGGGATGGTCTACTTGCGCACCTGGACATGCAATAAATACCCTGTCATTTGAAGTCTGAACAAAGGTATTTGTAGACCCATTCAAATAATCTGAAAGGGGAGTTTGGAGAGCAACCCACAGAATGTTAGCAGATCAAGACAGAAGTGCATATACCCATCCCTGAAAAGGGTCACTAACCTTTTCATGTTTCACAATCTCTCATTTCTGGTGTTATCTGATGACTCTCTATTTGTTACGGATCAGCTATGCCTTTGGAAACCGCAGTTGGGAATATTGTTGCTTTAAAATTAAGTCCTAATGGTCACTGTGCTTTATCCTTCTAGGGCATCAGTAGCCTCTTCAGTTCACTTAAAGTGGTCAGGCTACTTCGGCTGGGTCGTGTAGCTCGGAAGTTGGACCACTACATCGAATACGGAGCAGCAGTCTTGGTTCTGCTGGTGTGTGTGTTCGGTCTTGCAGCACACTGGTTGGCCTGCATTTGGTACAGCATAGGAGACTATGAAGTTATCGATGAGGATACAAACACGATCCGAACTGAGAGCTGGCTCTATCAGCTGGGGATGTCCATAGGAACACCTTACCGCTTTAATGCATCGGGCTTTGGAAAATGGGAAGGCGGACCAAGCAAAGATTCAGTGTACATCTCCTCATTGTATTTTACGATGACCAGCCTCACCAGTGTTGGCTTTGGGAACATTGCTCCGACTACAGATGGGGAGAAGATCTTTGCTGTTGCTATGATGATGATTGGCTGTAAGTATTAGAGATTCTTTCCCTCTCACACACACAATACCAAACAGCCATGTGTCATGGATACTGATATCATAAGGCCATCTGGAATTGTGTCAAATATTATTATGCAGCTTAAAATGTTTGTGGTGGCAGTATAGGTATTACATACTTTTTTACTGGTTGGTTTTAAAATCAGAAGTGGGATTATTGCTGCAACTAGCAAAAATTCAGTTAGTTTGGGAGAAGTATTCTCTCAGTATCCTTTCAATATTGTCTTGTGAGTAAACCATAAAATGTGTGAGGCCTGAAGTACTAAAAATGCACCACAGTGGGCACGGACAACATCTGTGCCTCCACTTGGTATGTGGCAGAATCTTCGTATGTCTGAGAGCTGTGTACGTTAGACAAGTGGGTCGGTGAGTGGGTGGAGGTCCAGGAGCATCTTAGAAGGGAGAGCGAACAATAGCTTTCTAGAGGCCTAAACTCTGCTGTGAGCTGAGCATGCAGTCAGATCCTAAAGCAACCGGGATGATACTGGCCTTGGGCACCTCTGGCTCACATTTCCTTGTCACAAGGGATTATTCATACTGCCAAGCTGTCCAGCTTTTGGCCATGTTGTCATTTCAATGCAGGATATGCACTCAAAGTGCCTTGAGAGCTACTTGGAGTTAAGAACCATATGGTGGCCACTGTTAAACTAGGTCATGTTTTTCTAGATAAGGGTGGAATTCAAACCAAAATAAGGAAAAAAAATATATTCTACTTTGTATGTGGAAGAGCCTATCTTTATTTGGAGAAAGAAAGGAGCTTCTGTGCAGTAGTATTCCATCTAGAGGAGAAAAAAGTCAATCTTTACTAAGCAGAAAATTAAAAAAATATAATGAAACTCAATTAGCAGCACAGTCCCTGTTATGACAGAAATGTGAAGCTTTGATTCTGATGTGTCATTTTACAGCAGCACTGAAATTATGTACTGAGATTACATGTACAGTGTTAAGCAGGCTGAAGGTCAGTGACAAGTATAAAGACAAGCATTGTTGATCATGTAGGCATTGAGATATTTTAGCTATAAAAAATGTTAATTTTGTTCTTCTAGCTTTTTCCACTGCTAGGATTAGGATGAGTCCCATCATCCTAATAAAACACCCATGCAGCAGAAGGGAAATTTATATAAAACTTGGAGAAAATGAAGTGGTTTCCTCATAAGAAGGTGCATTAGGCAAAGTAGCAGTGTAGTACAAAACAGGCTTCCAAATGTGTTTTCTGATGAAGGTACCTGTTTAATTGGAAATATCCTGAGCTTAGGGTTATTGTTCATCGTGTTTTGCTCATGATACTAGCTAGACAAGAATAGCTAGTTTTATTCAGCATTAAAATTTAGCACTATGAATACTGGATGAACATAACCTTCATAAAATCAGGAATGTACATGGGGAATATTTTGGAGTTGCTCCAAACTCTTCATATGAAAATATGGTGGAAAGAAACTGAATTTATGCAAGATTAATGTTGATAGGTATCTGCTCTGAATTCTAAAATGAACTTTAATTTCAGTAAGCTGTGAAAAATAGTGTTCTGGCTATTTTACATCTCATGAATGCAGTCACATTTGAGGGACACAACTTTGTATTTGGACTTTTGGAACCTTACGTTTCTAACCCCGTAACTGTCTGTGTACCTGTGCACGTTTATCCTATGAACAACTGCCTGGAAGCCATTAGGACTATTCACAATACATGTGTGCAGGAATGGCAACTAAATAATCCAGTATTTGAGTTTACTTCTCTGGATTTTGTAGGGTCTTGATTGCTTTTAGCATGCTGATATTTTGAGGTGTGGTCATTCCCCAGGATGGGAGGAACAAACCTAATTATTTTGTTTGCAGTTATTGAGAGCTTAATTGTTGATATACATTCTTTTTATGTTGAAATAACACTATTTTGCCTGTAGAATTAAGCTCTCAAACATTGAGCTGAGCTTTGAACTAGGGCTATTTTATAAGCATTTTGTCTGATCTGTTGGGAACATGAAAGGTACATAGCAAATGTATCAGGGATGGATGTGGGGGAGCAAAAAGAAGTTTCCAGGCTAAAGCTTTTGTACATCACTCAGAAAAATACCCCTTTGTCCCTGGCCAAGTAACATGTTTGTTATGGGTTGAGCTACTCACTCATAACACAGTTGGTGGCTATGTGTTCCTGTTGTGGTCCTCATTTTGCAGACGTCAGATCACAGAGATGTGCGTGTGGGCTGGTTAGGGGCTGTGGATGTCCAAAGCCTCAGAAATAAGCAATTTGAAATCAATTCTGCTAATGTGTTACTGCCCACTAATAAAAGGAAAGGGTATATGTTTTCTCATTCATACTTGCTGTTAACACTGTATTTGTTTTAACACCTAGCTAATGATGCATTCTCAAAAGCTACTACTGTCTTTCAGTAGCACAGAAAATGCTGTTTTCTTTCCATGAAGGATGCAGAGAGAGCTTAATTGTTTGTTTATCTAAAACTTCAATTGAAGGTAGCTGGGATTTGCTGAGTCCAACCTCAAACATACTGCTTTGTTAACTTCCTCCCTGCTAGAAGGTGTCTTCAAGAATTGTGTGAATTTATCTTGGTTTTGAAGTGGCTAGGTATAGTCTGTGCATAAATATGTACCTGTGTATTTAAATAGTCCAGGGAAATAAGTAATTTTACAACCTTTTCTGTATGAAATGGAAACAACATGGTCACTTGTTCTTTGAGGATGTTACTGTTTTTGTTTAGTTGAGTAAGACAGTATGTTAACAAGATTGGTTTTGAGACTCCAAAACTGTCACTATAGTATCATTAAAAATAAAAAGAGTATTTAGGGACAAATGTATAACAGCCAGCATTAATATTTCAAAGTGATTCCAGCAAAATTTTACTTTAAATAGGCTGGAAATTTTAAATTTTTCTCCCCTTGGGCCAATTAACCTCCTGTGAATAAATAGTAAAACTTCCATTAGCCTGATGGGGACGGATTTAGATGAGCGGAAGGAAAATTATAACATTTCTTTCTCTTTGTGCATTTTATCCTCTGGTCTTTTTGAATAGTGCTAAGTGCCGTGTAAAAACCCAAGTGCTTGTTGAACAATACTGTGGCCTGCTAAGCTTACCGTCACAGTTTTATTAACAAGATCACCTTTGAAATTTTGATCTTCTCTTTATTTGTAAAAGAAACTGAATTTTCTTGAATTGCAGATATTGGTCAACGTGTAGGAAAATGTCTGCGACCCCCACCTCCCTTGCAGGGGCTGTGCATGTAGCTACAGCTACCCTACAGGCGGTTAGGGCGCAGGTACCGCTCCAGCGCACGGCGAGCGCGTGCCTCCCACTGGTGGCTGGCCGAAAAACTACAGCACTGTGGTGCTGGCTCCTTCTTGGATCCAGTTTACAGTTGCCTTTGCACCTTCCCTCTGATTTTTTGGTGTCAGTGGTCTTGACTTCAGTTTGCTCCGTGAACTATGCCACCATGGTTTGGTAGCGGCGTCCAAGTACGGCTTCCCTGGAGCGCGGATGTTGGCTTCTAGTGGAGGGAAAGGAAGAATTTGCTTTTACAAATGTGAACTCTTCCTACTCAGTGAACTTAGAATAAATATACTTTATATGTACATACATATGTACATAGCGTATGTATATACATACAGAGAGGGTGCACATGTATTATGATGCTTAAAAGAAGAAAAAAGAGACCATATGTTTTTTTCCTCCATGCTTGATACTCTAGAAATATTTTTAATAGAATGGATTTGATTGTGCAGAGTTCTTGTGCCTCTGGGGAAGGCTGAACATGGTGTGTGCTACCCTGAGGAGCATTGCCAGGTGGCGCAGTTTTGCAAGGCTTTCTGGTCCTTGTTTCTGGCAAACTTAGTTTTTAGTTTTGTTTTCCTTTAGCTGCTTTGCTGGCTCAAGATCTTGAATAGTTTCTGGGAAGGAAAGTCATGAATGGCAGCGATACTTTTTTTCTTTGATCTTGGAGTGTTGTCTGTTAAGCCTCTCTGTTTCAGGAGAGGTATTACTGTGTAAACAAGTGATTTTAAGACATGTATTGTGTCTTCTTCACTGGTAAACTTACTGAAAGGTTTGTGGTACAATCAGCACAGGACTATGGTGACATCCAAACAGGACGTTTGTATCAGAAGGGCTCAGAATATTACAGGCATTTGAAACATAACTAGCGTCCTTCCATGTGTGTTTAGTATGCTTATACACAGAGAGGTGGAATTAATACTCTGTAATTATGTTCCGTCTTCCATAAAACAAAATCTGGTTTTTTCTGCTGCTCAGCCCCTGATACATCCCCTTCTGCTCACTGCTTACTCCCTCTGTAAAGCTGGTCCTGTGGCAGAAATACATTTGTGTTACATTAACTGTTTATAGACCCATTGACCACTAGTAATAGTACTTTGCTATAATGTCAGATAGCTGTTTAAAGAAGTAGGTAAGAACACTTGCATTTTCTTTTTTATGCAGTCTTTCATTATGGTAAATAATAAATCCAGGTAACTTCTAATTAAAAATTTAGAGATATGTTAGTGAACTGGTAGGAATTTTGGCAGTTGAGCACAAATGTTGGCCTAGTAAAAAGGTTAAGGTATGTGAGCTTGTAGAAGGAAGGGTAGGTATGTGATGTTAGCAGTGCATAGACACTAGGAAGGGATGACTGAGGTGAATAAGCTGGAGTGGTGGTGGATTGAGCCTGTGGGACTAGGTGGGTTGGTTGGTTTTACACTCGTGGCAGAATATAAGAAAGCATGGCTTGGTCTCAGTGGCCCTGGTCTCTGCATTGGGGTGACCTTCTGCAAGGAGGTGTTCTTGTGCTCTCAAATGCAATGACTGCACGTGTTGTCCTACTGACCTCATTGTGGCTGCAGTTTTCAGGGAGAAAGTGTTTTACTGTTGGTTATTTTGACATGGGTAGATGCAACCCCTAATTAGATTTGTAAGGGATGGCAGCATCCTCATCTTGTAGCCCTGGGGTTGTATGGTCCATTGGTCAGCTCCGCTAGAGCTGTGGCAAGTGAAAAATGCTATTGATTCTTGACCTCAAATAATGCACGTCTGTTTGGGAAGAATAGATTATTTTAAAATAGAGATGAAGTATCCAGTGACTGCTCTTAAGGATTTCTGTTCTTCGGAAGCTTCATGCTTCTGATAAGAGATGCAATTCATATGGCTATATAGCTGTTTTTCCTGAACATATGGTGAATTAAAGTTTTGTAAAGCAAACTGTCTTCACATCTGTCAATAAGCTGACCTGCACGATTTTGCCTCACTTTATTGAGTATATATGTATATATATAGAGAAGTATGAGTGTTACTACTGGAAGTAAAAGCAATTAACTCCTCAGCTTCATTTAAATGAATCAAAACATATTTGCTTATCCCTTTTCACAGATGGCCACTAAATTGCTAATTAATAGGGAATATATCTACAGACAGATCTTCCAGAGAGGCTGATGTTACATAAAACCAGGTTTAAAACCACTGTCTGGGTCTGTGGAAAGACATATATATTTTAATACTTGGGGGGAAAAAAGCTATTTCAATTTTTAGTTTCTTCCCTGTGGAGACATATGCCTTGAAATAACAGTTCTCGTATATTTTGTTCAGTGAAGCTGTCAGGTTGGGTTACGTATTGTTTATTTTTCCTAAGCAATAGCAGAAACCTGAGGACTTTCATTTGCAGTTTTTGTTATCTGGGCACTGTGTCAGCAGTCCGCTTGCTGTGCAGGTGGAGTAGGGATGAACAGTTCTAAATATGCTTTGCATTTTTTACTGTTAACATACCATAATACTGATCGATGCTTACCCATCTAGATTTTGAGCAACTGTGCAAAATCTATCAGTGGTAGTTGCCCCATCCCTCAAAACATTCAAGGTCAGGTTGAATGGAGCTCTGAGCAACCTGATCTAGATGAGGATGTCTCTGCTTATTGCAGGGGGTTTGGACTAGATGGCCTTTAAAGGTTACTTCCAACCCAAACTATTCTATGATTCTATGATTTTGGAGCCTTTTGTTAGTGTTCTTAGTTGCGCTGAAAGATCCAAAGCTTTTGGTGCCTTTTCATCCGTAATTCATGTTAGGTAGCAACTTCCTGGAAGTAGAGGGCTTGACTCATAAATTCTCCTGTGAACACTATAATTGTTCAGATAGTGGGAGTGTATAATTGACCAGATAGTGAAAGTGATCACGGAAAAAGAGCAGAAGTAGGAGTTAAAAGTTCAAACTCGAGGACATGCACGCTCACATACCATAATACGTTTTCAGTCACTGAGTTCATTAATTAAAACAGACCAGAAACCAAAACCACTCATCTTCATTGAACATGTGCAACACAAGCATCATGCAGTCCTGCAGCACTTCAGCTCTTGTCTCTGATTAAGGTAGAGACAGATCCCCAGAGTGTAGAGTAGCTGTGTCAGCTTTGTTCAGCCTTGTCTGTGACTAGCTTCTTTCTCATTAGGCATAAAACCAGGAATGAGGATAGCATTAAGTAAATCTGAAAACATAATTAGTTTTTTTTATTTATTTACATTTATTTTACATTTATTTTATGTACAGCACTCTTGCTGAAAGGAACGGAAATCTGCTCTAGTAATGTGAACATCCCTCTGAATTGTATGAAAATCTTAGTGGCTGGTATCATGACACATGGGTCAGTGTTGCTCCTTCACAGCCTCACAGGGAGTTAGTGTGCTTTGGTGACCCCCAGCAGGGTAGGAAGTGTTCAGAGACTCTTGTGAACGAGGATAGCCACGAACTGATGAGAACTAGACTGTTATCAAAATACCTGAACAAGATATAGATGTGTTGCAGCATCATGTTTGGTAATGTTCCTGACTCATGATTTTCCCATCATAATGCAATTCATCAGTTGTTAGAGCAAATGGATGTGGCCATGCTGTGTGTGTTCTTTCCAAACACTTAATCATAAGTGTATGTGTATCCCTAGTACCCCTTTTAGGGGATGGGGGGCAGGGGCATATTGAAATTGGTTTTGCTGGAAGTTGGTAGCCTGAAACTGAGGGCCAGCCATGTGCCAAGTGCTGGCTAGGTTTGCTGGGAATATCATTCAGGGCCTGAGCACAGAGGTCTGTGAGACTTCAAACCCAAAGCAACTTTTTCTGTATCCGTGGTTATTGCAAGTGCAATGTTTTGATTTCGGGAGATGCAAAAGTGGTCTCTTGGATACCTGCTCTATGTCACTAACCCTAGCAAGATGACAAAAATCTCTTAGATGCCATAAACTTCTTGGTAGCCACTGAGGTTGCAGTTGGCATGCTTTTGATATGGCTGATGTTTTTTCATCACTTTTCATTCTCATCTACCTTAGCCACCAGCAACACTACTCAAGCTAGTAATTCCTAACTTCAAGGCCTGGGTTTATTTTTTATTTTATTTTTATTTTCAGTTCTTTTTAATGAGTAAGGACAGTCTTTGCAGACCTATTCCCTCACCCCTCTCTGCTGTGCTTTATTACTCCTTGTTTGATGCTAGTCATGATATTTGAAGAGCTGGTGTGCTATTGCTATAATTGTTAAACAACTTTGCTTGGATGCTTTCTCCATTAGAATGAACCACCAGAAGTGTCGCGGATATGTTTCTCAGCAAAGCCAGCAAAAGGGCAGACTTTAGGTGACAGGTATGTAAATAGCGAACTCCTACAAAAATCATCTCCAGGCTAAGGTGGACTGGAAGTTTTTTTCAGGTTCACAACACCAGTGCTAATGCTGTAATGAATCTGTCTGAGCTAATGACCATGGCTGCACGAGGACTGGCCCATTCATATGAGGTTAGTCATCTCCTCACCACAACACACTTCAAAGCATTATTTATAGAAGAAAGAAAACTGATTTTGTGAGTATGTTAATATGATAGGACTTTGTTTCCTGTTCTGGTTTGGGGAAACATAAACTTACTCTGTGTGAGATGTTACTTCTTACAATGCCAGAGTGAGTGAGCAATATTCTTTTTCTTGTTATTTAAAGTGTATATGACCAGATTAAAGATAGATTAAATTATTGCTATTAAATTTCCCCCAAAATGCGATTTGCAAATGGCAAGGTTAAATTGCCCATGTACTTTTGGTTGTGGAGGAAAAAAGAAAGAGAATTCCAGTGCTATATCACTTCTATATGCTTGGTGAATTGTGTCATGGTGTGTCATCTTGCCTTAATGACTTCAAAAATTTCAGGCTGTACTTCAGCCTAATGGATCTAGGGATCGGACCTCCCTCAGAATATACTAGAAGTTAATTGCTAGAATAGTCCCACGAAATTTTCCTCCAAATCACTGTCAGTATCATGCAAATCCAATCAGGATAATTTTTGAAGTGAGATTTCTGTGAAAATTTTTCATTCTTAAGGCTCTTACAATCTATTGTCTCCTGCAGAGTTTAACCTTGCTCACCAAGACACTGGACAGCTTTTGAAAGGACTGTAAATGCAAATAGAGAAAAAAAATAGTTCTGTTTGACAGGAGAGAAGATGAAAGTTATAAAGTGTTAATGGTTTAGCTTTTTTTGGCATATGGGGGAGAGCTCATGCTACAGTAATGTTACAGATAATTGCATTTTTCCTCTTTGTTGCACAGCGTTTCTGAATTTTACCTTGAATTATTTAATAATAATGAGGAGGATAAGGAAATAAATAGGCATCCCAGTTGTGGGTGTGTCTCTTTTTGACCTGATATCTCCCATATCCAAAGTCTGCTCATTAATGCAGAGTTTTGCTTTCTTGAGGCCATTTGTAACATTTCTTACTATAAGTAGGTTTAAAACACTGAAATGTGCTGGCTATTTCAAATTTTCATCAGTACATGCAACCAACTTGTTTTGAATTCTGAAGGAACATCATTAACTCAAGTTAATGTTTGAGAGGTAAGTGCCTGATGCATCCAGAACATGGACTGAGAGGGCCGAGGAGCATAAAAGGAAAAAAGAATATTTCAGGAAGGTGAACCAGGGGATAATATGCAAGATGTTTTGTTCCCTATGAAAAGAATCTGCAAGAGACTTTGTGTTTTGATATGCAGGACAGCACACCTGGGGGTTCAGTTTATAATTTTATTCTTAGATTACTGAGGCACACAAGTGGAAGAGCATGGTTTGTCTTGTAGGAATTTTATTCTGGATTCCCACCTGTGAAATTGGCTAAGTACTTATAGCACACAAAAAGTGTGATATATTTTTCTTTCTTTTTGCAGTCCTGGGAGTCCTTTCCTTAAGCAGCAATTCTGTTGCCGAAGGATGGATATCCTGGACAAGGATTTGGCTTTACACAAGAATAATCTATATTTTGAAGTCCATTTCTGTCTAAGAAATCCCGGTTAGATAAGCATGGGAAAAAATAGCAAAATAGCACATCCGCTCATATGACGCATCATGCCACTTGTCATCTAATATGTGGAACATCACAGAAGATCTGAAGCATCTTCTAAGCACCTTTCACTTCTGCATCAGCTTCAAAAATGATATAGTTATTTTAATATCTAATTGCTACTGGACCCAAACAGGCCTGCTGTAGCTTACAAAATGTTGGAGTAGAAACAACTTGCCTAGATGTAAGTAGATTATGAATCATGATATGTCCTAACCACTCAGATAAGCTATCTCATGACATCTTGAGAATGCATAAGGTTTAGTTATGCTTTCCAGATCAGTGAGTTTTAATGCATTTGGCTGCTTTTATATTTTAAAGAGAGATTTTTCAGTTTATAAAATGATAACTAAAGTTCTAGTGGATGTAAGTGCTGTTTATTTCTTGGCAATGAGAGCACTGAAATATTCTAGATTTAAACTTAAGTTGCTATCTGAAGACACATCCTGTCATAAGCAGCAGCTTGATGGAAGGAATTCTGATCTCCTGAGAAAATACGGACTGTATGTGAAAATGTCGGTATCTTTTATTCACAGTACAACTCTTGCTGCAACTGGTGTGAAAAATGTGGAAGAAGACAAGTAACTTTATTAATAGGTCCTATTGCCTGGAAGAAAAGTAGAAAATTTGTTCTAACTGAAGGGTTTTGACAGCCAGTAGGGTCTAAAATCCAAAGTGCCTTATGGTAAAGAATAAAGTAATTGAGGTATTAAGGCCTGACTGTTCTTGCTCACCTCAACATGAGCTGTGCATGCTTTTTTCTTTCTTCTTTGAAATCAAACCAGTTACTGTACCAGGTGGTGTGCAAGTGAATTCTTCTGGTCAGACAACAGGCAAGCTTTGCCCTCCCCTGTCACCATCTCAAAAGCAAAAATGGGTTGCTTGGTATGTACAGGTGAGTGGGATGATTCAGGGTCAGGATCTGGTAGTTCTTCAGTGAGGGATTTTCACTACAAAATAAGGGGGAGCTGGAGCCTGGTAACATCTTCCAAGTATTCAGTGGCAGAATTGAAGGGGAGAGAACTGGACTTAAGATAAAGAATTAATTTCTGTTGAATTGAAACTGAACTTGAATGATTCGCTTCTCCCCCCCACCCCCCCGAGTAATTTTCTGGTAAAATAAAGATTTACTAGAAAAGCACAGAAAATAATGCCAAGGGGTTTGGATCATCCTGGTCCATGAAGACCTTAAACAGTCTCATAGCTTCTAGCATTTCATTAAATGAATTCTAAAAATCATAAGCTTATTTATTACAGTTGTATCACTTATTGACAGTTTGTACTTTTAGTACAACTTCTGTAAAATACAAAGTAGCACACTTGCTCCAATTTTGAACCAACCCTATCTTAATTTTCCTTTTCCAAAATTTTTCACCCCTTTCATACTCAGAGTGCAAACGAGTTCATTTCTCCCTCCGAATGGTCACATCTACTGTGGCACTTTGTGTGTGTGGTCCTGGACAGAGTGCATCCTTTCGCATCAAACGCATAGGTTTGGCAATGGCTTTGTGTTGTTGGAAATAACCCAGTATCCACTGAGAGTAGATCATAGAAGTGCACCTTAAATCTGATGTGGCCATTCTGCGATTTCCAGTTCTCTTTCCTATAATGGACAACCAGTTCTTTCCTCCTACTTTTCTCTCACTTCCCTGCATCTCTTTTCAGCCTTAATTTCTGGGCCTGACACTGCTCTGAGCTTTGCCATCCCACACTAGCACCTTCATCCTCAGTTGGTTGGTTGGTTGTGGGTTTTTTTTGCACAGAGAATTTAATAAGAAACAAGGAACAGGAAAAAAGATACTCAACTTGCCTTCTTTTGCCCCTTTGCTTTTGGAGAGAGAAGTTGTTATAAGCTGTAATTCCTTGCGCTTCTTATTCCTTAAACATTTGTTGGACTTTAAGCTTCTCATTCACTTTCGTGCATTTAAATGCAGAGGGGGCAGGGGGGAGGAAGGTGATTTCCTGTATTGCAAAGATGCAAATATGCTTTGGTATCTTGATTCACTTTTGGTTTGAATCTTTTTGATTCTAATTCTTTCTTCATAAAAGTCTTTCTTCATGTTACTGGGAAAATTATAAAATCAATTTTATCAGGAATTAAGTATGCCAAAACTGAAATTTCCAGGAACTGGCTTTCTCACACTCCTTGTAAGTAAGTTGACTGCAGGTTAATAATGAGATAACAGCTACAGAATGTGGGAGGGGAAAATGAGCATTTTTCTGTAAGGGAGCCTTATTCCACATAAAGTTAGCAACCTCCTGTGAAAATTGTAGAGGAATTACCAAACTGGCAAATTACTTTGGCAAAACTACTGTCATGTAGGTGCCACACTGACTGCGGGCAGCTACAAGGAGAAGACCTAGTTATGTGCCACCTTTTGGCCTATTATGCTGTTCTGATCTGCTCATGCAGAGAAAATAATATCCAATACTGCTCTGAACCTTCATGTATATAGTAGGCTGAAGTGACAGGTTATGTGAGAAGCTGTCTGGAAGAGGCATTGAGATCCAGTTGCTAGTGCCCTGTAGCGTGACACAGGGGAGCTGAGTCCCATACCCAGCTGAGGTGCTAGCCTGTAGTGTCCCCTTCCAATAACCTGTTTTCCCTTCTCTGTCCATCTTATGTATTTCTACTTTGTGCAGGGAGGCGGGGAGGGACCTGCCTCTCAAAAGAGCATCAGTCTCAACTTGAGCTTGAAGTTCTGCTAAAATGCAAATAGGTGTTATTACAGATACCCACTACAATGGCATCTGTGTTGGTCTGCCCACTAATCATGACCCATAAGCCCTTGACTAGCTCCTGAACCATCCCCAGGCATTGCTCCATGCATCCAGCTGTTCTCTCAAATAAAGGGCAAGTCCCCTTCCTTGTTCTCCCAGCCTGCCCTTTCTGAAGAGCCTGTGTCTATCAATTGCAGGGCTTGGGTTGTGAACCATCCCACCGTGTCTCCATGATCCCAGTGACGTTATCTCCCTGTAACCACACATAGTCTTTCTAGCTCTTTGTTTGTTCCCCATGCTGTTAGGTGTTTTCAAGAGGCACCTGAGCATGCCGAGTCCCCAGTACAGGCTGGGAATAGCACTGGAAGATGTCTGATCGTGAGGGAAGCTTTCTGGAAAAACAGGAAAAGGGGAGAGGCAGGTGGGTCAGAATTGTTTTGTTTCTTTTTCTCACTGGTGTAAGAGAAGACAGCATATTCCTTGTGAAATGTACAACAGACAAATCAATCAAAGCTTCTCCACTTGTCTTTAGAAGCATGGGAACAGCAGTACCTGCAAGGCAAAGCTCTGTGTGACGCTGCCAAGCATCTTCTGGGGTATAACTTGAAGCTGCCAAGTGGATGGATGCTTTTGTTTTCCAGTGATGGCATCAGAAGGTTGTCCTTTCAGGCCGGTACAGGTGACCATCTGCTTTTTGGGCTCCTGCTGGTCTGTTAGTAAATGCACTGACAGGTGTGAGATGGAAGCATGTAGCTACAGTTTCCCTTGCTGCTTTTGCTTTCATGCTGGGGCGTGTGTGGGTGGACGAAAGGGGGAGCAGGTGTTGAGAGAGAGAAATAGGACCTGAACTTGAAACTAAGGTTCCTTCTTTTTCCTTTTTGAACTCTTAAACTTTTTAGACTGCTTCCCAAAACAAACAGTCTCTTTACACAGTGCGTGTTTAAGATGGTTGTTTCCTCGTACTAGTTACAGACCTGTAGTCCAATAAATGAGCAATAGTTCTGTTCTTTGGTCATTGTGGTTGAAATCATGTGGTTTGAATCATGATGCTTTGAAGCAGATAAAGACTTGAAAAGGGTATTTGGGATACTTATTTATGCGAGGAAGAATACATGCTGGGGTATGAGGTAAGTATGGCCAGTTGAGTGTACTGATTTTATCAGATTTTATTATTGTACTGTACAAAGTGCATGAGATTCTGATCGTGATTATGCCAGTGTAAAGATATCTCCCTTCATGAGGATGTAGTTGAGATCCAGAGTGGAGTTCTCTTTTATTCATATGCAGACTTTAATAATATAGAAGACTGGAGGGAAGAATACTGTTGTATGGGAGTATTGTGTTGTATCATTGGGCAGCCAGACAAAAGAAAATGCTCTGAGTTATTACCAGTTTGGGTTGAAATGGAAAATATGATGCAGCAGGCAACTACAGCAATAAAGGTATGAATGGTTCGGTGCATGGAGTATTGATATGATTGCAAGGGTCCACAGCTCAGTGAAATGGGCAGTTCAGTAGTTCAGTGGCCAGTAAGATGCTGGTGCAGGTAAGACATTCAGAGAAGCAGGAAAGATAAGAGAGCCTGAGGGCAACCACACTTCTCAAGCTGTTTGCCTTCAGTTGGGAAGGACAGCAGTCTGCTGTGAGGCTTGTCTTCTCCTGATGCATTGGGGGAGTAGCTGTGGTAGAACTTGTCAGGAGCAGAACTAACTTTCTGGCCTTGCACACTACACAAATGTGTTTAAATCAGTGCTGATGGCATTAATAATGTCCTTGTGGTAGTAGTTAAGCATTTTCCTTCCTTCAACTGCTTTGTAACCCACATCATGGCTGTGCTGTCTCTTCAGCAGAGATTTAATACGCGATAGTGTCAGAAGTGGAGAGCAATGGGGAAGGAATCTGGGAAAGCATTTGGCAGCCGCACATGAATGAGAAATGCTGTTTCCTGTAAGCGTTTGATATTGAGTATTGCCAGATATTCCATACAAAATGCAAACGTAGTGTACTGACCTGGGAGGGCTTGGGGCCAGGGTCTGTAGGGCCAGGCTTTAAGGTAACCCTGAAGAGTTTTATTAATTTTGCGTAAATGGGCAGTGAAAGAAGCTGCTTCCCAGAAGAAGTCAGTATGAGTGGAGAAAAAGGAACAAACTTCAGTCTGAGACTGCTGTGTTTGTGCGTGCACGTGTGCTGCTAGCGTTGCTTTCCTTCCATGATTGCTGTCTCTAACCTTATACTGCCAGAGAGTATGGCTTTATACTTTTAAAAGTATCTGGTTTTGTACCATTTTCTATGCAGTGATGTGCAAAATGGTTGATATGCAGTGATGTCTGCCTGAGGCTGCACAGCTGAATTCCCCACTGGTTGCTAACAGGAAAGTTTTGTCCTTCAATAGCTACACAGTAGTAGTTCTGTTTTAACAGCTTTAGAGGACCTTGCCATCAGTCACTGGTTGCCTGGTGGACAAAGTGCATTCCTGTAAAGCAGGGCTACTTTCCCAAATGACCTGCTGTTTGAAATGCCAGTTAATTGCAAGTCATTTTAGATGCTACAGGATCACTTGCTTCGCACAGTTCAACAGGCTGTAGATTCATCTAAAGTGAAAAAAGAGCACTTGCTGTAATTGTAGCTGAGAAACAGCAAGTTTCCTCCAGTCTCTGCTGAACCTCCTGTGTCCAGGATGGGCAGGGAAAGCAATCTGCTCTTCTGTGCCCCAATTCTGAATGATCAGTTCCTCTAGGAGAGAGGAGGGCAGCATATAAATGTGCCAACCGAAGGAAATATTCAGTGCACAAGCCACAAAACCTGTTTACCCTAAGGATTAGATTTTACTTCTGCACAGATTTCTCCTCCTCTGACTCTAGCGGTGCTGTTCCTGAAGCGTTCTGGGAGGACTTTCAAAGGCTGTGATCCCGCAGGAGCTGTCAGTGTTTTGAGAGCTTTTTCAGTAAAGGAAGGCAAAATATCTTTCATCAAAGGGCTGGATTTCTTCTGAGGTTGACTCAGAATCTGCTTGTTCATGTACTTACTCTTCCTCATATAATGTTGCTGGGGCAGCTTTTCAAATTATGTCAATTTTGAATGTTCAAGTAAAAAATTGCCTGTTGTCAGAATTGGAAACTTTTTTGTGCTGTCACACCATTTTTCTGTTAACCCTTGGCAAGTTATTTTGACTAGTATTTTCATGGGTGCTTGATAATTTGTGTTTTATCTTCTGAATTTCCCCACTTGGTACGTGGCAAACCTGATTTTATGTCACTAAGCTTCTGATGAAAATAGAGCTATGAGTACTTGGCGCCTATAAAAAGCAGTGAACCTGGCCTTAAGAATTATAATTATCTATACTGGTGACCAACTAGAAAACTTTGGCCTTGGACAACAGGAGATAAGACAGGCATCAGAGTATATGATTTTTCGAGTTAACGATGTACCTACCTAAGATGTCAATGGCACCTAAGCAGGATGTTTAATAGAGAACATCGAGATGGGACTGTTAAAATGTGAATGAAAAACTTTGAGAAGCCTAGTAGCATGGGCTAATTCTGCCAACCTAAAACCCCCTAGATATTTGTGGAAACAACTGCACTTTCAGTGCTGGTATTGATTTTTCTGGTCCTGTCAGGAGGGAGCTGCAACTTGCAGATATGCAGTCTCTCAAGTGAGAGAGATGACCGCAGCTTTCCAGTATCAGCTGATGAGTTTAGTGCTGATATCTGTGCAACAAGAAGACCATGCTGTACTTCTGTATTCCTTGTATGATCTCTGTGCTGTTTCTGTGTTGCATCATTGTGTAGTCAATACACTGGATATGCTGTAATTCAGACTGTGTCCTTGAAAAATTACAATCAGACAAGTAAACGAAGCATAACAACTGTATCAGAAATAGTGTGACCAGCAGGACTAAGGCAGTGATTGTCCCCCTGTACTCGGCACTGGTGAAGCTGCACCTCGAACCCTCTGTTCAGTTTTGGGCCCTTCGCTGCAAGACAGAAATGGAAGTGCTGGAGCATGTCCGGAGAAGGATAACAAAACTGGTGAAGGGTCTAGAGAACAATGAGGAGCAGCTGAGGGAATGGGGCTTGTTCAGCCTGTAGAAAAGGAGGCTCAAGGGAGACCTAATGGCTCTCTACAACTGCCTGAAAGGAGGTTGTAGCGAAGTAGGTGTTGGTCTTTTCTCCCAAGTTACCAGCAATATGACAAGAGGAAACAGCCTCAAGTTGTGCCAGGGGAGGATTAGATTGAATATTAGGAAAATTTCTTCATTGAAGGGGTTATTGAGCATTGGAACAGGCTGCCCAGGGAGATGGTGGAATCACCATCCCTGGAGGTGTATAAAAGTGTCAGTGCAGTACTTGGTGGACTTGGCAGTGCTATGTTGACAGTTGGACTCTGTGATCTTAAGAGCGTTTTCCAACCTAAACAGTTGTATGATTATATGATCATCAATTCAAAACAGATTGATGGGACCAGTATCTTTCCATCAGAAAGTGAAAAAAACTCAACCCCAAAACAAAAAGCTTTTTTACTGATGGCTTTGTGCCTTCCACAGGCTGATGATGTGTTTTATGTTATTGCTTGTGTTCTGAGTCCTTCTGACCATTTCTGATTTTACTGCTATTATCTGTCTGCTGCCATCATGATAGTATTAGAAACAAAATGTAGCAAGCAACACCTATAATTAGGGTTGTCTACACATTTTCTTTCTATTTTCCATTTGACTCATTCCCAACTTTTTGAATCTTTCAATTTCCAAGTTGAGATAATCAAGGTCAGCCATCTCTGAGAGCGAGGGTGGTGTTTGTCCATTTAACAAAGCAAGGTTTTGAATATAAGAACAGTAGGGCTGGAAACTGAAATTTGGCAGCAAGAGAATACTTGTGGAGGAGAATTCTTAGAAAAACCCTGAGGCTTCTTTCAGAAAAGAAACCGACAATGTAATGACCCACTGGAAAACGCTGGCCTTGAAAGACACACAAGACTATGCAGTTACTGAGCTAGCCGTATACATAGTTTAATGTCAGTGAAAGTGCTGAATAGACATAAAAATTATATGTGTTGCCTTCTCTGGATGAATCACAAGAGAATGAATCATGGAAGTGACAGGGAGATACTGACTTCAGTGTGACTCAGGAAAAGACGGGCACGTTTAGCTCTTGAAAGTTATTGCTCTGAGGACAAGCAAAGACATATAGGCACCCTTGGGTGCACCCTTTGGAGGCCAGCTGGCCGCACCCTACAGGGAAGCAGCCCCTGGGAGAGGCAGCGCGGGCTGGCCACCGGCTGTGGCAGCCATAGCACCTGGCAGAGGAGTGGTGCTGCCAGAGCCCAGGGCACGTGTGAGACTTAGGAGCACCTGGGAAGAGGTTGTAGGTGAGGGATAGATTGAACTTTTAAACCCTGCCCAGTACATAGCTACTGTCCAGTAACAACTGGTCGCTGTTAGCCTCGTCTGTGTCCGCTGGCCTCGGAGAGCACAGGCCTGCGTTTCTGCAGCCAGTGCCGTGCTAGGCCTCGCCCAAGCTGCATTGCTGTGTACAGGTGTTTGTTAGCATGTTTGTTTCTCAGCAAAGCATGACTTGTTGGTGTGTTTTGTATTGTCTAAAGTTGGAGCTTTTAGCGTGGTTTTGTTTGCTGAGATCCTTAAAAGCAGCCTACTTTGTGTCTTCTGTTGGGGGGTAAGCTCCCTTCTGCAGCATTCCCCTCTGGCCCGCTGAGGTACCAGGGCCGTGCTGTGTGCTTCATTTCAGGTGCTGATTTTTAGATATGTGGGACTGGCAATTTGTGAGTTAATTGATGATGTCTACATGCTGCAATTAACCTAATTATAGGTTTGATTACATTAATTAAACTCTTGTCCTGGACAGCAGATGTTTAATCATTTGTCTTCAGGCTCTCCCTCAGTTGGGGTCATTTGGGAACCTGTTGCGTTGGGTTGGTAGTGTTCAGTAGTGTGTGGTACAGGCACAAGTGTGTCGCCACTAACACTGGAACAACTTGTTTCCCCTTAATCTTAAACATTCTCTTGTTAAAACCCTATTGTAAAACTTTAAATGTCATTGATCAACTTGTATACTCCTGTTTGTTGGAAGCTCTTGAAAGTGTGACTCTTCTCCAAGGTGGTGGGAGAGAGCCTTTTGCACTAGTTTACACTAATTTGCCTTTTGGTGCATATGTGCACTTTGTGTTGCGCTTATGGATGCTGTGCTGGATGCACAGACCCTGAGAGAAAAAAAGGAAGTCTTGCTTTGCTGCTGTAGCATTAATATATATATATATATATTTTTCCCCAATACAGTTAGCTGTTTTTCATCACAGCTTGTTTTGGAAAGCTGCTCACTTGTAAAGAGGCAGGATTTCAGAGCTGAGCTATAATGAACTACAGAATCAACAGTGGCACAGCATGATAGGAAAGTGAAGGTGCCATTTCTGAGCTTTATGAGGTATTTTCCATCTTTGGTAGCCATACTGAAATAAGTAGTAAATTTTGGCATTCCTGCTGTCAGAAAGCCTTCAGAGGTCTGGCACATACCAGTAAGGATGTGGATTTTCAGTGGAAAGCACTTTTAAAATTTACTTCAAGGTAGAAAAGAAATGTAGCATCATTGACTTCTTGGAAGTAGATGACAGACTAGCTGATTAAACCTTGCACTCTTCTATTCTGGTTGCTTCTCCTTTATCTTCTGCACAGAGATAATGCATTGACTATTAATTCTCATTGCAGAAGAGTCAGTGTAGTGGTTCAGTGTTTGTCAGCTGAGGGGTGCCTGGCTGATGCTCTTCTTTAGGTACCTATGCGGGGGAGAAGGACTTGGTCAGTGAAGAAACTCCTTTCCTTCCCCACTCATTGTGTTATTTAGTTCTTTCTCTCTGTGGAAGCTCCAATTCTTGGACTGACTATTTAGGCCAGGTAACAGCAATTCAAACACACTGCAAATGTTGGGCTGTTGAATGGCAGCCTGGTGACAGACTGTATCATTTAATGACATGGTGGTTTGTGTTAGTTCTCAAACTGAGCAGCCTTCATCAGGGGTGCTTTGGCACTAATTTAGAGGGATCAGGAGGTGTGAACATGGGGAGGTGGTACTAGTTTTAGAAATGAGATGTGTTGCATGTAAAGTCAATGCAAAGAGTTTGGGCCTAGAAGCTGAACATCAGAGATGGTAGCTAGGTTCAGCTCAGCCAAGCACCTGTAATCCAGCCATCCTTGTGTCCCCTCACACCAATTCATTGAACATACAGCTGGGAAGGCTGGGGCACATTGTGGCTTTTCTGTAAGCAAGGAGAAATGTAGGTCTCCTGTGTGGACTGTTAGCTGACAGAAGGCAGTGAAGAAATGGATACTTTAGCAAGAGAAGACTAACTCTGATGGAATGAGTCCTACGGCAACATTGATGCTGCTACACCTTTTTAGTAATAACTCAGATCTTTTAAATTTGAGTACTTAAGCACATGCCTAGGACTGATTTGTCCACAGTCTTGTGGCAACTGTAATAATTTATATGCCTATAAAAATTTCCATGCTGATTTTGTAGCATGTTTTCATCCAGTCTGTGTAGAATGGTGTGACTGTAAATGCAGTGAAAAGGGAAACTGGGCAGTTCCGTGCAAATGTATATTATATGGAAACATAGACTTGCCTGATGCTGCACCAAATGCTCAGGGAATCAGCAGAAAGAACTAATGCAGAAACTATGTTGTCTTAATGGTGGATTATTGGAATTGATGACACACACAAAAAAGGAGGAATTTGGCTTTTTGTATGTGTGTGTGTAAAACAGGTATTTCTACTTGCTGAATACTTCAGTTTGCCCTATTTTGGGGTTCTGGTCTTTTGGGGCACTCAGAAGCCCCATGTCCTTTGGCTTGTTCCAGCTGAGGGTGCTCTGCAGCTTGAAGTATCAAGCCTCAGGTTAGAAAGATTGCTTTTCAGAACTGGGAAGCATTTTAAATTGATGGCACTTTTACAGTGAATACCTTTCCAGAAGACTGAACAGCAGCAAGCATACAGAAGCCAATTCTTTCATACGTTGCCTTATCTCTTGTGATTGCAGTGATGATTAAATAACTTCAGGGTAGAAAAAGTTCGAATGGTGTTTGCCTTGAGCATTTTTGTGCAGTGCTTTTTTAATGAGCTCCCACATGTCCAGCTTGCAACTTCTAGTATTTAAAGCTTTCTCTGTGATTTCACTATTATTGTAATGTGATGAAGTACTTTCGTTCTTTTTTTCTTTAAGACTTTTATTAGCAATTGTCCTTTTTTGTGGAGTATGAAACCATGGAATTAGGCAAGTAAAGGGTTGATATTCATTGCAACTTTAGACTAGCTGGAGGTATAAGTCTGTCACAGTACAAGGGTAGTATAATACAGGAAGGAAAACAACCCTGATAATGAACACTCAAAGATTCCGAAGTATTTTTTTAAATACTTAACAAAATACTTATAAATTTTCATGAAACTGCTGTGGCAACACATTCCCACCATCACACTGCTGTTGGAAACACAAAAGGGCATTGCTGCTTTTCTAAGGCTGAGGAAGAGGAGACTGTATGGAAGTACCAGCAGAGGAAGTCAGGACTGGCCATTAACTGCTGGAGATTTTCAGATCACAGTGGTTATTATCTGGAAGGGGAAATGTATTCTTAATATGTGAAGTATAAAAAGATTTCCTTTGAGAATCTTCTGCCTTCTATACACGTATGTGTTTTCTCCCTCCTGCAGTTGGATTAGGAACATGAAAACACAGTCCTGAGTATTCTGGTTTGGGAATCCTGATGGTGATTCCAGTCAAAAATGGTTTACTGGGCAATTTTCCTCTTCCTTGTGCCCTTCTCAGACCACACTAATACGAAGCATGAAATGGGGTAGCATTTAGAACTGTTCAGGGTATCACATCTTGACCTTGTCAGTGGTAGAAAAATAATGTCAGATAGGAAAGGCTCCTAGCAAAATAGATCCACACAGCCAGGGAGGAAAAATTGTTCAAAATGTTGGCAGCATGCTCAGAAGAACAAGTATCTCTTCTTCCAACTGCAGAGCAGTGATCTCTAGATGGATAGATGCTGCCCCTGACGGCACAGTGATGAGGAGAACTTGGGCAAGTGAAAATGCTGTGAAGAGAGTTGTAGCTCTGCAGATGCTCTTGAAGCTCTTTTCTGCCAGTATGCAGAGTAGCACAAAGGACTTTATCCCTCCCTTTCACACCCTGCTTGTGACAACCTGTTTAACTTAGGCTTTTGTATGAAGGATACCGTTAGGACCCAATATTTTTGTTCTCTTTAGTGCCCTCTGTGATAATCTCTGTGAATTTGTTGTCTAGTCCCCTTGACTTGTTCT
Organism: Falco biarmicus; assembly: GCF_023638135.1. Lineage (NCBI taxonomy): Eukaryota > Metazoa > Chordata > Aves > Falconiformes > Falconidae > Falco > Falco biarmicus. The sequence goes on from NC_079299.1 coordinate 12,189,804, forward strand.
ATAATGTTTATTCTTTCATCTTTCTGGCTTCTTGCCTAAGCTTTCAGCATTGAAAAAATGGAGAAAAGTAAATAAAAATCGTAGAGTATTTGTTTTAAGATACAAAAAATGGGCAATCTATTTTCATTACCCTCTGGCTACGATGACATTCTCACCATACTATTCGTTATTACAGGCACTGTGTTTCTCTGGTCTGACTCGCGCAGTCTAAAGTGTCTTGCATTGCAGTCACAATGTCGATGCACTCTTCAAACAAAGCTTTTAGGGCTGCTTGCTAGCCACAGCTCAGCCTACTACTGCTGCATTTCACTTATTGATCTTCATGAATGTCATCCTAACTCAAACAGTTTCTTCATTAAGCAGGCTTTTGGTACAATTTCTTTTTCTTGGAGAAATGGCGATTTACCCAGAGACAGTATTTCTGGTTTTTACTGGAGCTGGTTGCCGAATGTTCGGAGAGAATTGGTGCTTGTTAGCTTCTAGAAACTGCTGAAGGTTCTGGACACAGAAAATGGCCTGCAAACGAAATGAGCTGCTAGGCAAAAGGTGAAAAAAATCCCTGCTGCTTATCTCATCAGTGCTGAAGAATATCACAAGTACAGTGTGGGAGCCAGTGAGGGCTAGTGCACAGGGGAGAGGACCTGAGCTGGCAGGTTTGGGCTGAGTTCCCAGCTCTGTCACACACTCTGCCGTGTGACCTTATGCAAACGTCTCCATGTCTCTGCTCAGCCTGCCTTGCCTCTCTAACTCTTCACATCTTACTAATAGAGTGTCTTCTACTGTCCCCTGTACATACCATACCACTGCGTAGCTATTCCCTCCCTCTGCTCTGCTACTGAAATGTGTCTTTTTGACTTTGAGGGTATTGGTATCAGTAAAGGGAAGCCTTTACGGAGACCTGGACATTTAAACTCTCTGTGTTTTTCACCAGTTCAGCTATTGTCTGGTGCTTTTTGTTCCATGTTCCTCTAACCTCACCTACATTCCTTTTCTGCTCCTCCATTCCCCTTCTTACTTATTTAGGCTTTGCACCTCTGTCTTTCCCCTTCCTCCCCTCCTTCAACCTGTGAAGACTCCGTGTTCTCTTGACCATCTAATTTAACTTTGATTCCCTCCTAGTCATTAGGTTTCTCTGTTGAGGCCAAGAAGGTCTGGCAGCCTCTTTGATGGGTCTGCTAAGCTGTTGATTAAAATTTTGCAGGCTCTGTGATGCAGAGACAGCTAAATCGCTGCTCCCTTGGCAGGTTTCTGAAAGGCTGGAGGAAGACAGTATTGAATAGAAAATTGGAAGAAGTGAGAGAAAACAGGAGGGCAGAACTTCTGGAAGGAAGCATGAAGAGTAATTTTGGGCCAGGTAGATCACAAGAATTTGACAGGGGGCAATGGTTTAAAGAACAGTGTGCGTGCACATGTGTAGGTGGAGAAGGACAGGGTAGATGGTTGTCTGTCAGAGGGACATTTGTCAAAGGGAGCTGAAACCATGGTGACCGGATCCTGAATGCCCAACATCAGGAGTGATATTTAGGGACAGCTTCAAGAGATGCTTAGACGCTTACCCAGAAAAACTTGCTGTGTGGTTTGCAGGTAGACTCTTATTTAAAAACAACAACAACAACCTAATAAAAACCCCAGCAAAGCAATAACCTAAAAAAAAAATAAAACCCCAAACCTACACTGAAGTTGTGTACCATTCAAAGCATGTCAAGTGAGCTTGACAGAAAAATATTTTAATAGCCTGGTGCTCATGTACTGATTGATTACAGCAACAGATCAAAGATAAGTGTCATTAATATCTGTCAGCCAGTGGTAGCTATATAATATCAAAAATTCAAGCTGTTGAAAAGCATTCTATCCTTGTCTTGTTCCTAAGACCAGTAAATGAATATTCATGGTAGCACACAGCTTACAAATGGTTCCTCACTTCACATAGCTTTTAAAAGATGAGCGTGCAGGTTATTACCACAATTTGTTAAGTGCTAAAATGAGTTCCTGCATTTTTACTTCCTTATAATTTCATAACTGCAATGCCTGTAAATGAGATAGAACATATTTACCACAATTGTCTGCCCAAGTCCTACTGTTAGTCTGCAGTTACTGTATGAGCTGTAAGATCTTCTTGTTGCCTCCGTCAGTGGGAAGGAAGAATTTAAGGTGATCTGGTAGATGCCACTTAGGAGATACTGTATGTGACATAGAATTATAGAAAGCAAGTTCTTCATTGCTTAAAGAAGGGAAAGACTTGATAACTGCAAAGACTGTTTTGGAAATCTGTGTTCTGGTAGTTTCTGATGTTGTGAAAGTTATCCCTGATTTGCAAGAATTATTAGGAAATGCTTCTTTAATGACTGCCTTGGAACTGCTGCAGGATTAGGTTAGATCCAGTGTTGTGCTGGCAGAGAGTGGGGATCTGAACTGTAAGGACCTTTCATTTTGGAATCCAAAGATCAGGGTTTAAGTTCAAGAGGAGCCACTGTTCTTTTATTATGTGCCTTGTATCACAGCGATGAACAGTTTACTCTGAGGTTTGACTCCTGATGATGATGAACTTAAACTGAGATTCTGGCTGCTGTTACCGATTGCTACAGCCACCTTATATCCCTGTGGTTCCTAAGACTTTGTTGATGCAAACATATGAAATTACTTAAGCCAATATTAGAAATTACCCTTTTTCCTAGGACCTTTTGGGAATGCTAGGATAGTAGGTGTTCTCTACCTGCTGGGGCTGGCCAAGTAAAGCTTCCCGGAGCATGCCTGCCAGAAAATGCATTACTGCTCTGTGGAGAGGTGAAGAGCAGAGAGGTCTGCGTTTATGGCCAGAGATATCTGCCACTCCCATTCTAATTAATTACTTCATGGTTAAAAGACTCCAAGGATACAGAAATGTTGGGTTCATATTCCTGCTGTATTTATGGAGACTGGAACAGGTCTATCAGTAAAAACTCTTTTCTTCTCCTTTCTCTCAAAATACCCATACACCTTTAGGTGAAGGAACTCTACAGAAAAATCGTAGACCTGGGTTCAGGTCTCTGCTCCTGCACTGAGATTTGAAATGCAGGCCTGTTTTATCCCAGGTGCATGTTGACTGCAGGGGAGCATAGCTGCAGTCTTCCCTAAGCAAGAAGAATCTTTCTGTACCTAACTACTGGATGAGGTTTGTAGCTGCAAATTGTTGACAAAGGTATTTCATTACCTTTGAGAGTCCTCTGTACTTTCTGTTGGCCAGCCTCAGCTTATTAGCATCCGCAAATACCATTCTTGTGTGCCTCACTGGTTCAGGCACTGCACAAGCAGTATAGTTCTTTAAAAAGGTCCCAATGGGTTATTACTTCTGACTGTAAAAGTTTGTGTATGTGCAAATATATTTGCATTTTGTGCTGGCTTGCTAACAAACTCACCAAAACACAAAATGTAGCTACCTAACATTTTTTAGATGTCAGATGATTTCTATGTAATGTTTACTTTTAAAAGAAATTAGGCAGTATCTCTTATGCAATAATATCTACCCCTGAATATAATGATGTATCTTTTTTAGAAGTTCCGTGTGGACCTCCCAGCTGTGTGCGTGCTTACCTTTACTACTGCTTTTAGTCCTGCTGAGTTCTAATAAAACAGCAGAGTCAGCCTGGAAGAGAAGCATCCTCATGACTGGAGCCATAGAACAGTAATGTTTACCCATTTCTGAAAGTTAGGCTATAACCCTCTTCACCACTCCAGAGAAAAGTATTCTTCTCATATGCAGTCATCCACCGTTTCTCATTAAAAACCCAAACAGTTGTTTCAGTTATTTTTTGATAAGCCATATGTGTCTTCACTAACCTGTCATTTGAGTTGTCAGTAAAGCAGGCCCCCTAGAGAAGCCACGGTCTATGAGCTTTTCCCATTTCCCATTCCTGTTCATACTGTATGCACCTATTGATTTTGGTCTGCAAGAACATCTGTGTGTGTGGGAGGAGCATGACTCAGACCTAGTCATTCCATGACAATTATTCTTTAACCACCTCAGATTAGACTTCATCTGCAAATATTGTCTTTATCTCAGACCTCATTGGTTTACTCGACATAATTAAAAACTCCAGTATTCTTATTTGTGTTACAAACACCATAAAATATTTGTTAACTATTTAATGACACCAGAAAAAGTAAGTTTTTGGACCAGTTTGTCTTTAGTTTTTTTTGGGAAGTGTTTGAAAGCCTTGTATGAAATTATAGTCACATAACTTGTTTGCACTTGTTGCACTCAGAAGTAAAAGATGTGCAAGTGCAAGATGGGATTGGCAGGTCATGCAGTGTCAGCTGAAGAGCATCTTGCAGTCTTCCTGTGGTTATTGAAGTAACAACACTCCAGGAGTCTGGCTTACCAAGGTTATTGCATCAGAAGCTTCAGACTGAGCGGTGGAGAAGCAAAGCAGTCAGGTAGAGCACAGTCCAGTTAAGTGCAATAGTTTTAGGGGTTTAATTTCACAGTAAAGTTGGTCTGAACTAAGAATTATTTGTCCTTAATTCCAGTTCCCACTCATCCTGGCAGATGCAGCTGTGCTCTTAACTCTAGCTGGCTGGCCTGTCGACTGAACAGGCTTGACAGCTCCTCGGTGATTAACACAACCTCTCTGCAACCAATGTATAGATCATTGGTGACCGCCTGGAGCTAAGTCAGCCTGAAAAGTGCTAGTGGGTGTAAGCCAGGTGAGCTACAGAAGACCCGGGCTTCATCTCAGTTACGTACTTCCTGTTTGAAGGGTTTTGGTTTGGGGACAATGCAGTTAATTCACAGAAGTTACTTTTCTCTGGAATCTGTGGGGCAAGGGACGTGCAATTTTTACACCAGCTGACTGGGTGAGGCCAACACTCTACCAGCCACCTCTGGTTCACTTCACAAGGAAACCATAGTGCCTTCATCCCACTCTGCTTTTATATTGGGGTAATTTATAGGCATTAAAATGTTACCTTTTCATTTGTTCTCAGAGAAGACAAAGCCTAAAAAAAGATTGAGGTGTGCTTGCTACATGGACAGCAAAAGCTTTGGGATGAAAGTTAGTGGTCAAAGAGAGCTGCTTCATCTCAGTATTTCTCCTAACTATGTCCTTAACTTTAATCACAGGCATACGTGCTCACACCTGTGGAGTAGTGTTTAAAGCCTATGTTTAAGTGGATAGCTGAGTTGAGGTTTTAAGCCTAATGAGAAGTGAGATCACTGCAGCCTCAGGGGAGGCCTTGGGTCCTTCCTCCTTGTAGTCTTACGGGTGGATTCAGATCTGAACACACTCAGCAAGAAATGCAGCCAGCTATTAACTTCCCACATGGGCACTCTGGTGGGAGTTGAGGGAATCTACCTGAACTCATTTATCATTGGGAATGAAGGATTACTCTAAATATCTCACTCAAATGTAAGATACTTTAATTAAAGTGAGGTCTGTAGCAATGACCAAAAGGAATCACTCTAGAGAATGCTGCTTGGGCAGTTGTCAGCAGGTGACTTTAGCCACCAAACTCTTGTGTTGCATCAATGACGGGGGGGAAATGCAGTCCAGAATTCAGTATGTGTAAGTGCTGGGTGATGGCTTTGGTGTGCAAAATTCAGATCCAGTTCTGAACCCTCAAAAGTCTACAAGCAGGTTATTGCAAAATCTGGCTTGGGAACAGCCAACAGGAAAGGGCCTGAGCCAGCAGTACAAAGCCCAACAGAACTGCAGGGAAAGAGCCAGAACATTTGGATAAAAGGCTATTTCCTTGAGCCTCTCTAGATTTCGCTCCTGCAAACCTTCATGGAAAACATCATACAAATTATAGAGGAAATATGGTAAACAGAGGAACCCAAAAAACTATGTATGTAAGCAGTTTCCCATGAGAAGAGAACAACTTTTCCTTTTTATTCATGCCTTTCTTTAATCTTTTCCTAACTGTTTTTTTAATGTGTAGTTCTATTTCAGTAATAGATTAAAAAAAAATTAAAAATGAGAGTTTGCTTATAATTGGGGGTAACCATTTTAGATAAGTTGAGGGTAGATAAAAAACAGCTTTCAAAGCAAAAGCTTTCATATTGGTGCAAGTTAGTAAAAAAAACCTAGAAGCAGTATCTGGAGATTTAATTTTAACCAAGTAATTGAAAATGGCCATGCATTACCCTGTATAAATTGTAGAAGAAAAATGATGCCCTTAAATGGCTCAGTCGTCATTTAAATGGTGATCTGTTCATTAGTGCTGGGAAATGAAATGGAAATCCATTTCAATTTTCTAGACAATTTAAATTTTATTGTCCATAAAGTTCTACAAAACAGTAAAATAGTGTTCTTTCTTGCAAATTGCAGAGGTTTTACTCGGATTTTGCCATTTTAATAATTCTAATCATGGTAAAACCTGCTAGTGAATACAGTGAACTGAAGTCGTCCCTTGTTGATAAAAGTGTCCCACTGGTGAGTCTGGCCTTGTATGTTTGGAATACTGATAAGTTTTGCAGCCGTAACCTGTTTGTACAGTTAGTTTCCTCTTGATAATCAAATTAGCTTTGTCTAGAGCAAGGCTTTAGACATGAAGTCGTGAAGTGCACATGCTTAAAACATAGAGCATCGTCAAGATCCTGCTCCACATTTAAAACCCTTTATGACCTTCCTAAAGATGTTTTGATAAATACCTTGTTCTTTACAGGAGTTGCAGTGGTTTTAACTAGCTGTGAAAATCAGCACATTTCCTGGTCATTCTGTCTGACCTTACCAGACATGGAATGTATCCTGTGGGGATAAAACATGGAGGGGTAACTGGAAAGTGCCATTTCTGTGGAATTACCTTCCTTTTTCTCTAGTCTTAACTTTGAGTGGTCATGTTGACGTTTCCCCTTGCATATCTTCTTGCCTGTTGCTCTTGCTACCCCTTATTGTATATTGACTGAAATAAAATTTGATTCTGCAAGGAGCTTTCTGTGGACTCACTAGTTAAACTGTAGTGGCTCTTTGAAAGTCCTTTTGGTATCAAGGGCTAAGGCCCTAATTTCAATTAATTACTGGGAATTACTGTGTTTGCAGTTAGTTGTGGCTATCTCGTTTAAGAACCTGTAAGTTGAGGCAAAACATGTATCTTTACATCTGGTTTACGATACACCTTTGGATGTAACATGATGTTACTTCATGAGGACTAACCAGTCAGTGCAAGTACAGGGCCTTGCAGAAATATGGACGCCTTCAGGTAATCTGAGGAAAGTCAGGTGAACTTAGTCTGTGAGTGCTGTTTGTTTATAGAATAAGAACACACAACCCTGTTTTTCTGAAGGTGAGAGAAGCTCGTGGTTAGGGAATTCTAAGTCTACCAGTTTAAAGTCTCCTGTATCCAGGATGCTCTTTTCTTTAATTCCTTTCAGTGTCATGCTTGTGTTGTCTTCTGTTGGATTCCCTTTACAGCACAAATATAATGTACTAACAGATTCTTATTACTTAATTTTGCAACCAAGAACACATCCAAGTCCTCACAGGCTAGTTCTGACTTGTGCATCTGATTACTTCAGTAACGTGCTTTTCTGTAAGCATGTTGCCTGCAGTGGAGTCTGTGGCTGTCGGTAAGTCCTGCTCTGGATGACTTAGCGCCTTTCAGTGTAAATGTAATACTGAATTGTAGCTGTCAAAATAAGTGAACGATGAGTTTTGTGAATCAGAATTCTTGTCATTTTACTTGTTTGGACACTTCTTAATTTGCCAAAATCCAAAATTGGCAGTGTTAATTAGTAGGGCTGTGTTAGTTTAGTCAGGTGCTGCAGTACAGAGGTAGGTGCTTGGCCCTGGAGGTAATAGCTAACCTTCGTTTGTATGGCTTGCCGGGGGGGCCTTTATACTCTCTTTTCATAAGCAGATTCTTGGATCGAAGATGCAGCCTTTCATAGAGTGCAAAGTGGTGTTGGCCCTTCTCTGTGAGTTTAGAGAGCTGTTTGTGTTGGAGAGCTTTCTTGCAGAACTGATGCTGAAGTTTGTTTTATTGGCTTTTATCTACTTTGGCTCTGATCACTCTTCTGATCAGTTTCAGTTTGTGTGTTTTCCCATGCTGTTTATCTCAGCCCAAACATGCTGAAGGCGAAAGCAAAACCTGTTGGAGATTTGTGCTGCCCAGGATGCCCAAGGCTTGTGAAATTCTTGTGAGCCAAAACACCTGTGATTGCTGCTACCAGCTGTGTGGGTGCTACCAAATGAAATAAAAATAAAAAAAACTTCAGTTTTGAAGCATCCTTAGGGATGCTGGAGTTCAGCATATTTGGAAGGTTTGGTGTTTTACCAACACTTACCTCTCTTCTTCTGTATTAAGCCTTAAACTGGCAAAATGTAAGTGGTTTCAAGCCCCTGAGATAGCAGGAGCTTATTGACCTGTGTGTTTACGCTGCTGTAGTAGCAGTCTGCTTTTATTTTGTAGAGTTAGGAAAGGGTGTGAGGAGAGAAGCAGTGGGAGCTGTTTGGTGTTTGTTCCATAGCTCTGCTTAACTCTTCCATTTCTTCCCTTACATACTGCAGACAGCCTATTTTAAGGTGCACAGATGTTTCTACTACTCTAGTCCTTGGTAGTTGCTTAAGTGGCTTTTTAGAGCAGCTGTTCCCTTGTTTATGTCTCTGACTTTCATTTCATTGCAGTTTTTGGGTTTTTGGTGATGGGAAGAGGAAGAGAAATCGTGTCTCATGTTCTATTGCTTAGCCCTTATCAACTGTGTCCTCACTGGTAGCTTATCTTTCTGCAGGGGAGACATTTCCAGTGTAGCTCAAGCCCAGTGTGGTCCTTCGATGTCCTATCTGTCATCAGCCGGGTGATTTCAGCAAATGTGATGAGTGTGAGAAGATTTGCAGTAGGATTTGACTAAGAGTTTAATAAAATTTTCCTGTGGCCTCTCATCTTTCATCCTGGAAGTCAAGTGGTTCTGCCACATAGCTTGATGGTCATGTCCCTCATGGCCTATTCAGGCTTTCTGCTTTGCTCTTGGCCACTGAATTGATTTTCAGCCTTGCTTAATTGATAGTAGTGTGCCAGTTCTTTGATCTTTGCCATTGCTACTACCTTGCTTTTGTTTGTGGGGTACCTAAGCTGAGGTGCAAATTAACAAGCCAGTGGAGTGATAGAGGAGGGAGGTGGAGCAATGTATCGGTTCAATCCGGGAGAACAGAGAGCTTTGGGAAGAACAGGATCTAACAGTCACCAGAACAGCATGGGGGAAGAGCTCCTGTGGGAATTTACTTTCACTTCAAAAATGTCTTTTTCCCCAAGTTGTGAAAACCAGGAGTTGATGTACCCACTGAGAAGATAGTAGCAATTGTAATGTGCTTTATACCATGTGAAAATGTTACACAAATACATTGTGAAAATTCATAAAGTGAATAAAGTGAAAAAATATTAATTGAACTATTAGATTATGGCTAAGTTGTTTCTATTTATTATTTAATAGCTAAATGAAATTATATCTGTACACATTGTATGAATGAAAAATAAAAGTTAGATAAAAAATACAAATAGGAAACTTTATAATATACAAAGCTTCCTAAGAAGTAGCAAATTTAGCAGCTCAGCATCTGTCTTGATAGAAAATGGGGCAACCCATTTAAATTCTGTACTGTTCTAGAAGGTTTTATAAATGCTTGATAAGTAAATCTTACGTTAGATGCTTTGGTTTCAAGTTGCATGACTACAAATAACAATTCTATCAAAGCTAGTGCTGTAAACAATTCCTTGATAGATACCTGTTCAGTTTGGTATTTGCTTGCAGGCTGTAATTAACAGTTCAGCATTTTTCTTTTAACTGCATGCTCTCTACCCATAAGTAGGCATAATTACCACTAATCAAGACCCCTAATCTCAAGCAATTACAAGCTTTTACATTGTTCTAATTGCACATATAGAAATAATGTTTTTTTCTCATATAATTATGTTATAATCCATACAATTACTAATTTCTGCTTTTCTTTTTATCTGATCAATGTTAATTTTGTGTGACTTCACAATGTGTTATCTGAAAAATGCCTTTGAGGCATGCAGTTTTTGTGGTTAATTTAGAGTTATGTTTCATCTTCAGTGAGAAGCGATATAGTGCAACAGGTTTTCTAGGCTGTGCTTTCTCTCAGCCATCTACTAACTCAATAATTTGTTGTAAACTGGGAACTTGTTAGCAAAACAAAAATGCAATTATACATCTAAATCATGTGCTTGCTCTTTTCAATAGTATTTAGGTTAGCACAGGCTACTCCTTAAGTATGCAAAAGGGTTTGGTTTGGTTTTTTAATTGTTAAATGGAACTTATGTGCAGAGAGACAGACTTTCTAGATCAGCTTTCTAGAAAGTGAAAATGAAGGCAGTTCAGTTTAAGAAAGCACTGCAAGTCTTGGGGGCAAGATGTAAGAGGTTGTTCATTAGTTGAGGTTGGTCTTACTTGTTGCTGTATAGTTCTTATGCACACATTCCGTATGCAAGGACTTTGGCTGAGTGCATTTTGAACAAATCATCATCAATCTGATGATTCATCTCAGGAACTGCATGCAGCACTTACATCTGTAATTGGGGTAATTGCAAACCTCTCATTCTTACAGATAGAAATTCTTCCTCTTATAATTCTAAAATCAGATCCCAGATCTTTTACTGTGGTAGCTGAGACCTACACTGACTTGTATTTATTTATCCATTCTTATTTGTGACATCATTAAAAGTAGCAGATGATTTGGTGACCTTTCCAACCTGTGTCTGACCTTCATGATTCACTTGTGTGGGTAATCTGCTATTGAAATTACTATTCTTCTATCTTTGACATTATTTAAACACTTGTTAAAATGGGGTGACACAGACTGCATTGTAAATGGGTAGCCACATTGTTGGGGACTATGTGTTTTTCTTTATCTTGTCAGAAAAGAGTATTCATGTTGGGGGGGAGCCTCTATCTTTTCTGAGGGATCTTGACCTTCATGGAGAGGAGGCGTTGGAGATTTTGCTCTGTCATAAATTGCCCAACTTTCTTCCTGTAGCAGAGTGTGTGTTTCTGAAATCTTTCTGGGGCTGCAGTGTACTGCAGCAGGTTCATTTCATTATTCCTTTGAAAGGAAGAGAGGCACACAGCTAGCTGTTTCTGTGCAGAAGAGGTCAATGTTTAATATGCTAATGTATCTACCCAATATTAGGCTGCAAAAATCCTTGGCTTTAATGTGTCTTTAATAGGAATAAAGTGGTTAGCTAATGATAAATTAAGGATTGTAAGTTTGGGGATTTTTTTTTTTTAATAAAAAATTAATGTAGGCAGGAATAATTTTTCTTACCAAGATAATTGTCATACTGGAGCATAGTAGCTAGAATTTGCAGTGGAAATTGCTCTAGGAATGCTTGCCTTACAATAATCAAAGAACCAAAATTCCAGTTTTTGCTTAGGCTTTTTGTAGCTGGACAGTAATGGGACAGTGGAGACTCCGTTTTACCTTTGTTGGCATAGAGCTATACGTCCCAAGGTACTGAACCCCTGGGTCTCACTGTTCACCAGAGAGCAAGAGATAGTTGTATGCACATAAGTCTGGTTGCCCAGAAATCTACAGATAAGAATTTGCTTGTGACCCTCTTCCTAATCTGTCACCTACTTTCAGCACTACTCTGGCTGGCAGAAGAATAGTGCTTGGGGATGCCTTGCACTGCTGCAGTGTCCTGCCAGTGGAACTTTGCAGATTTGGAGGTCCCAGGTTTGATTTCTATTAGAGTACCTGGTAAAAGTCTGTGTAAGTAGGGCCTAAGGTTAGCAATATTGTAGGGTTGTGTTGGCATCTGCATAACAGAGGGCAAAAGAGGACATAGTCAGGCTAAGGTAATACTCTTCAAATACAAAATACTTGTGGATTAAGGAGCCTTTATGGTAAATCTGTATTCTATAGCATTTCTTTATCTTCAGAACTCATTGCATCGGACTTTCTGGTATGGTTTAGCTCAGGCACAAGTTAAGGTTAAACAGAAAAATAATCTATAAATTTCTGGTCACTGTATCCCTATTCATACTTTCCAATATTTTTTTAATCTAAGTTTGCACATTTTTATATATGTTTTCATACCTGCCTGTACTGAGGGGTAGTTGGAAAAGGGGAGAGCGGGTCTCTACAGGAACTCATAAAAAGGGAAGTCATACAGCATCTGTAGAGAATCAGCAGTGTAAAGGCCTTGAGCAAGTCTAGATTTAAATTGCATCTCTCAATGATCAGGGAAAAGGCAGTCCTGTAAGTTTCTTTTGCACATTATCAAAGGGTTTTTGTTGCTCATAAAACCTTAAAGCATCTTTGTTGGCTTTAGGATATCCGCCTGTAACATTGACCTGAATAAATAGCTGCATTCTCAAAGCAATGAATGGAGTGAGGAAAAATGAAGAAAAAAAAAAATTTTGTTTGTTTGTTTGTTTGTAAGAGGGGATAAGGAAGGAAATAAACAGCAAAAAGGGGTGTTTAGGTAAGGCAAAATATTCTCCTTTTTTAATATATTTGACTTCTCAATTATTTATTTTCATCTCAAGTGGAAGGTACATCATACTGACAGTTGGGGGCCTGTTTTGAGGGACAGGAGGTGATAAGGAGAAAGAACGTCCTCAGCAAGCCGCAGCACTTACTAATGGCTATTTTTGCATCTGCTACCTGACTGTTCACCTCCCTCTGCAGCCAGCCTCTCAGACATCGCTGCCCTGGTCACAGCAAGGGAAAGCTCCCCTCCAGGCTGCCTGTCCCTCCCTTCCATTCAGGGCTAGACTGGCTGGAAGAGCCCCAGCCTCTGCAGGCCATGTAAACACCACTGAGACTGCTACCAGCCTGGTGTCCTGTCCTGGGCTTCGGCAGGTGGATCTTCTCAAGTCCTGTGTGTTTTCATCTGCTTCTCTCCACACCTCAAAATACTGCCTTTTTTTCTTTCTCATGTTTATTCTTAAACCCATCTCGATGAACCAGCTGGCTTCATAACTGTGTTGAATGAAGTCAGAAGGGCTGTGCAGTGGTCTGCCTGCCTTTGAGGGCTCTAGCTCTTGCCTCAGGCCTTACTGTTCTTCTGCCTGAAGAATATAAAGCATAATGCAAGTTGTTATGTATTATTAAACTTACATCTATAAATCACTGACCCATGGTAGCTGTTTATTACATATTCCATCTTCTGCTTTGATGCATTGTTGTTGTCACACTGAGGTGGGTAATGATGACTTGGCTTACTACTGTGGTAATGCACTTAAAGCTTAGAAATCTGTCACTGATGGCATTTCAACACAGGTGCTATAAACCAGAGATGACATTTTAAAGTATTTGCTGTCAAGCTGTTTGCCGTAAAATTCTTGTGTCTTCTCTTGCGGTTTTGTAAGGTTTAGGATACTACTGAATTGTTTGATGGACAAAGACAAATGGTTGTGTTTCAGGAACTCTGTGTTGCAGGACTTGCCATCACAAAAGTAGGCGGTGGTCCTCAATTTGTAATGCTGAACGTGACCTATAAGACACTTGTGCTCATTCCTAGCAAAGCACTGATACTGCATGCATTTCCACAGACCTGGCATTTCCACTCTTAAAGCACAGTGGAACACAGACTAATCGTCACAACTTACTATGTATTATATCTGTTGGTTTTCTTCTTTTTTTACAGCCCTTCTGTATGCAACCATTTTTGGTAATGTGACAACCATATTTCAGCAAATGTATGCTAATACAAACAGATATCATGAAATGCTGAACAGTGTCCGGGACTTTCTAAAACTCTACCAGGTCCCTAAAGGACTGAGTGAACGTGTGATGGATTACATTGTTTCCACCTGGTCAATGTCCAGAGGAATAGACACTGAAAAGGTAAGTAAATCAAATCGCAAGGGAAGAAGTCACATCCTGAAAATATTTCATTAAAATAAACAGGAGATACTTTCTTAGTAAAGAAGACAAATATTCTTTAAATAGTTCCAAGTAGTAGCTTCCCTTAATTTTAAACTTTCAAATACAGTATTCCAGTTATTCTGTCATACTGACATATGTTAGTGGTAAAAGTATGTATGTTTTGCTGGTGATACGTCATGAAGTAGTGTAAAAATGATGAGGGAAAGAGCTTGGTTTTCAGTAAATGAAGACGATAACTAAATAAAAAGTTGCAAGTTCTAGCAGAATCTCAGAATTTCTTCATATAAGATTTTTTTGGAAATATTTCTGTTGTGTGAGGTTGTTTGCAGCTCTGTGGGCTTGAATACAAAGTAAAATTCGTTTTGTCTTTGTGGAATTTGAATGTAGTATTCCATGTGTAGGTTGAAGGTATTAATGAAAACTGGAAGTCATTGGTGTAATAATAATGTATTGTTCGACATCTGCCATATGTGAGGCAAATGTTATCATCCTAATTCATTGCATTTACAAGTGAATTCCCACTGTGTCTTTTAAAATAACAAATGGTCAAAACAAATGTACAAAAGCAACTGCATGCCACTTTTATATTAGTTGCCAGTTTTTATGGAGGTAGATACTGGTTTTCTTCTGCTTGTAAATACATGTGATTTGTGGGGTGTTTCATTCAGGAGACCATACCAATGCTCTGGTGGCCAGCCTGCTGGTTGGTGGCTTAATTTAGTATTCTAAGCTGTAGGTGCTGCAGTTAAAAAGCAAACAATTTCATTTCTGTCTAGCTGTTAAAGCATCGTTACGAAAGAGTTGAACAGATGTGGCCTTGCACTGGGCTGTCTGGAGACCAGTGGGTACACAGGGTACTCTTTGCTTTACTAAATTGTCTTCAGCATATCTACTGTTTAGATCCCAGACCATGATTCTGGGTAGCACTGTCTGTCGTAGTAGCTTTCAGAAAGAAATGGTATTTTAGTGCTGGATAGTGCTGATTAGAAGCTGCTCGGCCTGTTTTCTCACAAAGTACCTTTGTGCAGGGTTAAGGGTTTGAGGTAGGTACATTTGGGGAAGGTGGAGAGACAATATCCGAGGATACATAGTATAATGAATGCCCGTGCTTTTATTCACCTCCTAGTACAAGCTCCTCTCATCATTTTAACAAAGCGACAAGAAAAAACTGCTATGTAATACATGTTTGTTTTAGCTTATCTTCAAAGTTCATTCTTGGCTTCCTCTGATAAGGAGAGAAATGCTTTAAGAATGCCTTTAGAGACAGCAGGATAACCAAACCAAGCACAACTCACTGTAGCCTTTGAGAATTATCTTAATAAACAAGGAAAAAAGTCTCCAATTATCAGGACATCAAAGAGCTTAATTTGGTGCTGTTTTCAATAACTGGTGTGTTCATAGCTGAACTGCCAGTAGGGATGACTGTAAAACCAAGAAATCAACTTTCATCTGCGTAGCAAAAGCTAGCAGATAGGAGACCGACTAATGGCTGTGCCAGCCCACAAACGCAGGTCTGAGCTGGTTTGATGCCTGTGTATATCTTCTGGGATGTCATGCAATGAATAAACATGTATTGCTCCTGTGACAGAACAGTGGTAGTTGTGCTGCTGTGTAATGCAGTGCAGCTTTCTACAGATGAGGCAGATATTTAAAGATGAACTTAGCACAGAATCAATCTTCTCACTATTTTGTAGGCCACAATTTTGTCAGTTCAGTGTTAACTTCAGGCATGCCAAAGAGTGAATAATCAGCTAAAAACAAAGTCTGTAAGTCTAGAAAATGCCAGTGTAACAAAATTTAACCAAGAGCTGCTGAAAGATTCTAAAATTAATCCATGAAGATATGTTTCTTACCTCCCATATAAATGAAAGTCTTCTGCCATTTTTCTGTTAACTCTCAAATGTCTTTAATCCCTTTAATTTTTGTGAAGTTTGGAGACAACTTCTTTAAATGGGGAATGGAAAATAAGTTAATTTCCTCTTAGACTGGGAAGCCAAGGGACTTTTGTATAAGAGCCTCATTTTAAATATTCCCTTGTCCATTTAGGTTTTCTTACTACTGCTTCTATTACAACAACTGTTTTTGTGCGTGATAGTCAAGTAACTGTGTCCTGATTTTGGCTGGGATAGAGTTAATTTTCTTCTTAGTAGCTGACATAGTGCTGTGGAGTGTGTGTGTGTGTGTGCAATTCCAGTAGCAAAGTTTGGCAAGCCATCTGCAAATACAGAACAGTTTGTTGCCAGAGTAAATGAGATAATTGCAAAGACAGCTATGGTCACTGCCTGTGTTCCATGCTGGTCTTGCTGGCCCAACCCATTTCTGTGAGCCTGGAAAACAGAACTGGCAGGTTTGGCTGCTGCTCCGTGTGGGGCAGCCAAGAGAGATCATCCATGAGTGCCCTACACTTCAGCACTATAGAAATATATCTCTTTCAGAAGTAATATCTGTAATAGCAGGTCTGCTTGGAGGTGGGCCAAAGATGATGATATTGGTGGTAGAATCCTTTGCCTTTGAAGTAGCAAGCATAATATCTGGAACCAGTGCCATGCACAGAGCTATGAGCTTGGTTCTCTGCTCAGATCTTGCACAGAGCCCCATTGTAAGGTATAGGCATACCCGCAGTGCTCCCTGTGTTACCTTTATGTTTTCCAGGAGTGTTTTCGTCAAAGCAGCCATCTCTTTCCATCCAGGAAAATGTGTGGGAGTAACTCTGAAGCTCACTCAGAGTGCACCTTAATTGGGTGGAATAGTTATTACTGAGAAAAAAAAAATATAATGAGGCAGACTTATACTATTCAGTGTTTTTCTCAAACAATATGTACTGAGATGTACTTCATCCCAGACTATCCTCCAAGGATTTTGTCATCCCAAAACTCTGTTCATGTTAGGTATTTCCAGTGTTTTTGCCAGGAACTTTTAATCTGTACATGCAGTAGTAATTCTGTATTCTTTCCACTTGGTCTGTATTATATCAAAAACCTTCAGAAATGGCCCTGACCAGTACCTGCTGTGCTAAGCATCGGTTTGTGTACCCTTAGGAGCACATATCATGAATTGCCATGAGGGCATTTGGAAGATCAAAAGTTGCCCAACACAGTATCATACCTTAAAGTCCCTTTCTTGTGTGAACAAAAAACTCTACTGTCAGTAACAGCCAAGAAAAGGGGTGAATTTGAATACCTGCAAATCTCAGTATTATGAGTTAATGAAACTTGCAATAACTGGGTGTTTTTTTGCTAAAGGGGTATGAGATTATACTTCTTTATACAAAATTATCCCACTTGGAGCATATAATTTGTGCAGGCTTTTCATGGAATATGCCTATCAAGAGTGATCCACCCTCCAGAAACAATCCTTCAGGAAGCTTTTCTACACCACATTCTGTACTGCTGTGTCCTCAGTTTTATTGTCTTAAAACCCTGAAGCTTTATCCTGATAATTCAATATCCAGCAGAGCCTGTTGCCGAGATGCAAGCATTATTTTCCTTTGGGTATTGTAAAGTAGCTTAAGTTAGTGTTGTGGCTTATGTGTATAGATAATATAAAAACAAATGTATGGACTGAAACTGGAAATTTTGTAATGAGGAAAGTAGTTCATAAACCCTGTGTAGTAGACTAGCAACAATAGGCATATATAAGCCGTGCATAGGAATTGATTGCCTAATTTCCTTCTCAGGTGTTACAGATATGCCCTAAGGACATGAGAGCAGATATCTGCGTGCATCTGAACCGCAAAGTTTTCAAGGAGCACCCAGCCTTCAGGCTGGCAAGTGATGGGTGTCTTCGAGCACTTGCCATGGAATTTCAGACAGTGCACTGTGCCCCGGGAGACCTGATCTACCACGCTGGCGAGAGCGTCGACAGCCTTTGCTTTGTGGTTTCAGGGTCTTTGGAAGTAATCCAGGATGATGAAGTTGTTGCTATATTAGGTGAGTTTCACAGCTGATAATATGCATTGTGCACAAATATAGATGTGTTGAGCATTTTTATAGCCTTTTCTACTCAAGCACTTATTCTTTTAAAAGCTTCAGTCAAATTAGCTTTACCGCAGCCTGGTGAGCTGTTTTATTGTCCTTCCTGTTCCACATAGGTAAATAGGAAGGGCAATCATCTCCTCTCCAGATTGCTTCAACCCTATTCCTTCTGGCCAATGGAAACTCTACTTGAGCATTGGGATCCTGGTCATTCCTGGGGTTGTCCCTGTCTTACCACATCTCTTTTCATCAGAAATTCCATTGAGGACTTCAAGAAAACTTTTTTTTAAAGTGCCTGGCTTCCCTGCCTCCCTCCCACCCCTAGTAATCCACTTTTGCTGAAAACTTTCCAATTAGATTTATTTAAGATCTCATGCTGAAATAATATTTATCTCTTTTAAAGTCAAAGTAATATAAAAATGTAGAGCTGATCTGTGTTAACTTGGAATGACAGCTTTAGGTTGGAGGCATTAAAAAAGAGCTGATTGTGGTGTGAACATTTTGAGGCAAAGCTAGGAGAAGAGAGTGTAATAATATCCAGTAGATGTACATGAATCATGGGGTGGATGGAGCATTGGGGAGGTGATACTTATCATTTGATACTGTCGGACCCTTTTGTGATAAGGTAAATTCTCATGGTGGCTTAATCCAGTACCTGCCACTCATAGCAGCCTGGAAAAAGAGAAGAAAACAGCTTGGTAATCTTACGCTTTCTGAACATGTACACCCAGCTCTTCAAAGAGGAATGTCTACTGAAAATGAGGGGGCTAATAAATATGCCAGCTTCAGTTTTTCTCTACTTCTAAACAGGATTTCATATATAGCATAAGGTGAGTGTAGTGTCCTGGGGAATCAAGTTCATAATATTTTCTGCCACGAAAGAAACTAAAAAGATGAAGAGTAAGGGGATAACTGATTCTCTTTTGTTCTGGAATCATCATATAGCTGTTCAGTGCAATATGATACTAGCAACTTCTGCTTTTCTAAGTTGTACATCAAGAATTTACTACCTTTTGCTGTGTTGAACTCTTGTGAATTAACATGGTTAATTCACAAATGTAGAACAAACTAAAGCCTCTCAGTTTGTGTCACCTCCTCCTGTGTCCATCACAAGAAGAAAACCTCGAAACATCTTGCTGCTTTATGTAATCAGTATAGGAAACGAGCACTGAAATAGAATTGTTAAAAACTTCCTTTAAAGATACCAATTTTCTCCTCATCTTTACCAATGACTTCCATGTTTTATCATAATACTTACTTTAGAAAACACACTGCCTAGATTCCTTGAGAAATCAGTGTTAAGGAAACCCAAACCCCTCATCTCTGCTGCTGCAGAGTGAAAGCTACACATAAATGAGCTGATCCTTTGGTATCTGAATGAATAGAAATAATTTGTTGTTGCTGTGCTCCTGGGAAAGTAACTGTTGACCCCCTTCCCTCTACACCTTTATTTTTTTGGAATATGCAGTCAATTCTCTGGCTTGCACTAAAGTTGTTGAGCTCTGTGGTTGTCTTTGTGAATATTGTAATCTGAGAGGAAAGTAAAATGAAGTGGAGTCTGTGATTCTGTGAGATTTCATTTTGGATGTGTATCAAATGAATACACATTTTTGTGTATTCATTTTCTGGACTAAGGAATCCCTTTCCTTCCACACACTGTATCTTCTTCCCCCAGGCTGTGAAGCCTTCTGCTGAAGATTTCTGTATCCTGATAAGAAATGATGTGGTTTATTAACTTTTTCACTCTTCTAAATCAGTTGGACTTCTCCCTCAGCATTGCATAACGTAACCACCATGTTACTGAAGGGTGCTGTGGGAGATTTCCTCCCTAAGTTCTTTGTACTGTCAGCTTTCTTATCTGTAGAAGAGCAATGATTTTTTTTTTTTTTTAATTTGATGTTCACCTAAACTTGTAAAGTTCTTGATAAAAATACACAGATAAAACATAGCACTTCAAGAACAAAAATAACATCTGCATTGTACAAGGAACGTGATTGTTGCTGATCGCTCAGCCAGAACAGCCTATGCTGTAAGTTTTGTTTACTAATCACAACTAAACATAGCTATGAACATCAGGCATGTAACAGCAAACCATGTGAGGAATTCTGTAGGGTAATTTTTGTTAACAGGTGTGTCGAAGAGATTGTAATTTTCTCTCAGACGTTCTTGAAATAAAAATAAAGAATAAGTGCATAAATTATTCAAGGTGAATTATTTGCTCACCTTTAGCTGTCACTTAATAAAGCAGCCTTCGCGATTTGCAGTGTAGCCTGTATCTTCCTTACGACAGAGAAATAAAAAGCATGTCTAAATTAGTCTGACTGCTGTACAGCATTACATAAACCAAAGGCAAACGGCACTTAATCCTTCAAGAATCCAATTCATATGAAACATTTTCAAGTTCTGAAATCATTCAGCCTTGCAGATTGGTATATAAAAATGCATTGTGCAGCCCTGGAATTTGGAGTGTATTGTGTGCAGTTGCATAATACCAGTCCAGATCAGTTTCATGTAATACCCAAGAGACAGGTACATTCTCAGTTCAGGCTTACGTTCTTTTAACAAAGCACTGACTTTGATTGACTTGGATTAATACAAGTACTGAGTTGAAAGAAATTGCACACAGGCCAGCAGTGAAAAACTACATTTTTTTGTGTCCCCTAGGATTGCCTTCCCTATTACTTTGACTTGGAGACAAACACAAAAATGAGTGAATTTAAGAAAAAAGTTCTTTGCAGTGTTTACAGTAAAAATTTAAAGAAAACGGATACATTTTGTATGAAGTTTGATCTGTTGGGATGAAAGAAGTGGTTTTGAATTCTATCCAAAATTTCTGCTGAAATAAGGAAATTACTGATGTGCATGCAACACAATCTTTGGATTTGATATGTCAAAGAAACAAAACCAAAAAAGTAGAAAATTATTTTTAAGCCAGGTATTTTATTTACTTGTGATTCATTCTAATACAAATGTGTGAGAAAAGTAAGACATAGCAAGAAAAGCCACTATACTGCTATGGTTTTCTATGTTCATGTGTAAGTATGAGAGTAGGATTATACAGAAGGGAAGATTAGCTAGTGGGAAGCTGCTTGGATGAAATACAATTCTGTTTTCTGTAGTTCACTGTTCTTCCCTTTACACCACTCTTACTGCGTAGGGTGAAGCGCTGATGTACACTTGGCACTTTGTGGAAGATAGAGACAAATCACATAGTCCCTGCCCTGAAGAGAACTGAGCAAAGCACAGGTCATGCAGGACTTCCATTAAGAGACTGTTTTCAACTTGTCTTTGCTTTTAACTTTTCTAAGCTTTCTAAGCTTAACTTTCCATTTGGGCTGATGCTGCTTTATCCATCTGAGACTCATATATCTCTTTGAACTACTCTTGCTTAAAAACTTACCCATTTATCCAAATGTGGTTAGAGAAAATGGGTTTTGTCACTGGTTGTCATCAGAACAATCAACCATTTATGTGCACTTCATTTAGCAGCTCTAGTTTCTCTGCTTCGGAGCAGACCTTTCAGGCTGAGCCACTTGCCATCTGAAAACCTGCCCTTATTGCAGGTCTTTGGAAAGTTAAAATTTACATACACTCAGGAGAGATTTGCTACATTTTAATTTAACAAATATCTTCTTAAAAGATTCCTCCTGAATTAAATTGTTCCAGGTAGGGCCCATAAGGTCTGGCTGCAGCTTGCTTTGAAATATGCAGGGCAAAAAGGATTATAGTAGAAGCATGAAATAAGCCTGAACAGCTAGTGGTTTCGTATTTTAGGGAAGCTTGAAGACCTAAACTGCCTTAAACTGCACTTTTTATATTTTTTTTTCATACTATGAAGGTATTAATTTCTTTATTGCAGTGTGAGAATGTGATTATTTGGAACTGTGGTAATCAAGAAGCTAATGTTAGAAGTCCAGCTGAGCAGATGATATGCCGCTGCTGGGGCTAACAGGGTACTTGGTCCTCCAGCCTTTTAGTCTGGACCTTTCTAATCTCTCCTCACTATTGCTAGAGGAAGGGCTAGAGTTCTTGCATTATGTCTCCAATTGTGTGTGCATGGATAATTTAATTAAAATTATAGAAAATAATGGCATAGTAGCAAAATTAACTTTTCATTGATATTTTCTAGAAATACACAGAAGGACTGGATAGGAGACCTTCTTGGAAAAGGATTTATAGTGTGTTAAAGTGTATGTATAAATATCTAAATGGCTGAGAACGATTTTTGATCTTAAATGAATTCTAAGTTAGATATGACTGATATAATTGTACTCCAAGACTGAACAGAAAATCCCTCTTCTCTAGGACATCTGAAGGAAGCAAGTGATTCTTGGACACTGGTTGATTCCAAGTCTTTCTGATTGAAATCAGGGTAATCTTTGAAATTTAGGAAAACATTCCAGTAAAAAGCTAGAGAGAAGAAGATGACCCTTGAAATTAGGGTGAAAGGCTTTTTTTTTTCTAGATAGCAGTGGGGAAAGATGCGTCTCATCTTACATTTTCAGACTTCTGCAAAATTTGTCAACTAATGGCTTCCAGAAGGCCGGATTGAGCAGCAGATCTTCACTTACGTGAATTGTTCAGCGTTGCTGAACTGATCTTGATGATCCCTGCAAGGGGGCCCTGTGTGTATGGATGGTAAGACTGAAGGTTATTCTTGCAGATTTCATTAGAGACTGGGAGCCTTTAAGCCTTTATTTAGCAATTAAAAACCAAAGCCTTAAAAAACACTGCAATCTTCAGAGCTGAGCAATGGATGAGAAAAATAACGTTTGCTAGAAGGTTTACTTAAAAAGAAAAATCAACACCCCTCTATCCCCCAGAACAGTTTATCTCAAAAGGAAAGAAGTTTTCCCAAGTGTTGTATCCCAGCTGTTCTGCGTTTATTATGTTCCTGCTATTCTTTTTTGAGCTAAAAACTTTCAAAAGAGTAAACTTTTTTATTTACTGTTGGTTTAGCAAAGAGTGTTAATCACAGAATCATAGAATATCCTGAGTTGGAAGCAACCCATGAGAATCCTTGAGTCCGGCTCCTGACTCCACAAAGGGGGCAGGTAAAATGAATGAGATAGGAAGGGAAATCAAGGGCGTAATTTATTGTGAGCAAGGAAGAGCATTTCCCTTCACAAGGACAGTCTGCTGTTGCTATACCTTTGCTGCTATCAATGCTGAAGAGAAATAACAGAATATAGATATGATAGAAGTATGAAAGCATGCAGTAACGAATGTCAAGAAGGGGAATTTATAGTCTAGATCTGGTTGCCGCCTTCACCATCAGGGGAAAGTGGAATATAACACTTTTTTTTTCCTTTTTTCTTTTTTTTTTTTTTTTCCTCAGTGGTGTGTGTGTGCAAAGGATGCACATATATTTACTTTTAAGATCACATGTGAGTTGAAGAAGCGAGAACTGGATGTCCCTGAAATACAGATCTTTTATCGTTATTTACAAAGCTATAACATTGACAAGATTAGAGACTGTGGTTTTAACATGATATTGTAGGAGGAGGGTTTGGTGTGCCATGTTTTGTTTCAGCAGGATATTAAATGCTCCATTTGCTTTGTGTGGAGAAATTCCTGCTGATTTAATTTGATCTAATTGCAGTCTTAAAGGAACGTTATAAGAATAATGGCTTGTTTTCTTTACAATTGCTTTAGCTTACTTGTTTAGCCATAAGCATTTCATTCAGATACAGACACAAGAGGTTTGATTCAGATTTTGGTGAGACAGATTTGCATCCAGATAGGACAGTGCAGACTGCAAGGGCAACTGCACCACAGAGATGGTTTATTTTAGAGGAGGGAAGACAGCAGTGGAGAAGTATCATCTGTCTTAGACCTTCTCAGTGGAAAAGCATTGCATCTTCCACGCAATGGTGTGAAGATTGCTTCTCAGCATACTTGAAGGTGTCGGATAAGTTAACTGTGCTGAGCCCTGGTTGCTATCTTTAGATTGTCCTCAGTACCTGAGCTAACTCAGGTTTCCCTGAAGTAAACTGCTTTGTGTGCAATCCCATTTTCAGAATTTAATTGTGTGTTTTGGGACCTGTTGTTTATTTAATGCAGAGTCTGAAAAAGTCCATTACTTCTCTACTTTTTTACACCAGAGTGTTACATTTAGGTACACCTCCCTGTGTTAAAAATGCCAAGCTGCTGTGTTCTTAGGCTCAAGAAGTGATTGCAGGATTATGGATGGTGTTAGAGTTTTCTTACTATTTTCAAAGATGGTATCTAACATCACAGCATAGTTTGTGCTATTGAATAAGATGGTAACGTGACCAGCAGTGCTTTGAAAAAGGAATGATTGAAATCAAAATCCAGCTGTATCAGTACCTCTGTTGTACTTTTCCTCTTTATAGTTCAAAGCTCTTTTTTTTTTCAGGTTGACATATATAGGCAAGTCGGACAAGTTGCATGTTTCTATGAAGTGATTCAGTGAACATCAGAACATCAACTGAAGGAACAATTTAAAAAGTTTGATTTCATCAATACGTGTCCAAGCACGCTATTAGCTAAAGTATTAGAAATGGAGATCCAGCTACACTTTTTAAAAAACAATGGCACAAAAATGTCTACATTAATACAAAATTTTAATTTCACAGTGGATGTAGGAGCAGCACTAAAATTTTATTGAGAAATATAGGTTTATTCCAAATAGCGTTTTTGGACAGAGAGTATTCCTTCTTTCTGTGCTCCAGACATCTAGAAAATGTAGTGTGGGTTGACATGAGACATTGCCTATTTTGAGCCAGACATCACTTGTTCTGTGTCTAACTTCTGGTAGAGCATTAAAAGTAGGAATCACCAAAGCCCCTGTCCATTGCTATCTTTAGATGGTCTAAGACTGTAAAGGGTATTGAAGAAACAGATTTATAAAAAACTTGATTAATGACTTGCTGAAATAACTGGGGAAGAGGGTGATTCCCTGCAAATAGAGGCCTCAGTAGTGAACTTCTTGGCACTTCAAATTAGTTGATGTTTTTTCCTATGGTTTCATGTTTTATCATTGTGAATTTATGCAGCTTTGCATAATGTGCTTTGAAGTAGTCTGACACCACCACGTGGAAAAAGTCCCCTTGAAAGATGGTAATGTCTGGCAGGCTACTGGCAGCACTGATCCGTGATGCACTGGCAGCTGAAACTGAGATGTGGTGGTGGTGAGGATCTCTGTTCCAGCATGTTCCTTGATATCTCAGGCAGTGTCAAGAAGGCTTGCCCATCACATCTATGTGTGTGTGTGATGAGGTAGAAATTATAATTCAACAAAGAAGTTGGATTTCTATAAAGGCCCTGATTTCTGGCAGGTGAACCACTGAATTAATTTTCATTTTTGTTTTGGGTAGGGTTTTGTTTCTCTCAGAATGTTTGGAGAAAGAAGAATAATTTTTTTTCACTGAAAAGCCAGGTTAAAAAACAATCCAAAACCTGAGTCTTCATGGAACACTTATTTCTCTTTGTTTTCTCCAAGTTTCAAATTAAGTTTTTTTTTCAGAGGAAGGTTTCTGAAACATTGTTAAATTATCCTCAAGAAGTTGCTAGAAATATTAAATAAAACGAAGTATGCTATAGCTATGAACTTTGTGAGGTTTTAAAAATATTTACTTTATATATTTCAGAAGGTAAAATATACTGTTTTAAACTCTTGTGAATCCTTTTTCTGAAATAAACAAATCAAATTTTGGAGCTTTAATGTAAGCTTCAAGCAATAGCTGTAACATAAAGCCCATTTCTAAGTCATAAGGGAAATAACTCTGAGGATATTGCAGTTTGAGCCTCTCATAGTTGTTTTTTTTGTTTTGATCAGAGAACTAGCATTGTCCATGAAATGACAGCACTGATTGAGCTGTGTTTTTCCTGTTACTTAACCAATGCAAATAAATCCAAATACATTTGTGACTCTAGTTATTTTAGCTGGCAGCTTCTGTGTCTTCTGAGTTTGTACAAACTGGCCAGATATTCGCAACATTTTTTTACAGTAACCATTTTAAAAAAAAAAGGAAATAAAGATATATGAATCAGATTCTGGCGAAGCCTTCTAGGTTTTTGTGAATAAGCCTGGTATGGCCCAGATGACATTTTAAAACTCATCTCAGTAAGTCAAGTAGTGAAATATAATCCATGCTTTATACAAAGAGACAAATAAACACATTAATAATGATAGTAATAATAATAGAATCTTAGCTGTAACTAATTCAACTAATTCATGTGATTGCTACTCATTCTGTGCTCTAAAATAAATGTTTTTATTTTGTCTGTACAGTATATGTGCTTCAAGAGAGAAAATTGATGCAGTTGTGTAGTAAACTGTCTGAAAATCATTGCCAAGCTGTGTTTTAAAACATGAACAGACACACTGTGTTTCTATTTGTGCACCAGGCAAATCACTGGAAGTGCAACTTCAGTTTATTATCACTGTAACACTTCTTTCGGTTTCTGTGGCACTGATACTCTGGCTTTTTTCCTTATCCTTTCCTTTGTCTTATGAGAGGAAAATAGTGATTAAAACCTCTTAGTAACAAAAAATGGTGTATTCTTTGCAGGGCAGTTGGTCATTCGCTTCTCATTAAGTGTCTCAGTTTGCACTTGAGAAATCTTAAGAAAATCCAAAGCAGCAAATCACTTCCATGCATCATCTCCTGCCAGCTGCACTGTGTTGGAGGACCAAACTACAGGCTATCCAGTGGCTGTCAAGTTGTGCAGTTTATCTGTGGGGTGGATACTGAATACTCTACCTTGATGCCAAATGGTAGATCTGTTTTTTTTCTGGCTGGCAGATATTTGTTGCTTTGAAACAATGCACCAAGAGGAAAAATTATTTTTGCTCTGGTGCCTCTGCTTCCCCTGAATCTTTATTCTCTCTGTAAAATGGGGAAATTTAATTGCATGCCTTACTCAGATAAGGAGGAGATGAGGAAAAGATTTTCAGTTGAAGCCAAGTAGACGTCATCACAGAGTTTGACCAGAGTCTGACATCACTGGCTTTGAACACTAGGGGTAAATACATTGTCCTTAGTGGGATGATGGTTGAATACAATTGTAGGACCCTGTGTCATGGACTAACTTCAGATCCTCTTGATTCTGTTCAAGTCTGTTGGGAGGGCAGGAGAAAATTCAGGCCAAGTTTGTTGTTTGTTTTTAAATTTCAGCAGCATTTTAACTGAGCAATCACTAGAATAGAGGCTGACACACAGAGAATCTGTGTTTGCCTTTACAGTGGTCGGGGTGTCTCACCGCTTGGAGGTAGGGAACAAATGCCAAGGACATAGGCCAGCGTGGGTGTTCCAGGGAGCTGTGCTGGGAAAGTCATTGTGCAGGTGCAGCAGCTGCTGTGGATCAGCATCACAGATAACAGTATTTGCTAACACCTGATTTCCAAGATAGGCTTAATGCTACATTGCTGCTGAGGTACCATCAAGCAGTGTTTGGTCATTCTAGCTTATCTTTGGATCTGCTGAGACTATGTTAGATCGCAGTTCTATAGTTCAAACATGCTGATGAAGACAGATCTGGAAGGGACCTGAGCTAGATTCTGGTGTTGGCTGCTGTAACAACTAATTACTATTGATTTGAGAATGATTTGAACATTAATATTTTTTCTCATGTACTGAAAATCCATGGATTCATGTGAATCCCATCAAAGTCCATGACTGACTTGGAAGACCTTCAGCATGTGAGTCCATAGCCTTATCTTCTCACACAGCAGCTATCACACCAAAACTGCACCATGACTCTCAGACACCCAGAACCCAAAAGTGAACTAAGTAGGGCATCAGTCAAAATATTCCACAGAGTCATAGTTTTTCAGAGTAAGGTGGAATATCTCCTGTCTGAGGGCTCTTCGTGTTTGTAGGAACAGAAGACTAAGGGTTGTTCTGGTAGGCACATCTAGGCAATACAGCTGTGATGTGTGAGCGTGGTTCTTTTCTTGTATAGAATCAGCAAAACACTTGGCTAAGTTGCAATAATCAGATCTTCATTACTGGTGCTGCTTTCTGGAGACAGACTAGATGTGGCTTGACCTGTTGTCTGACTCAGGCTGAATTTGCAACAGTAACAGAAATCCTCTTATTTAGAAGATGAATAGCAAATTTGATGTGGAGAAAAAATTAGTAAAGAATAAATATGGAAACAGAAGGTGCTGGTTTATAAAATAATTCTTCAGTGTTTAAATATATCAGGGTTTGGGGACTTGTTATTATAATTAAAACTAACAAGCAAACATAAAAACCAGAAAACTATTTGGCTTTCCAGTGTATACTGAGCTGATGGTGGAAGAGGTCCTCAGCCCCCAAATCCAGCAGGGAATATGAATGATTGATGGTAAAAGCTTAGATCATCCACTTTAAGTGTGAATGACAGATAGTGTTCCTGGCAAATGTCTGGAATTCAGCAAGCTGGGAATGAGAAATGCAAAGTACTGACAAACAAATGGCCATCTGCATTTCTCTAGCTTTTTAAATCATTCTTCAGAGGTGAGGTGAAATATATAAGGCCTGGAGTTACATGTAAAAGAGGCTTTTAATTCAGGTTCTCTAATGCAGCCATTAGACTTTGCCAACTACCTTCTGACACACTTAAAAGTCTCAGTTTACTCTTCTTGCTTTTCAGTTACAGATGTTTTTGATACAACACCTACTTAATCTGCTCTCCATCCCCCCGTCCCGTCCCCCCCCCCCTTTTTTTTCCTTTTTCCTGAGCGATGGACCTTACTTTATGGAGAACGTACAAACGAAGGGAGATGGTATGCAGTTCCGTATTCTGTGTAAGAGGACAGCCGTTCTAATCCAGTGTAGATACTCCTGGGTGGAATTTTAATTCCTGATTGCTGTAAAGATTTCCTACTGCTCCTTTCCCCCCCCCCCCTATTTTTCTTTGAATGTCAAACACAAGTTTTTTTAGAATCTGACAGTCTAGATTGTTACTTTTGGTATGCATCATTTAGAAAATGCACTTGACGAACAAAGCAGTGGGATGCTTGCACGTGTGCCTTTCTTTGCAAATCAGACTGTAATGTAGCATTGATTTTTTGACTAAGTCACTGGCTGTTAACTCGATTGACTTCAAGGAAATTGTTAATGATAGCAAACAGTACAACTTGTTTTTTAGCCTGATCTGTTTCTTAAAAATTGAGGCTTCTGTGATCTGACTTGGTGGGTCATGCGTTGCTTTTGTCCTTCATGTGGCTCTTGCCACCAAAGGGAAGTGGCTCCTTGTGGTGGCAGGAAACTGCAGGAGGGGGAATTTTTCAGGAGTTAGAAATAGCAAGGGGACACTGAGGTTGCTGTTGCTGCCACAGGTGAAGGACACAGTTGTGTCTTTCTAGGTTGTGTGAAAAGCAGAATTAAATTTTAAAAAGAGTAAGATGTAACTGACTTCTGCTGTATGTCATTTCATATTTAGGCAAAGCAGCACCACGCTGTTTGTACTTGCATTGTACTAATTGTTCTTCATGTTACTGTGGGGCAGTAAAATAATTATTGTCATTTTAAGGTAGGGAAATTTGTCTGGACATGTTAAGAAATACGCTTAGAAACAAGCTACAATTCCTCTCGCTTATGCTTGGACTACCAGCTCTAACTGTTGCTCATCAGTGATGGCACATTTCAATGCTTGATAGATTCCAGAGCGTTAATTAAAACAGTTGTTTAGCTAATTGCCTGGAAGATTGCGAGCAAAAGCATATTTATTCCAAAGGCAAACAATCCATTTTTACCCAGTGAAGCATATCAGTTTTTATGGTGCATAAAAATTGTTTCACTCAATTTTTGAATATATATTGTGTTTGTCTAAAAGCCTTTGGAGATGATGGTCTATTTTAAGTGCATGGAAACTTTTTTCTTAGGCCATTTTTAATGTATCTACTGAAAAAGCGTATGTTTAAATAATTGAAAATGTAAAAAGTCATTGCCATTAAAATGAAAAGTTGCTTACTGCACTGGGCTATTGGACTGCCACCGTGCTTACTGATATGCAGCCTTTACAGTATTTCTGGTTGTCGGCACTGTCGTATGTAAAGAGACTAGAGGTGGAAGAAAGGGTATCATTATGGTGCCTTTGCCTAACTTTGTGGGGAAAAAAATGTGCTTACGGAACAGTTGGTTTCAGTGTATGTATGTATTTAAAATGGAAATATAGTCTATGCTCCTTCAAAGTGTTCAGGGTCTAAACTGGTCACTGGCAGGTGGACTGCACAGGGCTTTTGTGGAAGACTGGGAGCACATCGGTGTCGACTACAGCTTAGTGCACTGCAGCGTAGTTTACCAGCAGGATGATAGCTTCTCCTCAAAGACAAAATGCTTATCTAATGGGCGAGATTACATAATGGTGGAAGCACAGCTCAAGGGCTGAGATGGGAGTTCTGGCTTTAGTTTAGAAGTTTTATTGATCTCTACTTGTGATAGTTCTCTTGATTTCATATAGACTTTCATACATGACTATTTATTTAGGGAATGAAATCTAAAAGGACCTAGGTGAAGTCAATAAACTAATGTATATGTTGATTAATGCTTTGGCTTTAAGAATTGCTATGGGCAAAGTATCACTTATAAGTCTAGGGACCATCTGGTCCATCCCTACCACAACTTGATAGACATGGTGAATCTATTTCGTTGTTTGTCTGAAAATTGATGTGCGGTGGTGATATAACACAACAGACGTAGGTTAAGAGGAAAATACCATTTAAAACAAGAACAGTGAAGTTTGTTTTTTTTTTTTATCAAGGTAACAACTGAATATTATTATCTTGTTAGCATTATATGTTGGAAAACGTGAGGAAAAAAGAAAAAGACCGTTACTGTAAAGAAGATAGTAACTTTCTCCTAAACACTCCCTTTTGTGTCCAGCTGGAGCTGGGGTATAACCAGTGAAATTCAGACTGGGGGCTGCTCCTCAGGCAGATTTATAATACTTGCCCTGCGTTGTAGTGTCCAGACTGTTGCAGATGCCCTCGGTGCAGTATTCCTCAGCAGGGATTTCACTGGCTGCCCCAAGCTCAGAGACAGGCACATGGGAAGGTTGTAAGGAAATGGCCATGTTTTCTTTCTTCCAGGGTTTAACAGCTAAATATTCTTACCTTGTCAATATTATCTTGCTGATAACTAACCTGTACTCTTCTTGTTTTGGATTACATTGTAACCCTAAACCTCTGCTGTATTATATGTGAGCGTACATGCACAACTACAGAAAGATTTCTGTTGAGACTCTTACCAGCTGAAAAGCATTAGAGCCACCAGAGTTGTGAGATCTGCTCTTTTATACTGTTGTAAAGACAGACTTTTCTGGTGATGATCTAGTGAACTACAGCAAACTTACTTTAATACTGATGTATAATAGCATTTTGTTACAGCCTGTAACTGTACTGATGTATTATACAAGATGGCTTTATTGACACAATAGTGGGTAATTGTTAGCTAGATTAAGAAAACTCAACAACATAGATGTAAGAGACAAATCAATCCTTTGCGTGCCAGTTAAAAGAAGAAAAGGAAAAAGCAGTTCCTGTTAATTAATCTCTTTGAAAGGGAACAGAAGAGAACACGAACCAAGAATAAACTTCTTTTCTTGATTTTTAGCGGAAAACCTTTACTGATACTTGAAGGGGACTTGTCACATGAAACACTTTTTGATTGCAGTTTATTCTGATGCAGTTTTACTGGGCTGTTGTAATTAACGAAAGGATAGTGGAGAAGGTTATCAATGAAATATTTTGAAGGTTTTTTTTTTCCAGACAGAACTTTTTTCTGACCACATAAAATAGACGATATGTATGTTCTTTTATATTTTTGGTGGAAATAGTACTGTTATTGAAAGCAGTGCTGCTGTTTTTCTCTAGGCAAAGGAGACGTTTTTGGTGATGTGTTCTGGAAGGAGTCTACCCTTGCCCAGTCCTGTGCTAACGTGAGGGCTTTGACTTACTGTGATCTTCATGTGATTAAGAGAGACGCCCTGCAGAAAGTGCTGGAGTTCTATACAGCCTTTTCACACTCCTTCTCCAGAAATCTCATTTTGACTTACAACTTGAGAAAAAGGGTAAGTAGCTTTGATTTTAACATACACCTTACAAATGAACACTTTTAAAGACTGTCTGTATGAAAAAAATGGATTGCTTGAATTCTGGAATTCTTCATAGCCTTTCGTATAAGAAGGTTTCTTAGAGCTTGTTAAGGGATGCTGCTAGCATGTAGACTCTAAACGCCATATTTATTCCAGTGCTAGTTTTATAGGGAGCTGGACTCTGTATTTGTGAAAGTATTTTACATTTCTATGAAGTGAACATATTCCATCATATTTGCAAACAGTCATGCATTTGTGATAAACAGTGTTCACCACTTTCTGCAACTGTGGTTTGTAAAGGAGCTAAAGAGAAGTTAGGAGTATTGCCTGAAGTTACAGGGAAAGTAGAAGGAAAGGTATGAAATCTTAACAGATAGAACAAGAGTCAAAAAGAGTCAATAACAGTAATCACAATGGAAAAGTAATATGAACATGATTGATTCTATCATGAGTTATTTATTTTAGTATCAATGACATTTTGGAATTGCTTTGCTTATCTATAATGTTTCCATTTTCTTTATCCTTGGGGTTTTTGGCTCTTAATTTCTTCCTGCATGCCAGTCCATTATTCTGTCCAATGCAAATATTCATAACCTAATATTCCACTTTAAATTCTCTGTGTAATTGTCAGTGCACCACCTCTGTAGAAATTTATTAAAACTATGGTAGGTATAATTCAGTTGTTATGTTTTTGTGATGTAATGTGGAAGACAATAATAATAATAATACATTGGAGCACCTATACTTGCTTTAAAATATTATGATATAAAGATAGTTGAGATTGGCTGAAGAAATATGTTTGATAGGGGATTTTTTTCTGTTCCTAATGTTCTACCATGGTAACTTCTAGGTGCCAAGTCAGTCATAGATAATTACACCTGAAAAAATAAAAAAAATTTCATCTTTGAAGTCTGTTTTGTTAGACTTCAAGCCTAGAGTATATGTATGTTTTTTTAATTATTTTTTGTACCCAGAGTTGGCATGCTGAAATTAAGATAGTGTGGTGGTGATTTCTATCTGCATATGTCATCAATATCAAAGAATTCAGCTTTTCAGTATTCTGCAAAGAAGAATGTGCTGTCCACACTTTGGTCAAATAAATCAAAGCTCTGGTAGGATATTGATGTAATTAAAAACCAAGAAGCAGATTTATGCTTGAGGATTTCCTCATAGGATATTTTTTTCAAATGATAGTGAGTTCCTGCAGAAGATTGACAGATGTCCTGTTAAAAACTAAGTTTAAAACCCAGCTACTTACCTGGTGTTAATTAATGTAAGAAGTAAAAGAAATGAAATAATTTGGTATTGAGATCACTTAAAGCATCAGTATCACTGACTGGCATATTTTAAAATAAAACTGTGGGCAATGTGGTAAGATGTTCTAAGAATATATAACTACTATTTTTTTTTAACATCAGTAGAAATAACAAACTTTGAGGCATATAAGGACCAACTCTCTTAAAGCTCACAGTAACACTAGCAGGATTGCATAATTTTGGATCTGCTCTGAGCCAAAAGTCCCAACTTCAGAATCAAATGCCTACTCCAGAAGTGACACTCTTTCCCTCCATGTTCATTGGCATAGCTTTTCCCAGCCCAGGTTACAAAACTCTTTTTAACCAGAGTGTTGTAATTTGTAGGCTGTCAATTTTCTGCACTAAACGTTCCTAATAAAAAGGTACATTTTATGATAGCAATTTCCATGCAGTTATTCAAATAATTGGACTTTAATTGAGTTGCAGTCAGGAGAAAAGTGGCATTAATTGGTAATGGAAGTGAGAGTTTGATGGTTCTAGGTTAACAGACTGTAATTTTATTTATTTTATTGAAAAAAGGATGATTGCAATCAGAATGCAAATGTTAAATAATGTAAATAATATATATGCTTTTGGAAGTGCATAGAAGGTACGATACTTTTAGATTTGAGGTAATGCACATTAAAAGGCAACTTTTCAGAGTTTGGAATTTAATCTGGTTTATATCACTGTGAAACTTTTATAGAAATAGCTCCCCAGCCTGTCGCTTCTAACACTTCTCCTGGTCTATTTCTGCAAATGGAATTTTGTAGAATTCAGATGAACCAGTACCTTCTGTGAGTTATGTTTGTGATGTATTGCATATCCTTTGGAATATAAATACCAGAATTACACTTTTCATTTCAATAAACAGTTTCATCTCTGGCTCCAAAAGTGTTCAACTAGTTGGGGCATAGATACTGTATATACATCCCAAATATATTCGTACAGATTCAAAATACATGAAGAAGCAGCTTTGGGGATTTTTTTGCCTGAAGGATCTCATGGGTGTATTTTTAGACTTGGTTATTCCTCTGAGGTCTCCCCAGCTCCGGGGTGTGTATGCCTTCCCTCAGCCCTTGTACTCTCATTGCATAGTGCAAGGTGCTTTCTAGCCAAGTTTGCTCGCCTGAAGTGAGCTTTAGCATTGGTCCACTCTTTTGCCACGTTCACCTGTTCCTTGGCTGCTGGGTCTCCTCCGGTGATCCTTTCCCTCATGGAGATTGGACTCCCTGTCCCAGCCCTTTGGTGCCAGTGAGCGGTGCTGACTTTACAGGTGTCCCTCAGACTTACTGGGGTCTGGATCCATTTGCTAACGACTGTGACAGAAATAACCAGGCAGGCAGGTGTGTTGTAAGTTACCAAAACCAATTGGCCTTGACCTTAGCTAACCCTAGAGCTGGCTTTAGGCCAAGTAAAAAGCATCTTCCCTTCATTCCTTTTCTGCTTTTCCTACCGGTCTTGGATGTGCTTTGAGCTGAGCTGGGAGGGCAGGGCGCTTCTGTCTGTGTGTCCCCTTTATGCCCACCCTAGAACAGGGCTGCGGTTATGAAATGCTACTGCCTGTGATGTCTGAGGGCTTTGTGGCTGAGGGAGATGCTTCCAGTGCTCTGCCCCTGGCATGCCGTGGCTGTCTGTACCTGTGCTGTGAAAACAGTTCCCTTTCACTCACTTGCTCGACAAGCACCAGTGAAATATCCTCTTTCCTAAAATTCTTGGCTCAACTGTCAGGTGACTCCCCAAGCAGTTTCCTCAAGTGACTGAAATCCCTCCTGAAGGAGGCATTAGCTGTCTAGTTAACTCTGGCTGGAGCACAGACTTAGAAAACTTTTTATTTTTCCTAAAGGGGAAGGGAAAGGAGAGCTTTAATTAATTCTTTCTGATGCCAGTCATTGAAATTCTCATCTAACTGCAAGCAGGGGGAGAATCAGCTGCTGCATCTCTCTCTCCAACATCTTAAGAAACTACAACTGCAGTCTGTGGCTGCAGGTGGCTGTATGTCAGACTCAAGGGCTTTGCAGCTGAAAGGAAGCTGACAGAGCATTTCTCAGAACACTTCCTGCTCTAACAATGGTTGTGAAATTAAAGCAGGTTAACTTGATGTTTATCTGCGTTTTGGGGATCTCAGAGAGGAACCAGAGTGTAGACACCATGGGTATGTGCGATGGTCAAGTGACAAACTCACCCGTATGGAGGGTCTGCTAGATGAAAGGAAATATCACAGGTTTGGAGGGCAGCAGGATTCACAGGCTGGATGGAGGTCTGGTTTTCCCCAACGAATATTGAAACACTTCTGGGTTTCCAGCCTGGACTTCATAGCTGTGAGTTAGGAGAAGCATAAGAAGAGAGAAGCTCGGATGGTAGCTACTTGTCCATTGGCTTTTGCTTGTGATGAGGTGTAAGTTTGCTGGCACCTTCTTTAAGAATGTGAAAAGCCTTTGGCAGCACTTGCAAGCATTCTGTTTTTGGCAGCTGCTCCTTTCCATGTGTATGAGCTTTGTGACCAATATTAACTTACACTGGGTTGTACCACAGTGTATTTGCTCAGTTCATTCTGCTGCAGCCGTAAATGATGTTATAGCTCAAATGATCGCACACGCTGCATAAAAGAGAGAATTCTTATACATAATTTATTAAGCTGAGATTTCTCTAGTAAGCCATTTTAGCCTGGATAGAGATTAAATGACTAATTTTGAATGCTTTGGAGTATCATGACAGAAAACACAAATAGCTTTTCCAGAAGCTGAGAATTGTGTCCTGGAATAAAAGAAGGAATGCAGTAGGATGCATTTTGTAAGATTTTGGAAGACTGAAAGAAATGGCAAAGAACATGCTGCATTTTTACAAAGCAAGCATGATTTAGTGATTTAAAGCCAAAGCTTCTAGCCAGAACATATTTCTTGAGAGAGCAGTGACTGCAGCAGAGTAGTCTGTCTCCCTGCTGGTGTAAGATTACTTGCTTTTGTACATGTAGTGGTGTGCTTATTCTATGCCATTCCAACTGTGCTAGTGGACAGGGCTCCCACCAACTCTTTCTAAAAGCAATTTTAAAATATAATTGTGCTTTTCTTTTCAGCATTAGCTTCACCTTTCTTCTTTCTGTGCTGTAAGCTCTAACGAGAGAGAGAACCTCTTTCAGATCAAACATTTCAGCTAGGAGTGTCAAGCCTCGATTTTAAATCTCGAGGGGCTTGGCAGCAGGTTGTTTTCAGAGAGGCAATCCATGGCCTTGTATTCTGCCTTTCCACATGACAAGCTTTTCAGTTCTTTTTCATGATATAGGTTCAAAACAGTATCCCAAAATTCTTTCTGATATGGAAGGCTGAATTGCTGGAAGATTTTAGCAAAGCTTTCTTAAAACGAGAAGGGGGAAGGGTTTTAATTTTAGAATATTAGCCCATTTGATAATGGATTTCAGAACAGGCTGTCAGTTTGACCATTCTTTCAGATGTGTTTGTACTCACCAAAACAAGCCCACAAGTCCTGTGGGAAGAGGGGTTTGATGCTTGGCTGGCATGCATCTTACAGCACAGCAAACCCAGGACACTGGACATGACTGAGATGTCTGGATGGGTCTGTGGCTTGGGAGTTATGACATATTAGCTGGCCAGGAGGCAAAGCTGTAATTTAAAAAAAAAAACCTTTCAAAAGCAAATGAACACTTAAGTAGTCTGTTCTTTCCCATGCTGCCTTTTAAAAGCAGTTGTTGAGGTAGTGGAATGTTATATTCCCTGTTTCTCCATGCCAATGTAAGCAAAATATACTTTATTCTGTTTCTTCATTGGTAAATTTAATATCGCATTTTTGCATCATCTCTCTGGCCTTGGACAGCTTACTTAAATTTTATCTGTCTCTAACAGATAACTGTGTATGTAGCTCACAGATTTTTGTGCAAATCATCTTTATCCACTGGACTGAAAATGCTCTGAGGTATCTGCGTGTTGTTAGGTTTGCGTGTCTGCTATGGACAGTTTAAGTGATGTGGCTGTCAATGAGTTGAAACCCCATGCTCCGTGGTGAGTGTGCCTTTGGATTTCTTCCATTTGTCCTGCAGCTTGTTGGACCCTTCAGGTAAAGCCTTAATACCCAGACTGGGAGAGGATTTGACCAACTGCAAGCATTTAACATACGTATTTCTACGGTGACTGTAAATGTTCAGCCCAGAGCAACTCAATTACCTTTCAGAGACATCATCTTAAAGTTTAGTTTCCAAAACTTTTAAATTTTAAAGTTATTTCTGTTCTATTTAGATCTATATGGCCTTGAGCCTTAGTTACACAGAGGAAGATCTGACTACAGGCAAATAGTTTACATAGTGGGGATATATATGTGCAATAATTAACAAAGAGGTTCTAAGACAATGTAGTGGGTTGACCTTGGCCCACCAAGCTCCTCTATCACTCCCCCTTCTCAACAAATCAGTGGGAGAAAAATAAGATGAAAAGCTTGTGGGTCAACATAAGGACAAGGTGATCACTCACTCACCAATTACCATCATGGGGAAAATGAACTTGACTTAGGGAAATTAATTTAATTTATTACCAATTAGAGTAGGATAATGACAAATAAGAACAAATCTAAAAAACACCTTCTCCCCACCCTTCCCTTCTTCCTAGGCTAAAATTCTCTCCCAACTCTTCTACCTCCTCCCCCTGAGCAGTGTAGGGAGTTGGGGAATGGGGGTTGCAGTCAGTTCCTAATGCTTGGCCTACGCTACTCCTTCCTCTTCATACTCTCCCCATGCTCCACCATGGTGTTCCTCTCACAGGAAACAATCCTTCACAAACTTCCTCAATGTCAGTTCCTCCGACAGGCAGCAGTTCTTCACTAACTGCTCCAGCATGGGTCCTTTCCACAGGGTGCAGTCCTTCAGCAACAGACTGCTCCAGCGTGGGTCCCCTGCAGGGCCACAGGCCCTGCCAGAAGATGTGCTTCTGCATGGACACCCCTCAGAGGGGTGCAGGTTGGACATGTGCTCCACCATGGGCCTCCATGAGCTGCAGGGGGACAGCCTGCCTCACCATGGGCTGCCTGGGGAATCTCTGCTCCAGTGCCTGGAGCACCTCCTGCCCCCCATCCTGCACTGACCTGGGGGGCTGCGAAGTTGTTGTTCTCACATATTCTTACTTCTCTTGGCTGCTGTTGTGCAGTGCTTTTACCCTTTCGTAAATATTTTATCGCAGGGTGCCACTAACATCGCTCATTGGCTCAGCGTTGGCCAGCAGTGGGTCCATCTTGAAGCCAACTAGAAGTGGCTCTGTCCAACATAGGGACAGCTTCTGGTGCCTTCTCACAGAACGCCCCACCCCCCCACACCCCCCCCCCCCACTACCAAATCCTTGCCACATATACCCAATACAGACAACAGACCTGTTCTGTTGCTCATATTAGGTACATGATACATTTTCATGTAAATTTTAACTGTAATTTAGACTAATATATGTGGGTAAGTAGTGAAATGCTTCTTTAAAGTGCTCTTAAATGACTAATCCCTTCCAAACTGATCTGATTAATTCATCGCTTGTTTGCAATGCCTTCTCCTGCTGTGAATAATGAGCAACTTTTCGTACATTTAAATGCTATAGTATAATGTCTATACAATTGTTATAAAGAAATAACTTAGTATACCATGCAGAACAGGAAGTGTATTTCCCCAAAGGAATATTAAGTTGTTGAAATTCTGGTAGGTCATTCACTAGTAAATCCCATTAAAAGTAACCTAGTGATCAACAGGTATGAATAACCGTCAATAAAATAAATTGATGGGAGAGCTAGTAAGGGCGAATTTTGAATTACAATTCCTCTTAAAATGGAAGAATATGATTCTTTTATGAAGCTGATGCTAAAACCATAACTGCCTTGAAGTATTTTCAGTAAGAGAGTATTTCCTGTTATGTGCCATTGTAGATTTACAGGTTTTCCCACACTGGTCACTAGATACTTAATGATCATTTGCGTTCTGATTACTGAATTAGAAATTAAATTTGTACAGACTGTATTTGTAAAATCAGAATTCTATCTGTTTCACAATGTGCTTTCTAAGTATGGAAAACTATGTCAATGAAAGACATTCCAATTATTTGTCAGTACTTGGAAAAAAGATGTGATAAAAAAAAGTTCTGGTTGTCCTGAAATTGCAGTTAAGCACTTCATTCATTAATCCAGAAACAGGATTGATATTTTGTTTGTTTTATCACACTTTGAGTAGATCCACTTGAATTTTTTTTGAAAGATTTTTTTTTCTCAGTGACCCATAAAATACTCTGCTTTAAATATAAAAGAAAAAAATTCTGACTTTTTCAAAATCTGTAGAGTGTTCATAAAGTCTTTCCATAAATGGTAAAGCTATTCTGATCAGATGAAAAATACAGTTAACAAGGTTGATGGTGAATTAAAATAAAATTTGGTTTCAGAGCATTTTAATCCTTTTAAAAAAAAGGCACATTTGGCTTTTATGAAGCTATTTTCAGATGAGTAATAGAAAGTTAACATTAAAAAAGGGTTTTCTCTCTGGCACAACCACCCACACCAGCTTGTTTATCCCAACAGAAGAAAATGCATTACTTTGATTTCTTACCCTTCTCCACCCACGTAGACTAAAGCATAGAAATAATTTTAATATAGATAAAAGTTACTTAGCGTGGCTGAGTATTCCTCAGAATAGCTCTCCTCAGGCTTTTTAAAATAGAAAATGAATTTCCTAGGAACTGGGGATATTCTAAATGTTGGCCCACCACCAGGGACGGAAGATGATAATCCAAAAGACTAACTGTTCTTACACAGTCTGGGAATCTGGTCTTCATTGTGAAAACCATGAAATGCTCACTACTATTTTTACAGTAGGAAGGAACAGTCCTTAGTTTAAACTGAGATTTTTCTTACTATTCTGTTGACTTAGATAAATAGAAGTGTAATACAGATACACCAGGGAGGCTGAAGAGCAGCCTGTCTGTACAGTGTGTTATTCTCATTTGCAGTATGTGCATGGCACACTACTGCCTGCTCACAGTTAAATGTGCTGAGGTGCCTTAGTCCACTTTTGGATCATTCTGGCAAAGAGGAAGGGGACATCCCATGGGAATTCAGAGTTCCTACCCTTTCTCCAAAGCTTGAAGTCTACCTTCTACTGCTTACCATGAGTGAGAGGCCAGAGTTTCAAAATCTCTCTGTATTTCTAACCTAAAAAATAAAATAAAATAAAATTAATTTCTTATTGGTGCCTGTCATATATGTGTGTGTACATGTGTACATATATGTATAATTATTGGCCTGTTGCTGTCTCTCAAGTAATCCAAATATTATACACTTTTTCTAATATATGAATGCTGTTGCCCAGGCTTTTTTGCCTGTATGTTCCATGTTCTATCGTGTATTTTAACTGCACTGGTTATGTCAATGCCTTGGTAACCTCTGGGCCCTGGTGACTGTATTTTCTGATATACCCTGGTTCTCCATACACTGTGGAGCATTACTGACCAAGCAAAAGACAGGACAATGCCCTAATACCCTTCTGTATTATTTTTTTTCAACTCTAAGAATGGTGTCTGGTGTCTGTGGTCTGGGAAACAGCTGACTCTAGGACAAACTCTTACTAAAAGGGTGTAATTTTTTGGCATAACACCTTTGATCTGGTCTTCTCTAAGGTCACTAAAAGCCAGACTCATGGGACTGCAAATCCAAACACTCAACTTGTTCAAGGCACTCCATGAAGGAGAGAGAACGTAGATAGCTGTGCAATATGAAAGCTGAGTTACAATGGCAAACCTACATCCTTGAGCAATCAAACTTCATAATCCAAGTGATCAGATTGATTCTTTCTTTGGCTCTCCAAAGAAAGCTGAAGAAACTGCCCCCTATAACAAAAAGGAATAAAATTCTGGAAGTTACTGCTAATGTTGTGTAGGGACTTTGTGAACCCTGCTCCAGATGAAGCCCTACCTACAGGTCCTCTGTTTTCTTGCGTAAATGTTGAGACCTTTATTGTAACTGTGAGCTCTTGGACAGCAAGACAAAAGACATCCTTTTCCTCTTTGTGTACCTGAGTCGGGTCTCCACAGCTCCTGCAAGGACTCTATTTTATGCACCATGATGGGCATAAAACAAGTAGCTCACCTTAAATGTGACAAATGCTGTTAAGATTTTGTGTGAAACAAAGCAGTTTCCCAGCTTGATTATGAGCACTTGGAGGTGCCCACAGTATTTGTGTCAAGCTATCCTACACGTTTAGGCAACTGATGCTTTTCCTGTGTCCATCCTTGAGGACCAGCCTTCTAGATGCCTTTGAACAAGTATCTTGCTGGAGGGATACAGCCAGGAATGTACCACATTCCTTAGTCTCAAGCCTGCTGCAAAAGAGCCACACAGGTAACATGGTGTCTGATGTCAACCTGCTTTACAGGCTGCTGCCCATTCCAGCGTGACACTGAAGTGTTTGACTGCTGAACATGAAGTGGAATAACTACTAGGTGTGGCCTTGTGAAAGTTTTGAGCTTTGAAATCCAGTAAGCTTCACCATCATGGGAATGAATCAATTGCAAACAAAACTTGATAGGGCACCTTGCCAATGACCTGCTATGATTGTAGGTACTGACTATTATTGCCACAGCTAAAGTCAAGTGGTAAAGAGGGTGTTGTGCTGGGCTGTGGCTGAATGTAAGAACTTAATGAAATGCTTTGAGACTAGGATCATAAATCAGCCCCTCTTTATTTGGTGTTATTTTTGCAGCAGGCAACTGGTTTTTTCCTCAAACTGTGTATGATTCCTTCCTCAAAAGGAAGTGCATTATCATGTCAAACACCTGTTTGGATTCAGATTTTCAAACAGAAATGTGATACTTGATACTGACATAAAATATTAA
Source organism: Falco biarmicus (assembly GCF_023638135.1). Lineage (NCBI taxonomy): Eukaryota > Metazoa > Chordata > Aves > Falconiformes > Falconidae > Falco > Falco biarmicus. The sequence continues at coordinate 12,231,806 of NC_079299.1, forward strand.
AGTCCTATGCAAATGAATGTACTAAGTATTTGTAGAGTAATTTTTCTAAATTAGCCAACTGCAGAGGGGACTCTACATTCAGCTCCACTTGAAAACGCTGTCACTATTCTCCCTCTTGCTATCACTTTTTTTTGGTTCCCGTTCATTTTCTTTCTAACTATTAAATTCCAAAACAGGGTGTGAACTTCCACACACTGCATTCAGTGATATGTCCCTTAACTGAAGCAGGAGCATACAGTGGTAGGCTACTCTGAATATACTTAGTGTCTTAAAATGCTGACCATATAGGACTCTGAGTAGGAGTAGTGCTCTCCACAACCAACTGTGCAGCTAGACATGAAGTGATCTTAATTAACCACAGGTCCAAATCCATTGTCTCTCTGCAGCTATGAGACTGCATAATCTTTTCACCAGATTTTTATCAGGAGTTAAGTCTGCTAAATCCATTTTTAATTAGTACAGCATTATGAATGTGAAAAACTGACACCCAATTGAAGTAATATTTGAGACTTGAACACTATGTGCTTTTGTAACCATATATTTAAATGTTTCTTCTTTTTGTCACCATCTTCTGGGGTCTTTTCCAAATACAGAAAGGGAAACTCTCAAGACACGCCTTGTTCAAAGTCTTTGTGACTTTGGTAAACTGCATCTACACCAGGTCCCCAGCATGTGTCCTCAGGAACCATATGGCCAGCCCAATCTTGCCTTGCAATTCACCTGAAGGTACCATGCCTTCATCTTAATATTCCAGAGGATGTGCTTCCACTTTCCTGATAAACTTCACGCTTGGTCATTTATCACATATGCTCTGTAATAAATATACCACACAACAAAATTATTTTGTGATTCGTTTACACAGCCGACATCAGAGAATCCAGGAGAATTTCTGCCAAAATAATTTTGTAACTTACTGGATGATTTACTTGGTAAACTGCCATAAGCATTGTCTTTGTGTGAAAATGCAGAATTATGTTCCCCTTTTGGAAATCTTTTTGCCTTTATTCTTAAAAAAACCCATACCCTAAACCCAAACAAAAGCCCAATAAAAAATCTCAGGATGTTACTCTTTTCAGAGAACTAACAGTATAACCAGGTTGATAAGAATAGATAAATTTATCTCCAGTCTTCAAGGCCTGTTTTTTGTAAAAAATTTGAATAAATCCTGTAAACTAGCATTCTTTGCACTGCTGCAGAAGGGAGGCATATTACAGTCTTCCTCTAAGTAAGGGGATGGGCAATTTATTAATTGTTTCCTAAGGTTTCACTATTAATTCACAGTAACAGGGAAGAAGTTATTTATGGCCAGTTATTATGTGGATTAATGAAAACAAAATTGCTGTTGACTTCATCACGTACTTGATCAGATGGTTTAGGCTAGATATGAAATATGAGGATGCTGTAACCTTTGCTCATGTTAAGATACAAAGCAATAGCAGGGGAAGAAAATAGTGTTGGCTCTAACAAATGGGTATTGACTTAGCTATTAGAACTTTGGTGTAGTCCAAAAGCATATTATTAACCTTTGATTTCCCTTGCCTGCATTTTTCAAATTGCTTAAGCAGCAAGTCTTGTAGGAGTAAAAGTTGTATGGGTAGTTCAGCAGGTTACATGCTTTCAGTGATTATCCTGTACCCTTCCTGGAAAAGGAGATTCACATTTGGCTCAACAACAAATTCATTGGAGTAACTGGAAGAAGCAATAATGAAAAGCTTTTATTTAGGGTGTCATTTGGGATCAGTTCTATCCTTTAACATAAAAGCATTATGATGTTCTTTGTCAGTAATGTTCAAAACTGTAATTTCCTTTTGACAATCAAAATCGTTCATAAATCACCTTCATCATTCATACCCAAACCATTCTGTAACACAGATGCAGCCATGAAAGGAGTTTGGAAAACCTGTGGCTTCTGATTTGTAATATATTTCAGAAATTTATGACAGTTTATTTAAATTAATTAGTGCTCTCTTATTTTTATGATATCTATTTGTTGTCATATTTGTTAATGCTACAAAGGCATAAATTCAAAAATACTTAGGGGTGTTCCTTATTGTGCTCTCTGAAAATCTGTCATTAAATATTGCAAATTGCTTGGTTCGCTGCATTTTCCAATCAGTAAGATTTTCCAAACTCCATCGTTGCCACCACGGAGCTGTTCAGAAAGGCATACTTTGTAGAATTATAAGACCCCTACGAGATTATCTTTAATAATATTGTCATTTTCTTACATGTTGGAATTTCCTTACAGAACATTTAAGGTATATGAAGGCAACACTTCATGAAAAGATCTCATGTGGGGTTTTATTTCTTTAATTTTTTATAAGATATTGAATAATTTCTTGTCTTATGTGAAGGGAAACTCAAATGTAGAGGTTTAAGTGACTTCCTGGATTGCAGTGTCTCTCAGTGATGATGAGGAACAGGATTTTCTAGCTATATGCTCTACACAGTGTGGAAGATCTTTGAAGTTCTGCAGCATGTAGCGTAGCATGTTGAATTATGCCATGTGTAGTGGAAGAGCAGACTCTAATTTTGTGCTGCAGTCTTGTAAAGGACCTTTGTGTCTGCTCTCTGTCTGAAAGACAAGCTACCCTATGAATAATAAATATTTAATAGTACATACAAAGTGTGCTAAAGGAAGCAACGGAGTGAGCAAAAACAAGGACAAGGTTGCCAAGACAGACTAGAAAAATGGTACTTGGAACACAAGCTTATCCCTCTTCCTCTGATGAATATTGCATGCACAAAGAGAGCCTCTCAGCAGATAAGCAAGTTAAATAGAGAAAGAGGCAGGAGAGGAGTGGAGCATCTGGTATCTCTCCATGGAAATGGGTGGAAATAACTGGATGAATGGAGCAGCTGGTGGTGCGTGGTCCACAAGGCTATAGGACTGCAGGAAGTGATTGGGGAAAGAGGCAGCTTATTCTTTTTTAGTTTTTTCCTAGACCAGGTGGACACAGTAACAACAATAAAGAGCAACCTCAAACTGTCTTATTCACCAGCTTTTCCCCTAGCTGGCCACTAAGGAACAAGCACGCTTCTGATTACACTGTTTGACAGCCTATCTGCCACCCCTCCTGGCCAACAGAAGTTGCAATACAGCAATGTGTACGCTCTCATGATTCCCAAGGAATACTGTTAAAGCAGTCAACAGAAGGAGATGAAGAAGTCAGGAGCACCTTCTAGTGACGTTACCGCACCTGAGGTGCTTTCTCAGCTGTCTGGGTGACCTAGTGTCCGAGGCTGCTTTAGTACCCAATTCTAACCCTATCAGCTTTCTAGTGCCTTCTAGAAAGTCTGATGTGAGACCACAGTGGCGCAGGCATCATGTCTCACTACTACCTTAAAGTGTCCTAGAACCAGAGGTACCCAGCATGCTTCTTCAAAAGCTGTGTGGCATGAATGTGGAGCCCACCTCTGCCGCTGGGCAGGTCATGCTGCTGGGCCTGTCATGCTGCTGGGCCTGTGCCATGGTGATCATCAAAAGCCATCTTATTCAGTATATATCACCAGGTATCAGGTGCATGGTTGGTCCTGTTGCTCCTGCTCCTCCCATGTGAACATGAGTGACAAAGCTGCTTTAAGGACCAGAAGAGATATAACACTTGCATCCTGCAGCCCTCCCACCTTAGAGTAACAACATGTGATCCAGCTGGAGGCTGCTGCTCCCCGGTGACTAGATGAATGCCAAATGTGGAAGTTTGTCAGACTACCCAGACTCACGTAGCAACCGCGTGTGTGCTTGGGATGTGCTGGGCCAGTCTCAGCACTCTGTGCTGCCTGCCTCTGCCTGAGCATACCACCAGGTCACGTTTTCCCTTCAGATTTACTCTGCCTCTGTGTTTTGCTCTGTTCTGCCCGCTAGCAGGTGAACCCCATACCTTCTGAGTAGCCTTTGAAGGTGACCTGGGCCAGCTGTATCTGTTCAAACAATTAGTATGTCTCATGTTCTGTGAACTGTGTCACGTTGCTGAGTTGTGAGAGCACCGTCTCAGGAGCCACTGCTGGAGTTGAGAGCCTGAGGAAGCGGGGAGAAGGGACGTTCTGCCCTGTGTCAGCAAACAGGTCTGCTGGGACAAGCACCTAGAGGTTGGTGGTGTTTGGCTTTTCAGGTGTGGCCCCAGATGGACCTAGGAGGAGGCAGAGGAGGAAGGCTAACCTTTCTGAGATCTCGATATCTCTTGGTTCTGATTTCTGTCTTCATTCCCCTCACCTTCCCTGAAGAGATGCTGGCAGGGAGCAGAGCTAAGCAGGGCCCCTGTGTTATGTGGTACGCATTCTTTTATGGGAGCGTGCATGGCATGGACAAACAGTGTAGTAGTAAAGACTAAATTGGCTTAGCTGCAAGAGATGGTGGTATCTATTGCAGTAGGTGCCCCCCGGCATGCACTGAAGACCAGCTAGAACCTGCTGGAGACACCAGGCTGGGCAGCAGCAAAGAAGACAACATTTGTGTGCCAACCTGAGGCCATCTTGCGTACACAGTATTCAGGGCTGTTCTGAAAAGGCAGGGTGACACTGAATATTGTTAATTTTACTGTAGGAGTGTCAGCGTTAATTGATCTGGAAGAAAAGCTTTTTAAAAAGGATTACTGTTCTTCTGGGGTATTGGAGGTTTCCAGCACAAACTGTTCAAAGCGTAAACCATTGCTTTGAAATCCAGCGCAGTTCAGTGCAGGGTATTTTGTGGTTCATGGAGCTGTACAACAAACAAACAAATAGGAATACCTCTCATGGCTGGGAGCCTCTTAAAATGGATCTGACATCAGTGGAGAATGCTTCTATTGAACTTCCTGATCCTTCTTTAACCAGAGGTTTCTAGTCCCTTTATTTTTGTACATACTTAATGAGTTCTTTGCACGGTCAATAAGGCAAGAGTGAGCAGATTGAAGTTGCATGGGAAGAAGTCTTTTAATACAAAGCTAAACAAATTACCTTTAAGATGGGTGTAGTGTAAAGGTAGCTCACGTTAGCTGTTATTTGGCTATTGCTGGGTCAGTGGCTTTTCCGTTCTCACATGCTTATTTTAGGGCGTTCTAATCATCATTGCATTAGAAAGCTTCCCATTTTAGTTTTTCTTTAGGACATAGATATTGCAACTTATACTTAATGCAGAAAGAGAGTGAACAAGAAAAGATTCCAGAAATACTTTCTTTAATAGCATACTATTAATTGGTAAAGATTGTTTTGCAAAACAAATATTCTTTGTTTACTATTAAAAAGCTTCAATTGCCTTTAGACATCCTAAGTGATTTAGAGAAACAGACAAATGATTTAATTTTGATTTTGTTTTATACTCCAGTGAAGCAAACAACAGATTTGGAACAAGCTGCTTGCTAGACCTTGGAAATTAAACTGCTCTTTTTATTGGGCACTGGTAAAGCGTCTCTGCCTTTCCTGATGGCAGACAAGCGTGAAATACATTGACTCATGCTTGTTAGGGTTCCATCAAGCTCCTTTTTATTTCCTTGATTATGATTCTAGTGCTGCCACCCAGGCAGGAGCTCCCACTTTGATTTCCCTTGAAACCTGTGCTTTCCAGAGAACATCTCCCCCTTACAACCTGGTGTTGAGTTACATTGTGGGAGCCTGAGTTACAAGGCTATGACTTGTCTCCAGAAAGGTAATTAATGCAGAGCAGTGAAGCTTTCTCTTACCTCTTTTAAGGGGGGATCTGCGTGCATGCAGCATTAGGTGAGATTGGAGCAGGGGCTTTGAAAGATAATAGTCTAGTTTTAACTTATAAATGTAACTGTTTCAAGAAGGGCATTGTTGAAATCAGTGTTTTGATGACTGAATGTGATACTTGAAGCACTCTTGTTCATGTCATTCTTGGTCCTTAGTAAGTTTTCTCAGATCTTGAAGCCAGTAGTCAGCAGCTTTTCACAGAAGCCTGGGAGCTTCAGGTGAGTGAACCACTAACCTAAGTGCCTTGAGTAATCATGAGTGCTTCTTATCTGGCTTGCTTAACACACTCTAAGATAAGACATTTAAAGGCAGACTCCTTGATTGCATGACACTTTTTAGGCTCTAAAAGTGCTATTAATAACCTGTTTTCACCTAATTAGTTTTAGATCTTATACCACTAAAATAACAATAATATATTTACTTCTTTTTTTAAAAAAACTTTAGTTCTATTTGGGTTTATGCTTACGCAGGCTCTCATTCTGCGTTTATCACCATGTTTTCCCAGTGTCTTCCGGTGAGGCATAAAGCAAAAGCACTAACAGTGGAACATTTGCCATATGTAGTTTATTCTTTCTCATCTCTTTTCCTTGGAGAAGTAAATGAATGTTCAGTATACGGGTTTATTTTGGTAGGGTTTCTTAGTTCGTCTGTGTTAAATAAGGTGGAGTCTATGCACTGAGATCAGTAAATGGTAATAGCTTCTTAAAAGCAAGGTGAAGTAGAGTTCCATCTAATACTATACATAATTACATTTTCTTTATGCAATGTATCTTGTGGGCAGTACAGTTATTTTCCCCACGAGTGAAGGGCTAAAAGGTTGTTCACTGGGATTACTTCCGTCTTTTAAAAGGCAAATTATGTTTCTTCTCTTAAGTGTTTCTAGAGTTACAAATATGACTGTGTGAAGATCAGCAGACAACACTGTGACAATCCAATGAGTTTTCTTGTTTTAAGAAAAGTATACAGTAAAAGAATATTCCAATTTTAGTGTTTCAGAGGACATGTTATTTCATATTTCTCTTGATTTCATGAAATTTGAGTGGAATCCCAAACTCGGCTACATCTAACCTGTGTTCTTATTAATGCTACTTAAAGGTGTATTTTCTGGCGTGTGAAGATTAATTGTTGGATGGTCTCTTCAGTTGTTGATGAGAAAAGAAAAATGTTACTTGTTCCAAAGTTGCGGTTTTTGAAGATCCAGTTGTCACAGTTGCTGTATCTTGGTAATGAACTGAGCACTGCCTAAATCTGTGGGGCTTCTTAACTGATATGCTTATAACTTCCCTCTTTTTAGCTCCGATTCACATCTCGGATGTTATATTGTGTAACCTGCCAGCCAAATGCCTGCTATGAAAAATGTTGTAGCTGCAGGGATTATTGTTAAGTATGTCTAATAATTTTCATATTTTAGTGATTTATTTTTGGATGATTATGCAAGCCCACTACTTAGTAGGACTAGTCAGGAAGGGGTAGAGCAGGACTGGATGCTGATAAATAAAAACCATTTGGTGTGCTCAGCCAAGTGGTGTGGGTCCCCTGGGCACAGGTGGTCTGTTTAAAGCTGTTTTGCTTGGTAGCAAGTTGCCATGGTCTCCCCCAACACACAAAGCCATTTCCTCCCACTTAAATCTCTGGGCAGTAGGGACAGGAGGGCTTTCAGCAGCTGCTGTTCAGCTACTGGCAGGACTCTTCCGCTATCAGGTAGACATAACCCTAAACATAAAACACATGTATTTATGTTTGTGCATGTAGTAGGGAAAGATTTAAGTGCAATTCAAAACAGTGTCAATACATGCTGGAAACTGCATAGTAAATCACCATATGTTCCAGAGGAAATGCCAAACAAAGTCATGATCACTTTATATGTGCACAGCTGACTGGCAAGCATAAAGGCAGACTCATCATGGGGGATACCATCATATGCTTTTCTTCTTCTTTGCTATATTGGAGCATGATTAGAGCCCATCTGCTTCCCTTAGTGCTGGGGAAGGGTAGGAAAACATTCAGCCCAAAGTTTTGCTGCTGGAGCATATGCACCAGGAAAAAGGAGGCTAAACCCAAGGAGCTCTCTCAGATGTGTTTGTTTTCCATTTCTTTTGAAGTACAGAATTTTAAAAAATGTTTTGAAATTCGCTTCCTTCTGCAACCCGTGCGGCTCTGGCTTTACGTTCATATTGTGACAGCCTGGTGTTTGCTAGCTGCGGTTTGCAGACCAGGCATGTCTGGGAACAAACCTCAGCCCTGCATGTTGGTTAGGCTGGCTAATACAATTGGGGAGGGGGCAGTAAGCATCTCTCTTCTTTTTGCCTGTGCCAGAACGGAGTATTTAATGTCTCACTAGAGCTCTAAGTGCAGATGTAAGAGTGGTGGTGTTTGCTGATATGTTTGGCAATCTGTTTGGTTTGCATTTTTTCCAAACCTTTTAAGAATACTTGAAATATCTGATGGAAAGTCATAGAAAAGACTAATGACGACTCTTCTTATCTTTTTTTTTTTTTGTTTGTTTTAATTAAACCTGATTTATTTTAACTACCATAATTTAGCTTTCTTCAAACTAGATACCTATGTGGGTTGAAATTGCTGTACAAACATACCGTTGACTGCTGTGACACCTACTGGTCGAGCTGAGTTAAACAAGGGAAAGCCTGTGCGCACTTACTCTTCCTAATGATTAATTCCAGGTAATGAGTTTGGCTCTTTGGGGCAAAAACAACAGGGATGGTGTCTTGTACAACAACTGACACATCTTCCGGTACTTTGTGCATTAAGAAGTTTAGATAATCACTTTTCTTTTTGCTTTTAACTCCTGTCCTTTACATTCCTAGTAGCTCTTTAATCTTCACCTTCTTTGTTTCATCTGTCTTATCTTTATTCAAGTTTCTTTTTTATCATCCCTGAACAGTATTGGGAACTGCAAGTAAATCACTTTGAAGTCTTCTCTGAATTGCCTTCCTCCCCTAGAACAGTTCTTCTTCATTATCGGTGATCATTTCTTCAGTGCTGGAGACCTATTACCATTCTTATTGCTCTGTTAGGCAGTCCACTTTTCTGGGAAAGGTAAGGAGCCATTGATGCAACTCCTTCCATGATATCTCATATCTAAGGAAGTTTTGTGAATATTGAGAAAAATGGAGCATTTCTGTATATATAGAAATGCAGATGTTAGTAATTCACAATAAAACCCCCAGCTTTGCATCTCCATTGAACAATGAAGAATGGATAACATTTCATAACTGTAGGAAAATTTTCTGTATGCTTTTTCAGAGGGTTAGTTTTTCTGCAAGTAGTGCTGCAGTCTTCTAAAAATGCATTCTCCTGGGTGTGATTCTCGAATAGACCATTAATCCAAAAAGTTACACAGAGGGGGATCTCAGGTTATTCATCCTTTGAGGGACTTCCTTTGAAAGACAATTTATATTCTAGAAGTGTGAGTAGCTTCAGCTAACTTAAAATTGCATGAGGTGATTTGACCTGATCTGGTAGTCCTCTGTGGCTGAGAGGAAGGAATTCATGCCTTTTCCTCTTCCCTGTTTCTGGCTGCGTACTTCTGTCACTTATTTTCTGACAACAAACCCTGACACTGTTCAGACCCCATCTGCAGGCCCATTCAGTTCACTGACCTGGCAAAGAGGGAGAGGACGGGTCATGGGAATTCCAGTCTGATGAGCACCATTAGGTATCAGCAAGGGACAAGAGGTGGCTGGGAAGCAGGGATGAGAAAGAAGCTGGAGTGGAAAGCAGGTTAGTAAGGTCTTCCACTCTTTGTCAGCAATGAGCTGATAGGTTCAACTGTTGCATGTAATTTTCCCTAGAAAAAAAAGGTTTGCCACTTCTTGTGCCTTTTTCCCCTCCCTGGTTTGCCAGCTCTGTGGCATCTTGCAGTGAGCTGTGGGTCATGCTGCCATTCCTCTGACCCCTTCATTGTCTCTGAGTCTGGGCAGGTTCTTGCATTACGTTTTCAGTCTAAGGTCAACCCCCTGTCTAGGGCATCTGGCAGCATGACCAACATGCCCTCTCTCTCTGTTCTTGCTTTTCACTATATATTTACAGTGGGGGTTTTTGCACATGTGGCATTACTTTGTTAGAAGAGGCCATGGAAAGAGCTACCAGCTTTAGACTGAAGGTTGAAATGTTTGTGAGGGTACTTTTTCTGTTGGTATTTCTGACTCTTGAGAGACCTTCGTGTCTGGCACAAGTAGGCTTTGCCTTTATAGTACAGAGTGATTCCGTACCAATGGATGGAAAATTTGAGAAGGATTTTCCCCTAGAACTGAAATGGTTTTAACATATCACTGGAAATTATGGAGCTGAGGAGAAAATGGGAAACTGAGCAAGATTTTACATTCTTTGGGAATTCAGTGAAAAGTTTAGGTTGTATGTACTATTGTCACAAAAGATTATGGTACTAAGGATTCATATTGGTGGTCTACAGTAATTAGAAATTATGCATGGTGTATCGGTCTGCAGTCTAATTAAGAATGAATTGAGATGAGTAAATAAGCTCAGCATCAGAGTGGAAGGGTTAGCATTTCTATCAGACAGCTAAAATGGTCAAATTGTTGCTCATGGTACAGGCTACTCCTGAGGAGATGAATTGACTTTGCCAAGCCAACCAGAATAAGCTCATTTTGTTTTTCAACTTGAAGAGATCTGTCTCAGAACACAAAATATGCCAGTGATGGCTATTTACTTGTCTGACACTACTCCGACTCCAGACTTCATTTTAAAACGTTGATTTTGCACAGTGATGAGTCTTACTGCAAGCTGCTGAAAAGTTCCTGCTTACGTGTACCCTCACTGAGGGCTGGAGGCAGTGGCTGTGATGAGGATATTTCATTATTTTAATTCAGTAACAGTAAAATGTTCTTAGTACTTTGAAACCCTCAGACTTGCCTACTGCTGCCTACAAGGAGCAGTCAACATGTCAAAGATACCTGTTTTGCTTCAGACCAGTAAAGAAGAGGATGCGTGATTCTTGTAGTGACAGGGAATTAAATTCTGTCAGAAGGGTTGGAAGTTACAAAAGAGTTCAGTACCTTGTAGGATTTCCTAAGCCTGTCAGAGTCCAGTCATCCATGAAAGTCGCTTAAACTTATTAGCAATTTTACTCTACATCTTTCTTATTTTTGATCCTTTGACATTAAAAAACTTGCTCAAGTTCACATAGGAAATCTGTGGCAGACTAGGGAGCTAAACCCAGATGGCCAGATTCCCAGTCCAGGTACTTAGGTGCTTTCTGGGGTGGCTTCTCTGTAAGCTAGATCCTGAAAAAGAGCCTATCAGTCAAGCGGTACTTCCAGCAAGCCATAATACTTTTTAGATTATAAACCTGCAAAGTAAACCTGCATTTTGTAGCCATTTTTGCACAGTATTAGTGTGTCTTTTAGTGACACATCACTAAAAACTGTCATTTGAAATCTTGAATTATAGAAATCTCTGAGTCTTATTTTAACCACGATCCTGGGCTTAGCTAGAGAACCCTAGAGATGACTGACCTTGACTTAATTATACGCATCCACAGTGCTTAATTTGTGGTGATGTCATTTATGTGGTGGTGAGGGACTGCAATTTAATTTCACTGTTGCCTTCTGCTGTTGTGGCAGTTTGACTTTGGCCTTGAGATGCAGTGGGGCACTGTGTCCTTTAGAGGTTTCTCCATGGGCTGGCTGGAACTAGAGTCTCCTGCCAGGTTTGGGTACAGCTCAGACAGTGAGCCAGAGCTCCGTCACCCTAAAGGAGCTCCAATAACACAGTTCTGCTGTCTTCAGTGCAGCTGCTATATTAAAATACTTTCTCTTTTGAATTCTCGCTGTGAGATCGAAAATTAATTACCTAGAGGAGGGGTGTCCAATCTGTGAACCTCCAAGTACAGCTTGGTTGTACCCAGCTGTGGTACTTCGTTTCCCAAGGGACCCTCAGGACCAGAGCAGGCGCTGGCTGGGTTTTCCCATAGTGAGCTCCCACTCACCGTCTTTCTCTGGGGTGTGAAAGTAGCTACAGCCTCATCTGTGATGACAGGCTCAGATACAACATACAGGAGTGTGCTAGCATCCCTCATACCTTGGTGACTCTGCGCTCAGTTCACTTGTTCACTGAATCACAGACTGAATGGGGGTGGAAGGGACCTCTGGAGGTTATCTTTTAAACCTCCCCGTGCTCAAACGGGGTCACTTACAGCAGGTTGCTCAGGACCTTTTCATTAACCCTTAGTGACAATGACAGCTGGGAGCCCCCAGTGAGTTCCCAAGTCATGCCGAAGAAGGGAGCAATTGGGAACAGACTGCATAGGAGTTCCTTGCTGGCTGCAGCTCATTGCAGCTTCCCACTTTCTTGGGACTCTGACAGGACCCCATGTCATGTGTAGCCCTCTCTGCCCTGAGAACAAGTTGTGAGACCCAGGCTGCTGGTAGGATGGGGCTGCTCAGCAGGTATGCCACCTGCTCACAGTGTGAGGAGGTAGGCAGCTTTTCCTTCTCACACCAAGTCTCCTTCATGGCATTGTCTCTGCAGAGCTACAATGAAGAGTTTGTCAGCATGCCTGCTAAATGTTTGCAATCGGTAAATGGTAGTTAGGCTTGCATGCGCCCCACGTACTCAACGTCACAGAGACCAAAAATAGAAATGTGATTTTCTTTCTAACCTTGTGCGTCAGCCTGAATAGTAAGAGATTTTGTGCCTTTATATTGCATTCTTCTTTTGCATTACTGTAAAGATAACTGATTGAATACTAAGTATTACTTATTCTATCAAAAATCACAATGGGATGCTCCTGTAATCTTTTATTGTTATACTGAGCCTGTTTTTTTGTAGTGCAAATAACAATCACTTGTATAAATTTTGTGCCTGTTGCAGCATCTTTCTGCTTTTCTCTCAGATCTTTGTATGATGGCAGTGCATTGCCTATAGGCAGTGAAGTAAGGAAGAAGGATTCTGATGAAGTCTAGGCAACTGCACATAGCTTTTCAGGTCCTATGTTTGCTTAGTAAGAATTAATAGATCTGTAAACTGTTAAAAATAAATAAATCACACCTCTTTCTGGCTTCTGCTCCTGCGTGGGAAGGAGTAGTTTGGCGTAAAGTCCAGAGAGCTTGCAGGGACGTATGCTGCCTACTCGCAGCTCTTGTCTAGGGTTTTTATCATTGTATTAGAAATTTAAGATTACAGAACAACAGGGTAGGAGCCATTTTACATGTCAAGATAAAGTCTGTTGAGTCTAAATCCCTGACTTGGGGTCCCTTTCTCTTTCTTTCCTTAGTGAAACTCTTTGGAATTTTAAATTTACACTATTGCTGAAACTGATGTCTGTGGGTTTTATGTTAGCTACCTTTTTTAAAAGCTTTTATCAAGTTCTTAGGAAATACATATTCTTCCTTATGAAATCCAAAGTATATTGTCAGTGTGCTGAATTTCTGCTGTAATAGTTAAGCAAAGTAAATTGTGCCTGAGCGTGTTAAGTGTAAATAATTCTAAAACATTTAAAGATACACAAACTTGGACCTGATGAAAACCTGACTTACAATGTTATCATTCACACTTGGTGGCAGAGGCAGCTCCACGGTTGCTCTGTATTCATTTCTTCCTGCAAGCATTAGCATGCGTGGCTTCAGTGCAGTTGTGCTCCAGAACTGTGCATGCAATCATTCAGTTTGTCCTGATAAATGAGAGTGCTTGTGCTTGCATTTTTACCAGCACATCTTTTGAGAATATATTTGAGCGCTGTGGTTTCTAAACCACCTTCATCTGGGGGGAATGCAGTTTTTCAAAGCCAATGAAATTATTTGGTGAAGATAAAAGTGAGATCTCTGCTTTTCTATCAGTTATGTAAAAGAGGGGAAAAATTAGCATGGTGCAGGGTAGTAACTGTGGAATACACAGTTATGTGGCTTTAGCTGAGTTGGTGTCTGCTCAACCTCCTTAAGAGCACAGGTGCAAGCATAAAGAGATTGCTCCTCTCAGAGATTCATCTAACTGGGTGTCTGGTGTTGGATGGTGTCCAGCTGTGCTGCCCAGGGTCAGCACAAGTGCAGGATGAAAATGTCACAGTACTTTTTGGAATTATCTCCTGGAACCCAACCAATTAGGGGAAAGAATCAGAAGCAGTTTTCTGGTATTTAATAACCATTTGTGTATTTTTCTTCTATGACTTTATCCTGGTACCGTTTCAATCTCCTTAAAGCTAAAATTAAAATATTCATAAGGCCCATGACAAGGAGATCTGAAGGTTAGTAGCCAGCTGTGTGAGAAGAACCGCCTTTCTTGTTTTGAACCTGCTAATATAATTTGCTACCTCTTTATTCTTTTATCAGAAGACAGGGTGAGCAACTCTTCCCTGTCTGCTGCCGTGACACGAATGATTTTATAGCTCTCTGTGCTTTCCTTATTCTGCTCCTTCCCTCTCATCTCTTCCTCTTCCCCACCTCCAAGGTAGATATGAGACTACTTGTCATTCACAGCTTCATGCCAAATTTGACTAATAAGGCATGATGAGAAAAAATGATGATGCAAAATTGTTTTCACATTTTCAAAGTCAGGTGTTTCATAATGGTTAAATTAAACCACGAAGCACATTAAAACACAAAATAATATAAATAGAAAAAAAAAACCTTGAGAAGAAAATGAAGCATTTTGCTTGACTCAAAGTGCGTCTTTTGAGGATGCTTTCACAATCTTACATGATAAACTGGCATTTATTTGAGTTTGTACTGTGCAAGGTAGATAACAGGTTTTTTTCCTCTTCTGGAGAACTGAATCGTCTCTCCCAGTCCTTGCTCTGCCTAGCAGCACTCCCAGCCATCAGACCTGCGCCTGTTCCACAGCAGGAGCTGGATCAGACTGGTGGTGCCGGCTGGCTCCATTGCAGCTGTGAGACACCATCCTCTAGCCAAAGTCCAGACGCCCAGGGTCTGTGCAAAAACAGGTTTCACTATGAAGAAGTTGGTCTCCCTGCAGCCTTTATGCAGATCTCGAGACAAGAGTTTTTGGGTTTGCTGCTTCTAGGTTTGGATTCATACATTTTCTGACTGATTTAACAACTAATTAAGGGCTCGGGCTAGTAATTAGTTTATCTCCTAACATTTCAGTCTGACTGCTTATTAGAAAGTTAAAAATTAAGCCCAAAGAGCCCCCAGCATAAGTATTTTCTTTTTTTTTTAATACTACAGTACTACCCAAAGCTACAGACAAAGTCTTAGGTACAAACTGTCAACTTCAGAAACCATAAGTACGTCATCAGGCCCTTCATTTAGTTTTAATCTCTTTTTATAGCTAACCTGCAGAGTCATCAAAACTTCTCTGTGGCTCTGCGGTGTTAATTAACTCTGATATATGAGTTTTACTGATAAATCTGAAATTCTGTGCAGTTGAATACATGATTTGGCTCTTAACCACCATGGCAGTGGTGTCCCTTGAGACTACCTGAACACTCACGGCCTGATACTTCTGATTTTGGGGTGACCAAATCTTTATTGTCTGGTCAGAGATATTCTGGACCTGGTTATCAGAGAAATTGGGACATTTCTGCAGCTCCCACAATGCCTGTCCCCAGTCAGAGGTCTAAAACGGACTGGGTCAAAACAGAGATCACTTTGGAAATGTTGGCTGACCTTTCTCAGACTCCATTTACAAACAAGTGAAATAGGAAAATGATGCCATCTGTTCCATAGCAAAGTAACTGGTCTGATGCTTAATTATATTTTAGGTAGTGATAGCAAACATAATAAAGATAGTGAGAATTTTTTAGTTGGTGTCTTTCAACAGACTTACCCATTTAGAACATTATGGAGGTATATGAAGGATGAACATTTGAGAAAATGATACAGGGATTGATTTGTTAAGCTGTTACTGCTTAGTTTTCTTTGTAATGGAGAAAAGTGAGAAACCTGCTTGACAGGAAAAGTACTTTAGGTACGTGTAAGGACATGGTTGTGCTCTATAGGTATGTCAGTGCACATCTGAAGCCAACTGGCATCTAGATGCTTGGCACAAACCCTGGAAGAAGTGGAATGAAAACAAGTCATTTTATCCTTCTATAGTTTCCTCAATGATGTTGCATTGTCGTGGTTTAACCCCAGACAGAAACTAAGCACTGCACAGCCACTCCCTTGTTTTCCTCCGGTGGGATGGGGAGAGAATCGGGAAGGTAAAAGTGAGAAAACTTGTGGGTTGAGATAAAGACAGTTTAATAGGTACAGCAAAAGCTGCGCACGCAAGCAAAGCAAAACACAAAATTCATTCACCGCTTCCCATGGGCAGGCGGGTGTTCGGCCATCCCCAGGGAAGCCGGGCTCCATCACGTGTAACAGTTACTTGGGAAGACAAACACCATCACTTCGAACATCCCCCCTTCCTTCTTCTTCCCCCAATGTTTTATTGCTGAGCATGACGCCATATGGCAGGGGACATCCCCTTGGTCACTGGGGGCAGCTGTCCCAGCGGTGCCCCCCCCAGCTCCTTGTGCACCCCCAGCCCCCTCGCTGCGAGGGTGGTGTGAGAGGCAGAAAAGCCCTTGGCTCTGGGTAGGCGCTGCTCAGCAGTAACGGGAACATCCCTGGGTTACCAGCGCTGTTTTCAGCACAGATCCGAAACACAGCCCCATACCAGCTACTGGGAAGAAAATTAAACTCTATCCCAGCCCAAACCAGTACAGACATATCAAGAAGCTTCAAGTGGCGAGCCAGAGCCCCCCCTGTTTGAACAAAAAATGTGCTCAGCAAACTCTAAAGCAGTTAGTGTAATAAAAAGGTTGAGGAAGATCTGGAAATAGTGCTAGGTGGGGGATATAGAGATGGCATTATATGCTTTTTTATTGTTATATTTTTTATCTGTAACTTGAGTATAACCTGAACGTAAGTATTCATTTTAATTGCTGGTATCTTGTTATTAGAAAGGTGTTGGAAGACAAACTGAAGAAAGCTCAGTAGAAATTCAGTATATGAATCGAATGGAATGTGGCATATGATTACATACCTTTAAACATTTTCCTATAAAAATATAGTCTTTCAATCCAATTTACAGTAAAATACAAATAGTAAACAGGAGTCAAGAAATAAAAAATAATGAGCAGAAAGCAACAGCAAAAGAAGCTTCAGCTTTTAATTTTCTTTACTGTGGAGAAATAGCACTGAGCAGCGTAACGTTTGGTGTTTTATTCCAAGTACCACAAAGTAGAACTGGAGAGATTAGACGAGTCTTTGAAGCTAGGGGAATATTTTACCAACTGACAGTATGCAACAAGGTAAAGTGGTCAGACGGGTGAGTGGCTACAAGCCTGGATATCTCCACGTTGTATTTTGTCCCCTTTTCAAAAAGCAAGGGAGCTAGATTTCTGTTCTTGTAACCCAAGAAGAAAAAAGGTGCAAGTACGTAAATGTGCGTGTTCATCACACACTGTTCCTGTGCCTGAGTGCTCAGGAGGTTCAGCTCTTAGGTGCCAGGTGTGTGGTGGAGGCTCTGCCGCAGCCTGCTGTCCCCTGTCCTCGCTAACATGCACTTCTCGTAGAGGAAGAGAGATGGAATGGGGCTGCATGGTGGTGTGGTGTGGTGGAAGGGGTCGATGTGTTTGGATGTCAGCGTGCTCTGGAGCTGAGTGTGGTGTCTTGCAGGGCTGTCTCTTACCTTCTGCCCCCCTCCCTGGGGGCATCGGGCTTCTGTGTTTGAGCCTGAGTGGCCCCAGCTGAGCTGGAGGGTGCGGGGGGAGAGGGGTACCTGGTGCTGCTGGGCTGAGCCAGCCTCTGCCTCCTTTACTTCTGCAGAGTAATACCTTGCTCTGTCAAAGAGAAAGGAAATATTTGCAGAGTAAGGTACCACTTACTAGTAATAAAAGAGCCTGAGTCTAGTCTTTTATTAATATTTATTTAACACACACTGTTAGGTGAATAGCGCTGTAGAGGGGGGAAGCTATTTATTTTTCACATAGCAGAGGCATTTTAAGAGATGGCAATGCAGGGTTGCTCGGAGGAGTGAGCGGCATGAATGCTGGACGTGCGCGTAAGAAATTCTGGAAGAGCGTACTGCTTTCGGCTCACTGGGTGGAAATTAAAACCAAATACTCTGCCTGTCAGCGGGGTAGCAGAGAGTAATTTTGGAGCCTGCTGTTGTTTTCAGATTTATGTTTTTATTAATTTACTTCTTGATTTTAAGCCCAAAACATAGCTAGTACAACTGTAAGCCTAAGAATACTTTACAGTAGTACCTGGGATCTTTAAAAGGGTGAAAAGACAGAGGGATATTGTAATCTGATTTTGGATTACACTGCCTGTCTGACTTTCAGTCATTGTTTTCCAAACTCTCAATAGAAGGATGAAGTGTGTGGGTGGGATGTGCGAGTAGGTATGTCAAAGCAGAGACCTTGCTTTGTATTTCATAAGATTTTCTTGTAGCCCTTCTTCTCTTCTGGAACATTTGGATTTCTTTTCTTTTAAAACACTGGATTTTTTTTTTCCAATTAAAAAGCATTTTCACTCGCCTCAAAACATTCATAACCAGTATCTTTTTCATGACATGGTTGAGGCTGTGTAGCAGGTTTTGCCCATGAAGCAAATGTATGTAATCCATTTGGTATAGCTGAGGATGGATGTTTTCAAACTTCCTGAAAAGTACCTTTTAAGCAAACCCTTTCTACTTTTTTCATCATGAGGTGTTTTGCAGAGAATCCACTGGCCATAGGGACAGCAGAGAGGGTGGGGTGTTGCTTGCAATAATTCAGAGAGTGTTCAGTAAAAGCAACGTGATCAAACGAAGCAAGCAACATTTAATACACAAACTAAATTTGAAATGCTGCTGCCTTGGAAAAGTCATCTTTCATGTGGTTGTGATTCAGCCAGAGATGAGTTCCAGGGAGAAATGAGAAATAGAAATGCACATATTGGCTGGTAATTGTGTGAATAGCAATGAGTGGGTAGTTCAAAGCCAGCAGATTTCATCTATTGGGTTTCTCCCAGTTTGCTTTTTCACAAATAGCAATAGTGGCAAGGAACAAGACTTTTGCTTGGTACTTTATGGGGTCTGAATAATTTCCTAGATGGATAGATGTTCCTCTGCAACATGCTAGATGGTGAGATTTTCTGTGTGCCATATATTCAGCACAGGTTCAACAAGAAAAATTTGCTTGTTTTATTATTTTATGCAAATTATTTCCTGTAGCAAGAAGAATTTCAAGCACTATCTAGGTCATTAGCGGTATAATTAATTAGTTCATTAAAAAGTACCACAAAAAAAATGTAAATCACAGTGCCCATCTATTCTGGGCAGATCATTGAAGTATATACTGTAAAAAAAACCCCAAATCAAAACAACCAACCAACCAAAAAAACCAAAACCCCAAACCCAGCAAACAACTCCCTTTCCTTGGCTTAGAAGTGGAATAAATGGCTGGGCAGTTCTTTCCTTTTTCCTTTTTTAACATGATGGCAGCCAACGTAACTTATTTTGTATATATGAAGACTGAAGTGGGTATTTCACAGCTCTATACCATTCAGAACTGTATTTGTGGAGAATTAAAATTATACAGAAGATGTAAACATCAGTTTCCGTGGCACGGTGATGAAATATGTGAGATGGTCAGTGCAGATAAAACATTTTGTTTCCTTGCTGCTGTTAAGCATTTTCTTATCCATGGTGAATACGTTTACCTGTGTTTAAAGTTTAGCACTCTCCTTTGCTTTTGACACAAATGTATGGTCAACAGCAATCACGCTTAGCAGCCATTTGACTTTGCTTACTGCATCTACAGGGGCTACGTGCGCTTTTGGCAGCTCACCCGTGGTGGTAGCAGTGGGAAGCTGTACGCTTCCCCCAGATTATGCTGCCTGTGTGCTTCTTAGTGGCAGGACCTGAGCCAACCACGTCTCCTCCTTGCGGTGGATCTGCACTCCTCCTTGATGGAGAGACAAGGTGGCTCAGCCACCATTGCAGGGACCTTCATTTATGATTCCACATTGTTTTGCTAAGGGCAACGTTATGCTTTTTTGAGTAATGTGTAGTGAAGAGCATATGCCAAAGAGCTTAATTGTACAGACATTCTAACTTCTTCAACACAAACCTTTAGTTTACTACTTTTTTTTTTTTAAATTGGAATCATATTTTACTGTAAAGTAAAACAATTAAACTGAAAGCTTAATCAGCACTTTGAGAATCTGTGAGATGATGAGCATTGTAATGTTAAAGCAGTGGTCTCTTCTGGGAAGTTAGTGCTTTATCAGCAGATATCAGAATTTGAATTTGGTCTTAGCTGTGAGAGTAGTTGCAGCCCTAACCTAGCATTTTCTTCGTAGATTCAATAATGCAAATGATCAAAAAGATTACTTATCTCCTTGGAAGTTTTCAAAGGAAAAAAAAATTCTAGCTGAAAACATCCTTGTAATAGAAGACAAACAAACAAACAAACAGAAATACTGAAAAAAAGGAGGAGTTTGGAAGGAGGGGAAAAAAGTGTCCTTTCCTCAGTTTCAATCCTTTTTCAGTCAGTAAAACTAGGGAGCTAGCCAGTTTAGAAAAGTAACCCTTTAAAATAAACCTTAATACTAAAGTTAGCACTTAGAAGTGCAAAACAGTGCTATGTATATTAGTTATTTTTCCTTTTGTCATAAAACCTGAGCAACCCAGGCTCATTCTGTAAGTCTTACAAGGAGCCAGGTAGACGTTTTAAAGGAAATTACTGATGGGGAACATCTTCTGAAACTACAAAAAGATTATTTGAAATTACAGGTATTTTGTTTGGTTGTTTTCTTTTTTTTTTTTTTTTTTTTTTTTTCCCCAGAAATACTAATTATTATGCCTTCTAAATGAAAAAAAAAAAATTCCCTACTTCCCCAAATTAATTCTGGGCTAATTAAATTTTTCAACAATATTTTTGAACATATCTGACATTTAATTCATCCAGTTCTGAAAACTATATGGCTTGTAATATGACAGAAAATTCAAATGATCATAAAATGTTAATGAAGGGAAAATTTATTTCCCATGTTTCTCTTGGTTGCATCTGAGTTATGCCATTGATAGTTTCAGAAACAGAAGCATCAGATTAGATTTCTGCTTCTATTTGTGCTGGGAAGCTAAGCATGCTGCAGATAGGTGTCAACTTTGAGGTGATTTTTAGAAGCCTTTGATAGAGAAACATATTCTTTGGTGTGGAGGGATAAATTTAACAGTCAAGTTAAACCTCAGCTCTTTGAGAATACAAAAATACTTGTCTGAAATACTGGAAACTGCTGCAGAGACCAAGGGGCTCAAATGTAAATATTTCAGCACCACCTGATGATGCTGTTTTGGAGCGCTTCCCTCCCAGCATGGGATATTTCAAGTCTTCTGGGCTTACCTATAAAAAGGCAAAGTCTGCTTATTTTCCCTCCAGTTTTGAATGTTTAGGTTACCATTTTTCTACTTCTGATCTCAAAAAATATTTTATCTTGCTAGAATGTCAATATCCATTTTGCTATGAGATACAGATGTCCTTCTAGAGCCACGTTACTTACCCCAGTGTTTGCAAATCAGCATTTCCAGAGTAAAGCACACTGTTGTTTCATAGTTATGCACACATTGCTATTGAGTTGCATGTTTATTGCTGTTCTTACCAGTTTTTCTAACAACTTGCTTACAATTTTTTGGCCAATTTATATGTTCTGTGATTTTGCATCAGAACGTTCTAGTGAAGAACAAAGAGATTTTTTCAGAAAAAGAAAGTAGAATTGTTAAAACCTAAAGAATGAAATTAAAACAATCAGTTAACAATTTGCGCTTCTTATTTCTTTCAGGATAACTGGTCGCAGCAGGGATAATTTTCAACTTTTTTTTTTTTTACGTAAATGCAGTGTTGTAGTGCAAACATTAAACTGGAATTAAGGGTGATGGCTGGGTCTTTATTATGCAGAGTATGCCTACTAGTTTAATCGTAGACTTTGACATCTAAAATCTGTACGTCTTCAGTACTGAAAAAGAAGAGCCACTTGCTGTGTTTATTAATTGATTTATTACATCTAAAAGCATCTCATAATGCAAGAGCAAAATGGTGATTATGAAATGAAATTTGTTATGAATTCATTATGTTTGCAGTCCATAGAATTAAAATCAGGTTTTTTGTCAAAAATACCCCCAAAAATTGTGCAAAATGAATGGTGGCCTGGACCATCTTTTGCTGTTGTTAGACTAGAGCTTTGATGAGCTGCTGAACATAGGGAAGGGAGTGAGCTGAAGTGAACAAGCTGCTTCAACCATTTTTTGAGAATACTGCGAGTGAAATAGTTTTTGTGATGGAAAATGTTCGGGTCTTAGGCAGTGCAGGGCTGTGTGGAGTACGGGGCTTATTAACACCTTGTACAACCAGAAGTGATAAGGAAGCTGGTTGTAAGACTTTGGCTGTTAAGTGTTTTAGTGTTTCCTCCACAGTATCATTGGAATACATTCTTTCTTCAGGTACTCCAGGCTTCAGACCCTGGGGATGGTGACCAGGTGACCACCCTACGTTACTCGTTGTGGCCTGACCCTGCTCCCCCTACTCTCACAATGACAGTGACTCCAGCACTGGCTCCCCCCTCCTCTTTTCCCAGCCCCTTTTCCTTTCTGGCATGTCTGTCTTCTAAATGACATTCTCCATGGTGTCCTCTAGATATATTAGAGATACGCTGATTAGTCCCGGGGAACGTGGATGAGAAACTTGCCTGAGTAATTCCTGTGGAAATCATTGATGTTGGTAGAAATGGCTTTAATTTGTTTCTTTTCCAAATGTACCTCATCATGGTATTTAAAGTTGTGTAGCAACCTGCTTTTATTCTGTTCCATTCATTGTGCAATTTAGCATCTCAGCATTCAGTTCAGTTTTCAGGTGCTTGATTGACTTAGTTTTTTCTACAGCGAAGCCCGTGATTTTGCTTATATCATCGTAATTCTCTTCGATACTACTTTAAAAGCCTCAGTGCCGTGAATTTCCCGGAGTAAACTGAAGATATTGCAATATAAATGGTTGCCTTTTTGGCATTGACTTTAAAGTTTTAATTTGTAGAAAGGGTAAAACATACTTGGAATTATAGAAAAGTCTGATCCTAGCTGAGATCTGCCCAGTAAGTGGTGGGGCAGCCAGAGGCTGACAGCAGCATACCAGCAGCACGGGGTAAAGCTCTTCCTCTCCTGCTGTTCTTCCCCCATTTGCTTCTGCCGCCTGCCACCATTTAGCCTCCAGGTGAAGCTGAGGTGCGAATGCTGCATGAAATCTAAGCCTAACGCAGAGCTGCATTTTGCTGTGAACAGTCTTTACGTCCAAGGTTACTTCCCTTTTCTAAACCCTCCTGAGGCTGACTTAGTTGCTTGATTGAGGGAAAATGAATCTGCAGACATATTCCCCAAGCTATTTCCTTTCTTCCTTTTGGTTGCTCTGAATTTTTCAGTTTCTGAAGCTCTGATAATTCTCAATGGATTTTTCCGTTTTCTGATGGACTTTTACTGTTTGTCTCTGTTAAAAAAGCACGCATTCTTTTTTACTTCTTGATTTCCAGCACTGTTTCTGTGCTGATGAATGGCTTGTGTTTGACTGATTTTCTACCTTTACTACAGTGTTAGGAAAATGGGAGATATTAATGAGAGTCAGAAAAGAAAAGGGTGCACTTGCCCAGTGTTCAGCAGCATGCATCTCTTCTGCATCACTAGAGGTCAAAGGTCGGGGCAGAGCTGCCTTCATGCAAGAGGAGCGGTAGAGCAGATGGCATAAAATGAAGGGTTCAGGTTGGGCCAGCAACTTCATTTCACATGGTGGTGAAGAATTTTTTAACTGCATATTTAAACTAACACTTCTGAGTGCTATAGCCAGCCTACTGTTGTAGACCAACAGCTAGGTATTTCTTTTTGCATATTGAAAGTATTTCCATTTGCAGGCACTGTTTGGTTCTGAGAACTAGGCTATTAAAAAAACCCAACCACTTTATAGTTTAAGATTCACAATAAAATAGCAGGAGTCACAGCACTTGCCAACTCCTGTAATTTCATGAAAATACTCCATTTGGTGCTTTCTCCCCTGATGGCACAATTCCTGGAGACAAACATCTATGCAAGAAACCCAGCTCATAGGTTTAGGAATCCCACAATTATAAATCTTTGGAAAGGTGTATATATATGATACAAAACCTAAAAAGCAGGGTATTTGGGGGTTTTAATCTTGTGAGTTCCAAAGCTGTTTAATGGCCTTTTAATGATGATAAGTAATGGTGTAGTTGATAACATGGTCTTCTCTCTGTAGTGAAGAAAAGTGGAAAAAAGCAGTGAGGTAATTTTATCTCCTTCTTGGCACTACTTTTCAAGGTCTTTTATTGATCCTGTGTTTTATATATAACCAGCATTTTTACATCAAAATTTTTATTTTTATTTAAATTACACGGTGATTTCAGAAGCACTAAAATAATATTAAAACTTCTGTATTTGTTTGCTGTAACATTTATTTATAAATATCTGCTTCAATATGAAATAAGAAAAAGGAAAAAGAATCTAGTCACAAGCCATAGGACTTCTATTAAAGATTTTGGATATGAGAAGTTTTTCACAGAAACTTATTTTGTTATTCTGTTGTAAAGATGTAGGTATGCACTTACATAGCAAAACTGCATTTTACCTGACACGGATATATATTTATGCATGTGCAGTTAAGTTTTGTAGGCATCTGATTAAAGCACAAAATAGAAATCCTACTAGACTTACCGATATATTAATATACAATAAAATGCCCTAAACCTTTTTTTGAATTCCACCTACTATATTTACTTGAGTAACAAACATATTGTGACAAGATGTTTTTAGGAATATGGTCCTTATTCTTATAACAAATAAGTATGAACAGTTGAACAGTAAAAAAAAAAAAAAAAAAAAAAAAAAAAAAAGAAAGAAAGTAAGCAAGCAAGCAAGCTACCTGGAGAAACTGTGGCAAATTCCTGCAAGTAATAGGAAACAGGGTAGTGCTTCTTAACAGATATGGAGCAACCTCACTGCCAGCTGGGAGCCTGCCCTTGCTGCCAAAATTGGCTTTTTGAATAAATTTTCCTGGCCACAATGAATATTTGACAGGCTGATTCAAGGTCAGCATGGCATCCATCAGTAAGCTTTGTTTTTCATGTGCGAGTCTTTTAAGACATATTGTTCTTCCAACCATTTTAGAGTTAGTGATCAAATAGTTTTCTGCCAATATGTCCTCTTTAATTTGAAAACAGAATGGCAAAGCGTTGCTTTTCATATAAAATGTTATAGTGGTGAACTCCAAGAGGGAAAAAAAAACCAAACTGGGACTTCAGGGTCATTACTTACTATGGAAAGAGTGAGACTCGTGCCAAATAGATCTGCATTGATTGATCATGGATAAATTTAGATGGAATTCAAAATAAGGTTTCTAATTATTGAAAGGATGAGATGTTGAAACTGGCTTTGAAAGAGGGAAAAAAAAGTCAGATTAGGTCTGGGACAGAACTTGTTAAGCTGATAGAGAGAATGCAGTTGTCTGTGACAGCACAGATTTGGACTTGGAGGAGCCCTCATTGCTCTCCAAGCCTATGTTCCCCTGTCCTGCTGGCAAGAACTGTTTTATTGCTTAGGACTGTGCCTGTGTGAGGGTGTTTATACTTGAGGTGCAAGGTCTGAAACCTCCTGAGTCAGTTTCGTGTTTCATAGTATTTTTGAGCCAGAGGCACTGGCAGAGCCAGAAGGGACCAAAAAGTGTGTTTGGCATTTCCCTTCTTCACACCCCCTTCCTTTGCCCTCTCAAATCTTGCGGTTATTACATGGATAGATCTGTGTGTACAAATGTTCACACGCACTTGTGGAAGACTCTTTGGCTTGAGGCATCTATAAGCCCTTCACTTTCAGCATTTATTCCAGCATGGCTTCTTTCTCTATACATCTGCTTGGTCTTGTCAGTCGCGAGACATCAAGTCACATAATTGATGCAGCAAACATCCTTCCAATGTATTTGC
Organism: Falco biarmicus; assembly: GCF_023638135.1. Taxonomy (NCBI): domain Eukaryota; kingdom Metazoa; phylum Chordata; class Aves; order Falconiformes; family Falconidae; genus Falco; species Falco biarmicus. Next base: position 12,257,431 of record NC_079299.1, read on the forward strand.
ATCTGTCGCCCCTGAATTATGATGTAAGTGTGTCTACCAACTGCCTTATTCTTCTCTTAGTTACGGTTGCTTCCACAAATAAGCAACTGCATCTTCTTTGGTGTGATGATACAATAGTGAGGTGTCTACAGGTCACTGAAATCACCCCCCTGTGCTAAATCTGCCTCTTGCCAATGGACTGTCTGGCCTGTGCAATGAAAATAGATTGAGGAGGTAACACCAATTTGTATCTACTTCTAGTGTGATTCCTTACCACAAGAAGATTAAGATGAAGGATTTTTGTTTGTTTCTTTGTTTCTAATTTAAGACAATTAAAAAGGGAAAAATCTTTCTCTTACAGAGTAGAAAGATAAATTGCTATGTTTTTAGTCAGATGGTATATTCTATAGCTTGGGCTAGATTCTCATTTGTTTATAATTTAATAAATTATCTAAAGCAGCATTTGAAAATGCAAAAATAAGATAGTTGTATTTAAATGGTGGTATTAATGGATTTCAAACAGTAGAAATCACAGTAAGAATTAGCTTTGTTTATAAGATTGGGGTATTGCAATACGGAAAGTTTTTCTAACTTGTCTTGAGAGAAAAGAGTTAGCCTCATGAAAGAGTTGTGTTGATAGATAACTTAAAGTGTGGCATTATTGCAGTGGGCTTCAAGCATGTCTCAGGGAAAACAATTACCCCAGCTCAGATTTTAAGAAAGCTGGCTTTTAAAAGGCTTAGTAATTCTCTGTCATTTACCCATGACTGAAAAAGTCAATGTGAAAGGAATCTCTGATTTATACCATGGCTGCACAACAGTAACAATGTCTTTATTTTGGTGATTTTGCCCTGCTAGAAAGCAATCTTAGCATGACATTCCATTAAATGGCAGGATTTGTCTACTGTCTTTGACTGTATGCTGTAATGTTTTGGCAGTGCAGAAGTATTCCTGACAAAGAGATGATAGAATGATGTTTTGTGATTTAACTCTCCACTGATAGCAAAATGAATTGATTTTTATTTAGCATACTTAAAGCATGACCCAGCAAAGAAAAGTGATGTTGCTCCTAATCCACTTTTAACAGTGATCTTGTTAGTGTTCCCCAAAGCACTGTTATCAGGTTATAGATAGAAAAGCCCAGAAGTGTATCTATATGAACTGCTTGCTGTAGGGATTGTCTCCCTATTTCCTCCTGCATCCCTGCCCTCCAAATCTGCTCTTTGTTTCCATTCAGAGCCTGTGGTCTCCCTTGGAAGCAAAACATTGCAGGAGTTTGCTAGTGGTGGGAATGGACAGGCATTTAATGCAACAAAAAGCTGATGTTTAGAAAAACATTCCCGACCAAGAAAAGGCAACTGAGGACAATTAAATATCAGAAGGAAACCAAAATATTCCTTGATCACTAATGTCTTTCCTTCCATTGTTCGCTATGGTGGGCCACTGCTGAGGAGCCTCAGTTGAGGACCACGCACTGGCAGACCCCAAGCATGTGGTCCCTGCTCCCTGGGCTCACTGGCGGTGTTTGCCAGGGAGAGCATGAGAGATGAACAGAACTGGAGAGAGGCCATGAGTTTGAGAGGGATTGTGGAAGATCTGTGCTGCTTTGCGCTTGAAATGTTCCTTTTCCTCTGAGGGAAAGGGACAAGTGTGTTCCTGTTCACACTGAGCACTGGAAGTGAGTGATGGTTTCAGGGAATTGTCAGTGTGGAGGGACCCATGGCTGACATGAAGAGAAGGGATGGGGAGAGGAGGAGAAGTTTTCTGACCTCTCCATGAAGAATATAAAGGTGGAGGTAGCGCCTGTGCCTAGCTAACCATAGGTTTGCCACATTTACATGTACATTTTGCATAGGATAATGAACGCTACAGTACCCTTCACTTGTGACTGCATTTGCCTTTATGTTGAAATCATATAGGCTTCCTTTTGCCTTCTGTTGCCCCACAGCCCACTGGCCTACCCGTGTTGTACTGTAGAGACCTTTCTGAGGAAGTCTGAAGAGCGCAGCACAGGCTGTCGATAATGCAGATCTATGTTGAGCTGTTCCGATAGGGCAAGGCCAAATATTGGTAGGGAGTGTTTAGCCAAAATGGACTTTTAGAACAGAAGAGGTACCTTTATAGGATTATTTGGGAAATCTATTTTTCGGTTTTTATTGATTCTCTGTGTAGTCATTAGGAAAGGTCCAACTTTGTCCTCTGACAGTATCATAACTCTGATATAATTACAGGAGGAGAAAAAAAGCAGGGAAGAATGCTTGGTTTCTGTCTTATAACCAGAAATATATAATCAGCACAGGTGATGGGGGGGGGCAGTAAGTAAGTACAAGTTTTGAATGGCTGTAATGGATAGGAGGATGAGTAGGGAATTTACACAGAGCAGAAGTCAAGATCTTGGCTTAAAATAGCAAAAAATATAATATCAGAAACCCTGAAGTGTAAGATCTTTCTGGCTCCATATTGGACAGAGAAGCAAATAAGGTAAATCCTTAAATCTGCAAGAACTCAAATATTTCTATTACCCCATTCCAGGTGTTCCATTCAGGATCAAAGTAATAATTTGTAAACTGTAATACAAACAGGTATAAGGAATACAGTTCCAGCCCAGATGAACTATCAGTCTAAGCAATGTCAAATATTGACAACTTCAACAAATTCAGTGAATGATAGAAAATGACAACCCTCATCAAGAGTTCATTTGCTAGAAGGGTGCTTTAGTTTAGCTAATCAAAAATGTTTTCTATTACTGTGTAGGACTGTCAGCAGTCAAGCAAAATAAATGGCTTGATCCCAGAAGCATTGGAAATAAATGTGTTTGGATCTTAGTGCAGTTGTATCAACTATTTGAAGATTATGAATGATAAAAGGATAAATTTGATGGTGCTGACTTCAATAAAGAATAACATTAAGGTAGCTGCAGGCATGCAGCTTTTAAGATGTTGCAGTATAAAAATTCTCCTTTATGCCTTTATAGTATATGCCTGCAGGAAAACTAGTTAAAAGGCAAATAAGCATTATAAAAGAACTAAAAGAAAAGCTTTTTCTCATAGTAATTGAGAGAAATCTGTTGTGAACTGTTGAATCTGCAATGTAATTTAAATATATTATTTCCTTCTCAAATTAGAGTCAAGGAGTTGCTGGGAAATTATCTTTGTTGAAGGCTGTGATGCTGTTGCTGGTCTATATTTTCACATTTATACATCAGAAGCTTTTTTTCTACAAGGGCGGTAATCACAGGGAGATTCATAGTGTCTTCAAAACTTGATCCTAGAAGGAAGTATGCTCTCCACTGACTTTGCATAGGTGGGGTCAAATCTCCGGACAGCTGCCCTTCCACCCTCAAGTAGTTCAGAACAGACTAATCTGGGCACTAGGCAGTAAGCACAAGGTCAGCAAGAAGATCAACAAGATCAGTCACAAGATCAGCAACAGCTTGTGCCTTTTTTTATATGTGATCAGCACCCCTGACCAGCCCTGCTCCTCTTTGGACATCTGCTCCATTGTGCAGCTGGACTCACGGCAGAATGATGCCATTTGTTTCAACCTTTTGATGAAACCTGAACAGGACTTGTAAGTTATGCAGTTTTCCCCTCCAGCTTCACACCTCAGAGATCACAGCCTGCTCTTTTAAAGGACTAGCAGAACAATACCAACAGCCCCTTTTTCAAGTGCGTGCGCATCACAGAACCAGATGGTTGTCATCCTAAAAAACATAGAGACACTTGATGGTTTTAATGGATGTGGTTTGTTTACACACAGCTTAGGCAGACAGAAATACTGTATACGGTTCTTCCAAGTCAGGTTTAAGTCACACTAGGAGGGCAGTAAAGGAAAAAGCACTGCCATCGCGTGACACAGAATACAAAAGGAGCAAGTGCTTCCTTACTACTTACATAGAGAACAAGCTGTTGAGTAGAGGGGTGGTAGTGCCACAAATTCTGTGTGTTGTTGAAAGGGAATTGTCTAGTCAAACTGGGCAATTATCTCTTTCAAAGGCATCTTTGTCAATGGAAATCGATATGGTTGTTAATGATAACAGGTTTCCAAAAGAAGTGTGAATGTACCTGGTAATTTCTAGGCAATTTAATGATAAAAACAAGTTCTGCTATACTTGATTGCATTTATTTTTTTGTCCTTTTCATAAAAGTGGCTCTAGGAAACTCTTGTGTATCTTGGATTAGCCAGCCAGTCTGGTTTCAACCCTCTGGTTAAGACCAAGGTAGAAAGCTGCTAGTTCATTGTGTATATAATCTGCTTCTACCTTTTTCTTTTTGAATATTGGCAAAATCAATCTATAATTCAGGCTCTGCAGATGTGTATCTCTAATTTCTGGAACTTTGCACCAGGTTTAGTTTGTCATCAGGAGCAAAAAAAAACTTCTGTGTGAGATCATCAAAGCAAATGGTGGAAAATAGCTGTTTCCAATTAAATGCTGTGACAGTACTGTGAGGTTCCTACAAGCCTGAATTTTACTTCAAAGAACAAAGGGTCTGAACAAAATCAACCAAGATATTTAATCACAATTTCTGTGTATATACATTTATATACATGTATTCATTTATAAAATCCCTGCAATAAATTGCTGTAATAAAATATTTACATGTTCCTTTTTGATACCCAGATCAGCTTCAAGATTGTTTACAAAATAGTAGCAGTAAAGGTGTCACTCTAAAATGGAATTTGACGCTGTTCTCTTCCATTCATTGGAGCATAGCACCACTAAATTGGTATGAGTTTTTACAGACAGTGGCATTTAAAACAGTCCTTGACTCAGCCAACAGCTATGATTTATTGTCAGTCAGTTGGAGCTGCCAAAGCACCAGAAGCAAAGAATTGCTTTGGAAAGGGATTGTATGGGTGGTGTGCCTGTTTTTTGCCTCTGTGTCTGGTGTCAGCTGCAACAAATTCCAGGAAAGAATTTACAGGGGGGTGTTGAGGCCCAGGTAGAAAAGAACCATCAGTGAGATGGGGTTTCGTTTAGATCACTGCAAATTTGTAGGTAGATCGTTGGCAATGCCATTGCTTATCAGCAGTGTCCGGCATTACTGTAGGCTGTACGTTGGCTAATTGTTCTTTCTGACCACCTGTGTAGGGGGAATGGATGAACTTTCTTTAACTTGTCGTGTCTTGTAGCACCAAGATACTGTTTTCTCACTGTGAGGAAAAAATTATGGAAGTCAGGCTAGATTTTTCCTGTTCTTCCACAAAAGATATCAGCATTTTTCCCTGTGGCACTGTGTTCATATTGAATGTTCACTGGTAGTCCTACAGGCAGCCTTGCTACTGAATCAGTTGATTGAGATATTCAGAGCATTAAGGAAAAAGACCCAGCAAATGGAGTTTTCACCATAACAGTCTTGTATGATTATTGTTGTAGACATCTTGCAGTGATTTAATCTGTTTACTAGAGACAGAAATGTGTAGCCATTGCAAACTGTCTATAATAATTAGTTCATGATAACAAAGTTATGCCTGGATGACTGCAATGTAGACTCCTGAGTGCATTTTTATGGAAAAATATTAACAGTGCTGAGTTAGACGAAACTGAACTAACCCCGTTGTTATCTATTCTATTTGTATTTTATAAGCAAGAGCTGTCACCTTGACCAATGAGATAGGAGTGATGTATACACAGCTATTTATGAGATCATTTGAATGACATTTCAGTGGCAGGTAATGACCCTATGCTGAGGTATGTGTCAGTGGGTGTCTCCTCTATACCTTTCAGACAGAGGTACCCCAGTTTCTCCAACCAGGCTGCTACTTGCCTTCCTTGAGTTCTGCACTAAAGGTGGCTAAAGGGACAGCTACAGTTTCTCGTGCAAATTTCTCATTGCCTATCCTGGAAGGTAATCTACTGTGGCTTTTTACCACTAACACTCTTTTCCCTGACGTTTTCCCCTTCTGATGCAAGCTCACTGTGTGCAGCTTTGCCATCCTAGTGTGACAGTTCTGAAAATGCCTCATATGAGAAGCAGAAACTGGTTTTCATCAAAATTTTCCATTCTTTTTTTGAAGGGAAATAAATTGATCCTCAGTTGTTAAGACCATCTGTAGCATATATTTGAGAAGCCAGCACATAGAGAAGGATACTGGGGGTCCCTTCTGTGGTACAAAAGCAGCCTCTAAGTGTTTTCATACTCTTAAAACCCTGCCACTGAGCTGAGAAAAATAGCTACTGCTCCTTGCATGTTCTGTAGGAAGGCTGCGAAGTGTCTTACCAGTGTCTGCAGAACTGTTTGCTAGAGAGCAGTGACATGTTTCAGGTTTTTTGAGGGGACACACTGAAGGAAATGTTTTGCCTAATGATTAGATGCTGCATGCTTACATGGGTGGCTTGTTCATTTCCGAGTGAGACTTGCCTCTGATTTTCTACAGACATGGGTGTTGTTTTCCATTGTCTGATTCAAACATTGATATTGCTTTCATTGGAAATGGAGTGAGGCTTTCCTGCTTTCTGAAGAGGTAGCAGGAGATGTTCAGCTGCTAGCTGACGTGACGAACTGCACAGATATTTTAATGCTCTTCAGGACAGCGATGGTAACTGAAGCTCCAGTTCCCTAACTTGAAGTTCGCTGAGCATTTTCCCTGAAAAGGTGCCTTCCAGAGAAAAAATGCATATATGTCATAGACTTATCCTTGCACACATAGAGGTCCCAAAAGAAGGACACAGCAAATACAGCGATGCTTGGCCCAGGGCTTTACAGATCAGGTTGAACTGAGCTGCTCTTTTCTGCTTACCCGTTTTGTGCTGCCCCTTTGTGGTTTTCCTGAATGGTTCCCTAATCCAGTAGCAGTTTCTGTTGTAACAGTGGTAGCCAACTGCTGGGTGGTTTCTACCTGAGAAGGGTACCTGGGCTATTTAGGGTTTGTCTGACAACCGTGTGGGAGGTGGGTGTTCCCTAATTCAGGAGAGCAGTACGCCTTCCTGGAGAGGAGCTGACTGTGCTCCAAGAAGGCTGCTGTGGGACTGGAAGGAGAAAAAAAGGACAATGACCCATCTCTTCCAGCAGTGACCCATGGGAGAGGTGGGTGGTACAGGGCAGATGGGGGTGGAAGGAGCGGGGACAGCTCCGGGGGCCACAGAGCTCCCATTTAATGCAGCAGATGCTCAGCTTTGGTCTCTGGTCCTCCTTTTGCTGCAACTCAGCTCCTCTTGGAGCTGGTGCCAGGGGAAGGGATTTGCATGTCTGACATCTCTCAGCCAGTTTTCAAGCAAAGCCAGAAATGGCTTTTGGGGAGGGAAGGGGAGCCTAAAGCATTTTCATATGCCCTTCTCTAAAGCTGCCCCTTTCTGACCATTTATTTTTCTTTAATAATTCCCGTAATACGGAAAGTCTGAGTGCAAGTGGATCATCAGTACGCTTGTTGCTTACATGTGGTTTAGCTGCATGGCACTTTTAGTCTTAATAGAGAAAGCAGAGATCAAGCACTGCCTTTGGGAGAGCACGTGCCTCCAAGCCAGCTGTGTGCCTAGGGTGTACCACGTAAAAGCATTCCCTGTTTCCCTATAAATGAGGGGTTTAAGACCAAGATAGATTTAAACAAAATGTTAAGTAGTGGTTACAATGACTACTTCCATTTATTTCTTCCATTTTTACTTAGAAAATACATGAATAATACTGTTCCTTATAATAAAAAGGCAGTAGATTCCCAATACTGTAATGTTTCAGCAAAGTTCAACTGGTCTGATATCTTCAATTTCACAAGTCACTACAGAAATATTAACTGGGTAGCCTCGCTGTACATTTTAGGCCAAGGGCAGTCTCTCTCCAGTACCTTGCCGTGTGCCTGTTATCAGCTAGATTTAAAAAAAAGAGCATCATTCTGAAACGTTCAAGTGGACTAAGCAGTTAACTGCTCTAGATTTTACATTCATTGGTGTCATTGCTCATTCCTTGGTTGCAGCTGCAGCTGATTAGAGGTGACAGAGGATTTACCTTTGTCTTCTGAAGTACTTTAACATGTCAGAAAATTAGATTTCCTTTGAAATTGAAGCAGTGGACATGCCCATTACATCCTTCTGTTGCTATGTTTTGCACAATATAGGCTTTTCTATTTTATATATTGCTATGATAATTTATCTCTGTATAACTCTGTTTTTGTAGAGTAAGAGATATCTGTAGCTATGGCCAGTTACTTGAAATTTAATGTTGCAATTGCAATTCTGCCCCTCCTGGGGGACACTTGTCTGTGCTGACCTGAAGCCACAGTTGTCTTGGGAGAATGATGACAAGAAGCTGCAATGGAAGGCCTAAAGGCAAATTTTGTTCTGTGCTATGGGGTCTCAGAGAAATACTATTTACTCTCACACCATTTCTGTAGTGTGTGGAAGGGGCAATGTTTTTGCAGCTGTGTCACCAGGTAAGTGAGATGTTTAGCTTTCTTAAGGCAAAAGCAACTACTATGTGGGCTATCGTGAACATAGGAAGCTTTCCTATTCTGCAAATCGTGTGTTAAGGGTACATATGCACAAAGCTTTTGATATAGGAGAGATGTACAAGTTGTGTTCCTTTATGCTCCTTTCCCGTGCCCTTGGAAGGAGGCTGGGCCAGTGCTGCAAGGGTAGGCATTTGGTACAGGGGGCCACAAGGGGAAAGCCTCCTGGAAAGCCTCATGCCTGCCTGCAGTCCGTAAACCAGCCTGTGCCATCGTCACTGCTGCCATCCACTGAACTGTTCTCAGTGGTCAGTGCTGTTTGCTGGGCACTGCAGTCACCTTTGCTTTGGCCAATCTCTAGTGTGCGGCAGCAGCCAAGGAGACAGGGAGGCTGTTGGCACGATGCTTTGTGCTCAGCGCCCCTTGCTGTGCCTTCCCTGGGCAGCCATGCTCTCCCTGGCTCTGCCATGGTACTTGCCAGGGCTCCTTTGGTATCGCTTATTGGAACCACATGTCCATCCCCATGCCGTGACTCGTACGGTGCAAGGCTCCTGTTGATCAAATTGCCTAATCGTCTTTGTAACAAATGGTGCAAAGCTGAGGTACCACGGGGCTCTTGAATCACTTAAGGTATTTTGCTTGCTGCTATGTGTGTGTGTGACATAGATGAGGATTTCAGGGCTTAGTTCTGATCCTACTAAAGTAACATAAGACCTAATCCTGTTCCTACCATGGCAGATTTATCAGAGCATGACTGTTAATGCTCTAAAGCTGACTGAGAGACAGCTATGTGCTGTGGACAAGAGAGCAGCCCAGAGTTCGCTCCTACAGCTACCACAGGAGCAGGAAAATAGCGATGAGTAATGAGTGAGTGGGGAATTTACAGAAATTTAACACCAAGCAAAATGAATGTAAATTGATAGTGTGCTCCCTGCATTAATATTAATTATTTCACCAAAATAAAATGAGAAAAACATTGTAAGCACTCATTTTAAAATGTTAAGGCTATATTATTAAGGCACTTATATAATGCATTTGGGACCTGGTTCCCTGTTTTGTATCATAAGTAAGAATTTTGGCACAAGATAAACAGGTGAGAAGAAAGAATAATGCTCAGAAAATGGAAGTCATGACAATTTCTCCTTGTATTCTTTCTTCCTTTTCCTCTTCCCACTCGAGATGCAGCTCTGCTGCTGTGTGTTCTGCAGTTCTTACTCTCTGAGAATGTGACTGATTGCAGTAGGTCTCTGGCAGAATTCAGTCGTGTAGGAGTGATTTAACTTGGGGAGTACGGGCTTCGGTCGCAGTTCATAATCTTTCTGTAAATTGCAGTATATAGCTGTGCTGCTCCTCACAGCACCTTAGAAAGGATTTGCCATCCAAAAAAATTATCACTTCCCCACTTTGTTCTGAGAAAATTGTAATTTGCAGCCTCCAGGAGAAGTGTTGCATTTGTTACGTGTCCTGACTAGGGGGTGTTTTTCTCCTGTGCTGTGTGGCTGGTTCATCAGGGGAGGAGGTGAGGGCTGGATCCCGCGTGTTTGGCCCCTGATTAGATAGGTAGGTAGTTTGCTTCTCTACACGTGTGCTCAAAGATGTTAGGAAGCAATTCAAGACTGTCTCTGTGTGGTAACCATATAATACAAGACAGCATGCCTCCCTCTAAGCCAAAGTTTTTTCTTTTTATGTGCCTGTGTAGCAGATAGCATGCTTTGGGCTGATATTTAAACAGTCAGCAATGATAGTGGCATATTCAGATAATAATATTGCAGATCCATCCCCATCAGCTGTCAGAGACTGATCATGCCCCCCGCCCCATTCCTACTGGTAAGTGTTCTTAAGTGCTGAGCTGTGTCTTAGGTGCATCATAACCCCACACCTGCCAGCAAAGTGGGTGCATGGCTGTAGTTTGGGGTGTAGGTAAAACACAGGCAGAGACAGTCATCTGTCACTGCTGAGCAGTCGTTCTCTACAGCTGTTCCCAATCTCTTCTGAGGAATAGTTGCACAGGTAGAAAAAAAACCCCAAAGGATCAATTTGGCCTACGAAATTGCCAGCTGGACCATGCAGATCTAGGCTAAGGTCTTCTAAGCATGCTGAAGTCATTTTCAATTTTCCATTGCAGAGGAGGAAAAAAAGCTGGAAAATCAATATAATTTCTGTTTTCCATAGGAGACAATGGACAGATTGTATGCTTTAAGGTCAAACAGATGTTTCTTCTTGAAGCTTTTTTTTTAAATCCATAAAAACAGTGGGAAAATATAGAAGGAGGGAAAATGGTTCAAACAGATTAAGGGTATATTTTTGCTTTATTGCAAATATTTTAAAACGTCATCTAGAAAGAATAACATTCAGGTCTGATTTATCTAATAAAGTCCAGTATTTTCAAAGTCTCTTTCCTTCTTTGTTTTATACAGAAGCAGAATTAACTTTCTAAGTCACAAGTAAGGAAAATCCTTGTCAATAATTGTCAGAAGATGAGATTCTAAAATGGCTGGTGGTTTTGGTCTTTACTGTCAGGTCTACTTCAAAAACTTGAAAAGCCATATGCTAAAATACTTGGAACAGTTGTGAAAACAAAAATTCCAATACTACCCTTAAAAATCTCTTTACTGAAACAGAGAAAGCAAGCTGTGGATTACATGAAAATGGCAATGTATGGATAGCAGCATCAGAGCTGTCACCAGAATGTATTCACATTTTTGGCACATTTAGATTTCAGGTGCAGCAATGTATGCTGCACTGTATGTAGAAGTATGGAGTTAACATTCTCTTTTTTTTTTTTTTTTTCTGATAACTATCTGTGTTTGCACTGGGGTGATAGAAAGCATACCTCTCCCTCCTGAGCATTTAGACCAAAGCTCACTGTGGAAAATATTAACTATTATTTTGTGATTGTACAAAGTCCAGTGTGAAAGAGCCCACATGCAAATCAGTGGTTTCTTTCCAGCTTCTGAGCCCAGACTAGCCTGTGTGCTCAGCCTTTGAGGCAGGAGCTAAACTTTGCAATACACATTGACCGGGAGCTTGTTCAGACAGTCCTGGGGACCTGCCAGCGACGTATGATGTGGGCTAAGGGAATAATGCATCCTTCATCAGGGTTGTGGTAAAAGCAGCAAGGTTTAATATACTCTATAAGGTTTATGAAGACTTTATTCAAAGAGCACTCTTGTGTGTGCTCTGCATTTTCAACATCAGATAAGAAGCTTTTTAACCCTGAATTATTTATAGGTTGGTAATACAGTATATCTGACCTTTTTATAGGGTAGCATCATGCAGAAGGGAACAAAGTCTTTTAGCACAAGGGTCATGCATGCAAGGCACAATCTTATTGTTTCAGTTGTGATATCCTTTAGCTTTGCTTTCTCCTATCTTGTTTTTTCCAATGGCATTTCTTGTGTCTTATGTGTGAACTGAAGGCAAATCATGCAAAAAAGATCTCTTAGAATTTGAAGAAGAGCTTTCCATTTCAGCTGTGACTGATCAAATGCAGTGTTATAAAACCAGTTTAGAAGTTGTACCCATTCTGCTCATCTCATAGCGATGAGCAATAAGGCCTGTATTTCCCAGTTTATTGAGCCTGAGCAGTATCTTTTACCTGCTGTAATGCAAAAGCATTGAATTGGAGAAAATTGGCATTGTATTCCCATGAGTCACCAGAACAGTAGTGGAATAAGATTTTATCTACAGCATAGGAAATCCATTGTGTATCTCTAAGAAGTGTTTTAATATGGTTGTTTGGGTTCTGAACCCACAAGCACATGATAAATCCACATGCCTCTCTTGAGTGCTGTATTTTGATTTCAGATCTGATTTGCACAGATACTAATTTGTAAAAAAACCCCAACCAAACCAAACCAAAAACCTCTATGTATGCGGTTTGAAAAACTCCCAGGGAACTCGTATGGAGTAGCTCGTACAAGTTCTGGTCTTTATCACTGGAATTAATGTATTTAAATCCTTCTCCTCTGGTCAGTAATTGCTATTTTTTATACCTACTGGCTTTAGAATGTGCCATATAATTGCTGCGTAGTCCCACTTTGGGTCAACCGATTTCTTCATTGCATCTTCCAACATAAATGTGAAGAAACATATGGTCTGGAAATTTGCCTGTTCTTCATTGCAAGAGGCACACAGAGGAATACACAGAGATTGTTGATAGCCTGCTAAAAGCCAAATTTTGAACATCTGCATATTCACTTTGGAGCAGCCCAACCCAGAAGAGCTCCTTTCTAAAATGGGAAGAGGGACTGGAGACCCTGAACAGCAAGTGTGTGCATGCACTTGCCTTCCTCTCAACCTTTGATAGGATTTTAAAGGCAGGACAAAATGGTAGTGTTAGGTGGGTTCCTGACTACTTCTCACTTGCTAGAGTTACATCTCTCAAAAATGCAGGCTTGGGCTGCACACTTGCATTTAACCCTAGTGCATTAAATTTGTAGTGGGTTTGCACTGCAGATCTGAAAGTAGATTGATGCTTTAAAGCATACCTGAGGTGAAGGACACAAAGATAAATCTAGTATTACTCATTTGTGCACTGCTATTCAGTAGAACCTTTAAACTTATCTAGGATGATAAAATAGGAGCATTAAAGATTCAGACTGAGCAAAACGTGAATGTGAAAAGGCTATACTCTCACTCACTTTAATATCATAGCACAGTAAGGAATGATGTGGGTCAGTGAATAAAGGCAGAATAATGACTGCATGTAGGCAACTTTAGAACTTCACTGTAAGGTGCTGTTAGATACTAAAAAATTCTAATGTTTTCATTTGTCACGCTGCCTTTTTGCCTTTAAAAGCTTATGTTATAAAAGTATGTAGCACTTCAGCAGAAGTGCTGGTGACTTGTAGGGAACTTATACCTGTAAGTGCTGTGGCTTAGGTGTTCCAAGAGCTCCAGCATGGCTCTACATACCACGCGTACTAACAGCTGCTTGCAGCACATGGCTTCCCAACGTCAGCTTGCTGTGGAAGTTACTTCAAGTAAAGCTTTAAAGATGTTTTGAAACATTTATGTTTGTGATTACAAAAAATACTGTGAAACTTCTTTGGAGAAATTGGTAAAAGCTCTGAAGTGAGATAAGGGTTGAACGTCTTCCAAAATTACTCAGATATTTTTTCATTTGCTGGATTTTTCTATAGTTTTATTCTTACTGGTGAAGCTATGCTGAACTTGCATCGCTGAAGGATGCAATTGGAAGTTTTGTGTGCTCCTAAATCAGGCTATTGTAAGGGCAGGAGTGGCCCTTAGTGAAATCTAACAGACCCGTCTATGTTATTGCAACCTCCCAGGCCTTGTACCACCTGTAGCAGCATTGTGTCCTTCACAGAGGTTTGTGTCCAGAATGGTTTTCTTAATGTAAGCGTCTGCAAGTGGCCATGCAGCAAGGCAGCCTGTAGCTTCTGTCCACAGCACTGTCGCTGGAGTAGACTTTGCTCTGCTGGCAATAGGTTTATAAGGCACACTTTCAGCACCCTTATCCTTTCCCACAGAATAAAAGAACTGAAGCAAAAAATGAGGCAAAATGGTCTCCTTGAGATTTTAATTATAAAGGGTGATTGAACCAATGGAGAGTAAGCTATGTTTTGGACAAAATAATTAAAAAGATATGAGATAATTGATTCCAGTGTAGCTGGAAAACCAAACCAAATCAATGACATCTCCGAGGAATTAAATCGACTTCTGAAAACATAATTCTAGTTCACCAGACAAACAATGAAGTTGCCTTCTTGATATGCTAAGGATTCCGTATCTTGCTTCAGCTATTTGTTGGACATTTAGATTCACTCTGGGTTAAGATGTTTGGCTTCTGCTCCATACCCACCTTACAATTTTCTTTTAGGAATGTCATAATCTTGTTGTGGCACTTCACAGTTCACAGAGATGTTCTAACTATGTTTTCCTAAAATTAATAGGAGTAAATGAATAGGGGCTTATGGGTAATATGGGGACATACTTTTTAGTAGGACCTGTAGCGATAGGACAAGGAGTAATGGTTTTAAACTAAAAGAGGGTAGATTCAGGCTAGATATAAGGAAGAAATTTTTTACAGTGAGGGTGGTGAAACATTGAAACAGGTTGCCTGGAGAGGTGGCAGATGCCCCATCCCTGGAAACATTCAAGGTCAGGCTGGATGGGGCTCTGGGCAACCTGATCTGGTTGAAGATGCCCCTGCCCATTGCAGGGTGGTTGACCAGATGACCTTTAAAGTTTCCTTCCAACCCAAGCCATTCTATGATTCTGTGAATGCAAATGGTGGTAAAACACCAGAAACAAGTCTGGAAACTGAGGAAACCTGTAACATTTTGGATTCTGTGCGGCCAGTGTGTCTGCCCTTTTTGTACCGTCTGAAGTGGTCTACCTACAGTTATTGCACATGGATGCATAATGAAACAAACTTTTAACTGGGAGTTTTTTCTCAAAAATTATCTGTCCAGGATGTTGCTTCTATTGTACTGTCATCAACAGTAGAAGCAGCTCCTCACTGGAGCTCAGTGGCATCTCACTGCCTGTTTTTAATGAAATCCCTGTTAGCCGAGGGATCTCATCTCCATGGTGCAGAGTTACAGCAGGTATCTGTTGGAAAGCTGACAATTCCTTCCTTCTTTTCAGCATGAGGGTGGCTTTGTACGGTGTGGGCACTGCAGACCGTTCTTGGCTTGGTCTCAGCTGTATTAGAATACAAATGACTTTTTTTCAGTGTAGGAAGAACTTTCTTCTGGTCACATAAAATCTTTGCAACATAAAAATATATTGTAGCATATACATATGATATACAGGTTTCCATACACATATGCTGTATAAGAACAGCGTAGCACCAGTCATCTCACTGTGACTGCAGAGCTTTTGCAAAGCACCCATTAATTCTGTCTGATCAGTCCACATTGCATAGATTGAAAAAAAGTATAACGTCCCTCAAGTTGCTTGCTTCTGAATACTTCCATGTTTCAGAGGTTCTTCAGCCTCTTTTAGATCAAACCTAAGATGGAGCCTGTCATACTGCTGACTCATGCATCATGTGTCTGTCTGTTCTGGGTTTTATAACATTCTTCAGTGTAAATGTATCAAACTGATAAACCAGACATTTCAGAAGATAGTTTTCTTGAGTCATAGCTATGCTCTGTCTCAATTTTCCTTAGAGTTAAGGAAAAATTATACTGCCCTAGCATACAAAGGTCTTTGGAGAGGAGCAGTTTATTATTTTATTTTCACAGCATTGCTTCTCATTACAAAAAACCTCAATGCACATATGTCTTTATTTCCTTTTTTAAAAAAATTCTTGAAAATAAGCTTTTCATTCTTGGGAAATCTTTTGCTTCCAAATTCTGTTTCTTCCTCGTATCTGTCTCTTCCTTAAAGAGCTGCCTAGAGAAAAATGGCAAAGAGCTATCTTGCAGAAAGATAGATCACAGTATCGTTTGATGCGTTCTTAAATTGTTGCACATACATAAAAGAGTATGGGTTGAGGTGTATGTGTAAGTGTTGCATTGCAATATGTTTTAATCATTTCCACAAGCCTACTTAGTTTCTGGCATTCCTGAGAGATACGCTTGCACTGACACTAGTTGATGACGTTTCCCTCCTTTTCTGAGTATTTGAAAATGTGCAACTTTCCATGCTTCCAACAAAGTGGTCTTTCAGGTGCCACAAAATCCATACAGCTGTTTACCGACTGTCTCAAGCTTTTTTTGTATGCATAGAAGTCATAACCTGTTTTAATCCTTATTGGTTTAAGTTAAAGGATGAACTGCATGCATTGATATTAAAGAAACAAATTGTCTTGATTATAAAGCATGAGTCTGTTCTAGGCACAGTCATGCAATCTTTCTTCTGCGGGTAAATGAGTAGCAATGTCACAGGACATTGCAAAGAGGAATTCATTAATCTTTGGAAAGGATAAAGCTACTGCAACAAGAAAAGCCCATGAGGAAATTGCTCTTTTGGCTGTGCAGGGTTTGGATGCTGCATATGCTAGTGGTTGATAGAACAGGTCACGCAAAATGCTCTGAAAAATACCACCTGATGGTGTCGGCACTGGTCATAATGCAGGAGCCCTGGTTGGAGGGCAGAGGTTTCATAAACAGCAGGAGGGTTGTCAAAGGCAACCAGAGCTTGAGGTTTCTTAACCCTCGGGGCCAGCCTGAGCCTCGGCCAGTGCAGTCAGTCTCAGAGCGTGTGTGTATGAGGGAGGGCTGCCTGTGGAGGGTTTCACAGAGGCTGAGAAGTGGTGCTTGAGGTCAGTGCTGGTGCAGAGCACTCTGCGTGACCACTGAGCTACCAACTGAGGAGGTTGAGGGTGTTCAGCTCCATAGAATCTAGCTGTTTGGGCTTTGAAATCAAACTGGTTTTGATTTTGAAATCACTGAAATCCCCCAGCACTCCAAAGCTGAAGTATCATCCTCTGGCGATTCAAAGATATGCAAATTACTTAACCTGGCAATACCAGCTTCTTTACAGTAACGCACATTCATGTGGGAGTGAGATCAATTTGCATTTACCTGAAGTGATAGGGTTTTTTATCTGTTCATAAGTCTAGTAAAGCATGGTCAAATTAATGCCCTTGAATAAACTAACTCCTCATTTCCACTACAGTGGTAGCAGTTAGAATCACTGCTTTGCTGCTGTCTTAATTTTTGCCTGAAAGCAACTGATCACAGTGAACTAAAAGTAGGGACCACTTATTCATGTTGCATTACACAGGTCAAAATAATTTAATTACAGCACTGGTAATTAAATGCACTGTACATAACTTTTCTGCATGCTTATATAACTCCTTGGAATATTTATTCTTACAATGAACATCCTATATTGCTGGGAAAATTAGGATTGCTTTTCTCTGGACTGCAGGCATCTAGTATAAAAACTAGGCTAATTATTCACTCTCTTCACTCTCCATCCAGGCAGCAAAATCACTAATATTTTCCTTGTCTCAGAAGCCGTTATGAAGTTGAACTTACTTTAGATTCCCAGGTAAAAGATAATATTGAAGTGGACACATACTATTTAAGAGACTAAAGCTTATGCCACAGCCTAGATAGGTGGTAATAATAGTAGTAATAATAATAATAATTATTATTATTTTAAGTTGGCTGTTGTTTATAAACTTTGGATCAAATCCCGAAGTACTTATTTTTACTGGAACTTTTTACTGATTCTTAAAAGTGTACAGCAAGATTGATGTTCTGACAATGCTTATTAGTTTTCCAGTTGAAATGAAGGACTTTGCATATACTGTCTGTCTTCCTCCTCAATGTCATTACACCCGTGGAAACTTTTGAATGTTTTGTCTTGGAGCATCCTGTGAGGACAGTGGCTGCTGGAGCATACAAAAACATCTTTAGTGACCTAAAGACTATAGAATCACAGAATAATTGGGGTTGGAAGGGACCTCTGGAGATCTAGTCCAACCTCCTGCTAAAGCAGGTTCTCCTAGAGCAGATTGCACAGTCATGTCCAGGTGGGTTTTGAATGTCTTCAGAGAAGGCAACTCCCCAGCCTCTCTGGGCAGCCTGTGCCAGCACTCTGTCATCCTCAAAAAAACCCAGAAGTTCTTCCTCATATTCAAGTAACATCCGCTTGTTGCTTAAGACTGCCAGTGCTAAGAGGGTGCTATCAGCTACAATTGCACGCAAAATTTAGGCTTCAGTCTGGCAGTGGAGTGTGGGAAGAGGGAAGACACACATCCAGAGTGCAGAGTCCAGACCCTATCTCACCTCTGACAAAGTAAAGGAGAAAGTAGAACTGTCATTCTCACCGGTGCAAGCATTTAAGTATCCTTTTATGAACATCCAGCTGTAAAAGATCTAATTGGAGCAGTGGCCTCATCAGAGATGATGAATTTTCTCATTGCATCTTCCACTGCCCAGGAGTGCTTGACCTTCCCAGCAGCAAGCACAGCTCGGTCCTGACCCTAGTGCCTTTGGTCAGGCCAGATTAGCGAGCAACAGAAATAGCTGAGCTGCTGCCTACAACCAAAGGCAGTCCGAAGTATCCCAGTCCTGGTTCCCTTATATACAAAACACATCTCAATGCAGTGTATGATGCATCTGCAAATTTGTTGCCTGGTTTGTTGCCACAATTAAAATGCAGACATAGGCCAGTCAATATTCCTTTTGGGTATTTGGTTTGTAAATTGTTGCTGTGTTCAGAGCCATTTTGGTTAGCCAGAAGTCTTCTGAGTTTGGCTTCTCTGTGTGTGTGTCTATCTACAAATCCAGCAAGGTGTAGCTGGATCATCGTGTTCCTACATCAGCCTTTTGATATTATGCAGCACGCTGCAGCATTTAGGTCCTGCAGGACCTCTGCAGTGGCTGGTGTTACCAAGCTGCATAGAAAGCTTCTGATCAGTTAGTCCCAAGCCTACAGGAGGAAGAGGGACCTTGGTGTGGTGTGTTAATGTGAGACTTGGGAGATAGTAGTCCACTTCTCTGCTCTGCAGAAAGATTTCTCAGTGGCCTTTAACAAATAAATTATTTTCTTCTGTCTTCTGTTCCCTGACCATAAAATAGATATGGCATCATCCTGCTGGACTGTGGCTGGGAGAATTAATGGTCTGTGTGTATAGAAAGTATAATAACGTGATCTGTTCAGAATTTTGATTTTATCTGTTTGGCAGGTGTCACCACAGTCATCAAAATGTTTTCATGCAGTTCGTTGTGTCTCCTGAGGTACCCAGAAGGGAAATGGAGCAGCCTTGCCATCAGGCTTCCATTTCATTGGGGTTGAGCGAGAGGCTGCAGAGCAGCCAGGTCACATCAGTGATGTGCGATTGGTCAGGGAACTGCTGCATGAAGCTGGCAGGAGAGTAGCTGTGCTGCTTCCTCGCCCTGCTGCCCATGAGGGGCTGTAAGCACAGCTGAAGTTCTGGCCACACCACCAACGGAGTAGCACTCAGTCTCTGACAGCGTGAAAACCAGAAACAACTACAAAGCCAACAGCAACAACAAACTTTGGAGTGCCTCAGCAAAAAATGGCGAGTTTCCTTGTCGTTTGCTTTGCTGTCAGTAATTGCTTGTTGTAGCTTTGTCCTTGAACAGGTTTTGAATGTGCAGAAGCCTCTCTGTGAACAAGAACACAGTGTTGTATTGAAGCATGTAAACACCTTGGAAATTCTCAGGCAATTGAATGACTCACCGCTTTAGTAGCGGTGCCGGCGATCATTTGGCAAGATGCAGTTTCAATAACCAATACAAGTGCAAGGGCTAGGTGTTTTCAGAGAGTGGAGGCTTTGCCAAACCCAGTGTAGCTGGATGCATAGCAGAGATGAACCTAGTTTCTCCCTTCCCCCAAGGTGTAAGCTAAAAGTGTTCTTACGTATAGCTAAGTTGTCTTTTCTGCCTGATGACTGCTTCTTCAAAGCTTTGATGTGGTAGATGTATCCAGCAAATGGTGGATTCAAGAAGATAATCAAATGCAACATGATATGCCAGACATCTCTTAAGACAGAAAAACTTCTGTCTTGGCTCTCAGGAATCCTGTTCTCTTGAGTCACACAAAGATGAGGTTTGTGTGCTGATTAGTTACAATATCCCCTGTGAAGGAACTTGACTCAGCTAACAGGGAGTCAGGGCAGCATCTTGTGTCTCTGCTAAGCAGCAGCAGCAGGCAGCCAGCCGTTCACAGCCAGCTCTACACCCTTTCATGGGAAACCTGGGGCTCTTCCAAGGGAGAAGTTCTAATAAGAAAGTTTAAAGGATCTTTTTTAATCACCACTGCACCTGAACAGAGTTGGAAGGTTGGATGGGGGTGATGTAAGTGTTAAAAAAAAAAAAAAAAAAAAAAGCAAAGAAAGAAAAATCAGGGGGTGCTGTTGTAACTCGTATTTTAAGCAGACACAGTTCCAGACAGCATGTGCTGAGGGCAGCTGGCTTGCAGAACAGGTGATGATACATACCCATATTTAAGATAAATGCCAAAAAAATTGGATGACTTACTAAAGTAACAGCTTTTCAACTTATAGTATTCCAAGGATGATGATTTTGAAGAGCAGCAGTTCAAATTTTAGCTGTTTTAACCAAAACTAATGTTCTAGAAATAATCCTCTTTATTAATAAACCAGATGCTTTATTTCCTAAGAAGTCATGTATGAAATTGCAAATGCTAAGTAAAAGGAATACAAAGGACAGAATCTGTTCAAAATGTTGGATCTGGCAAACTTTCTGTTAGAGAAATGTCTAACAGAGGCTGGACTGTGCTTTTCCTAACTGGATAAGGAAGGCTGTTTGATGGGAAAAAGTGAATTTGGAAACACAATTGAAAAGATTCCTGGGCATTACTTCTTCAAAGAGTGTTTTTATGTAGTCCAACATCACAAGTGAAACCTACTGTATACCTTGGAGCTACTGTGAAAGTTATTGCGTCTGTCTACACGGGAATGCCTGTTAGCAGCTGAGCTCGTGCTCTGCTGTGGTCTGCCATCAGGCACGGCACATCTGCCTGCAGAGCTCCCACCACCCTGCACATCACCCCCGTCCAGCAGGTGTTAGTGACACACCTCCCACTCCTCCCAATGCCCCTGTTCAGCCTGGACAGTACATTTTTAACAAGCCTTCCCAAGGGCCTTCTAAGGGTTGAGACGTCCAATATATATGATTTCCCGCACACCCCCCCTCCCCCCCCCCGCCGAAAATTCTTTTAAAAAGCTCGGTGTCTGGCACTGTGTTAGAGAGGAATGAACTTGAGGTGAAACTGGTGATATCCAGCACTTCCCACTGTCTGTCCATGAGAGAGGGGCCTCGTGGGTCCATCTTTGTACTGTGAAAAAAGATTTTTGTCCCTTGTCTGTTCTGCTGCTGAACTTTGGGGAGCAGAGAGACGAGACAGCAGTTTGCAAGTATTTTAATCCTTTACCTCTTTTGATGCAAGACCTGGCTTTGAGAGAGCAAAGGCAGGCAGTATATTTGCTGTTCTCACCCACTTTTCAGAGGCAGTGAGAGCACTTGAGGATGCTGACTCCCACTGCCCTGCCGCCAGGACACCCCGCGTGCCAGGTGTCCTGCTGTGCCACCCTCTGCTTGCAGGGCTGGTGGTCCTGCTGGAGAGCTCTGCTCCGAGCATGGGGACAGTGCCAGGGTGAGGCATACAGTGGGGCAGCT
This sequence comes from Falco biarmicus, assembly GCF_023638135.1. Classification (NCBI taxonomy): domain Eukaryota; kingdom Metazoa; phylum Chordata; class Aves; order Falconiformes; family Falconidae; genus Falco; species Falco biarmicus. The sequence continues at coordinate 12,278,886 of NC_079299.1, forward strand.
CATTTAGCCACCACTGAGCTAGAGGACAGCTTTTCCATGTAAACTAAGTGTGAGGCACATCAAGAGATGCTCCAGTGCTGGCATCCTACCTGGGGACTCTTGTCCTGAAAGCTGGCATCAGATACAAGTTATAAGCAAGCAGGTTTCAGAGTTCAGGGGGATTAAATGATCTCTGCCAGCATTGCTGTGCATTCCTTGATTGCATTTTCCAGAGCCTTCTGTCACTGAAGAACAAAAGCTGAATCTGGGCAGTTGCCTGGTGCTTCCATCTACTTCAGCCAAACAGGCGTTTTGGGCTGGATGCCCCTGTAGCACAATGAGAATAATGGAAATTACAGCTGATTTACTAAGCAGCAATGCCTTAGAGCCAAATGGTTTCCATCTGAATATGAAGCAAATTTGCCAGTGCACTGGTGTAATGAATGCACAATCTCTTTGCTGCTGTGGTGCCTTTGTAGTCAAATGTTTGCTGGAAAGTCCAGCATGAGATAAAAAATGGGAAGGGAGGAGTAGAAGTCACAGTTTTAAAAAATAAGCTTCCCTAGACGTTACTTAGTATATAGTAGTAGCTCAGAGTGTTGGGAAATGGATGAATTAGAAGCATGCAAACCTGCTTTCTGCAGACTAGCCCCGCTGTGTGCACATACCATAGGCTTGCTTCAGCAGGGGCAATGTGGGGTCCCCACGCCAGAGATTGTAGGAGTTGTGTTGTTTCATCTTGAAATAGAAAGTTTGCTCCTGTGGCCTTTTGAAAATCCTGCTTGAAATCTGAAAGTGCTGTAGCTTCTTTTAATGAATTTGGTGCCAAAACCTCTGCAGTGAGGCCCCTGTTCCATCAGTAGCACAGAGCCAGATAAAGCCCTTTTAAGGACTTAATTTTGCAGCTCGATATAAATCTACGCCGTGGGAAGATTGGTGATAAAGGTGCATGTGGGGAGAGTTCAGGGGCGTTTGAGAGGACAGTGCGGGTGGGGGAGGAGATGCATCCTTGACGAGCCTCTGAGTCCTGTAGAGTCTGTCAGACTGTCCCAGCCCATGGGTAGCCTGTGGTCAGAAAGTCAGGAGGATGGCTCGGGTCCATCTGCTTATGAACTGTGATTTCAGTGCAACTTCTCTTAGAGAAGTGGGCGCACAGAAGTTAGGTGGCAGATCCCAATCGACGGATGAGTTCCCATGAAAAATGGGATTATTATGTAGTAAGTTAGATGGTCCTAAAAGCATTTCATTTGATTAGGATGTCGTTATGTGAAAAACTAAGATCACTTTTCCTTTATGTGGAATGCTGAAGCTACTGCCAAAACCCAGCTTTCAGCCACTGGTACTGGTTGTATAACGACAACAGCTTTGTGTTTCTGAGGATTGTAACCTCTTAGTTGAAAACAGTGTCAGGAAGGGGTTCTTCAGTGTTTTTTGCTGTATGTTCAAACACTTTTATTTTCTCTGAACTCTCTGTTAAATTGTCCAGCTGTGTCATTGTCAGATATGCACACGTAACAGGTTGATCTAACCACTGCTTACTCAAATTCAGAGTGGCACACTGGGCCGACTGTTGTGTCTGCTGAATTTAGATCCATGACTAACGTTATTTTGGATACTCTTGTCTTTGGTCTTTATTTAGAATTTTCCATTAAATGACTGTTTCCACTATATTGAAATACTCTTTTCATGGAGCGGTATTATTTCTGCATGGACTTCACTGCTGAATATGCCTGCTGCACTCTTCAGTTGCTAAGGAAATAGTTTCCTTTTCTTGACGTGTCTTTTTCATGTCTCAGCTTATGACTGTGGTGTATCATCCATTTTCTCACCTGAACATATTTAAGTGAGTTTAGGGACTAGTAATTCTTGCAGACTAGATGTTTTACGAAGACATAAGAAAGAGCGGAAAGGAGAGGAAAGCTCTCATGGAAGCAGGAAGAGAGTGATTTTTGGTTTTGTTTGCCTAATTCTGAACAGTTTAACAAATTTTTACACTATAGTCAAGCACAATCATTGTCATAACAGAAAAAATTTACAGCACCATTGAGGTGTCCACTCTTAGGTTGTGTTTTGCACTGGGAGCTGTTCCCAACTGGATCTCAAGTGCATGAGGCCCTGGTTGTGTCCCCCGGGTTGTATGAGGTACGTGGCAAACCTTTATTTCTTCCCCCCCCCCCCCCCCCCCCCCCCCCCCCCCCCCGCAAAACAGTGCGGTGTGATGGTGACAAAACAGTGTGGTGTGATGATCGGCACCTGCTGATGGTCTGTGGCTACGTGAAACCCACGGGGCTTGTAGCAGCTTCTCCAGCCTCTCTGTGTCTGCATTTCTTCCCGTTTTCAGGGAAGTGAGAATTTAACATGCTGATCACAGCCCTTATTTCTGATCAGGTTGATGATGTTTTCTATTCCTACGCTTGGGATAATAATCAGTTTGTGTATACTGTGAGACTAGAAAATGTGTAACATAAAACGTAGTATGACAGCCTCCTTGAAAATTACTTTCTCTTGTTTTAGAAATAAGAAAATTATGCTCTGTAAATATAAACCATAAATGCACACGGAGAACCCGAGAGCCTGTGGTACAGTGTGAGGGGGAGTTAAGCTGAGATTACACAGCCTTGCTTCACTCCTGACCTGAGATATGGCCTTGGTGGTGGCTTCTCCTGGAGAGTGGTACAACTCTGAAACTCAAAACATGCCACGTTTCAGCGAGGCTGGCAGGTTAAGAGTTACCATCCCAGTGTCACCTGTGGAAGAGAGGCAGCTTGCTCAAGGGCAAGCTCTGTGTCATGTCTCTTTCCTCATCTCAGAACAGCGGGTCAAGGAGAAAACTCTTTTACAGTGCCCCTTAGGAGGCAGCAAGGAGACATCACCCCAAGGATTTAAGTTTAGCCCAAAGTGATGTTAAAACATGGAAGAGGTAGAGATGGCAAAGCATGATAGTTAAACTGTCAATATTTTATTGATCACTTAAAAGCATGTAACCACATCGATGTACAGTCTGTGCTCTGCCTCACTTAAGCTACAGCTGAACTCTTCAAACCTGCCTCTCAAATGAAAATTAAATGTTTTGCGTTGCCTCAGTGAAGTGGAAACACAGGAGAAGAGGAGAAGGCTTAAATGAAAAGCTGCCTCTAAGATGAAACGGAACATTTTACTTCAGGGAAATGAAAGTTAGAGTTGCAAAGCAGAGGGAGGTGGCTGTTAGATAAAACTGGGCTGGCTTTCAGGCTCAGGAAGTTCATTTTTTTTACTGATGTGAGAAGATGAAGAGAATGGTAGAACTGCTATCCAGGGGGGTTCCTGGGATTAGGTGGTGTAGTCTCGCCAGCTGCTTTGAACCAATGGTGAGGGTGTCTGCTAAAGCAGGAGCCAGAACGTGGGGATCCCACCTCCTGGAGAGGGCCGGTGTCTCCAGGCTGGAGCACCACTTGTGCCACCTGCCTGAGGGAAGCTGGGAGACCTCAGTTCCCATCCCTGCTTTTAAAAGCAGGAGGATTTCCTTCAGCCCTTCCCGTTGGACTCATTTCACTCGTTTGGGAACAGGACAGACCAGCTTTGTAGCCTGAAGACAGGATGCCCTGCTGTGTACATATCTGAAGTGAGATGGCAGGGGACACTGAGAGCAGTGTGAGCAAAAGGCAGCTTGTAGGCTCTCATCTGATGGTGCAAAGGCGTCCTGAGTTTGCGGTTCCCATTGCTCTGGATAACAGAGGTTGGCATGTAGAAGTTTTCAATATTCACATTTAGCTTTGTCATTTTTTGAATAACACGATCATAAATATTTTTTTTTAATGAGTGTTTCAATCTACTTGTGAGGAAACAATATGTTTATGCTGAATTGTCCTGGTTTTCCTCTTCTAGAGCCGTTGTTCTTCAGGAGAAATTCAGGAATGTTTAAGTTAAGTGCGTTTGAAATCACAACTGTCTTGACAAATTGTATTCAGGGTGTCTTATCTGGAACTCATAAGGGTGACCCTTTAGCAGTCATAACAGAAAGGGATATCTTGCACAAGTAGCATTTCAAACTGCTCATAAATTTTTGTGTAGCTGACGTCAGACATTGTGATACGTCCTGGCCCTGTGATGTCTTGCCATGGAACAGGCTGTTTTACCACATTGAATAATGGCATCTTGCTGTGTGTGCGTGTGTATAAACTGGAAGGCTAATACAACCCTAAGCGTTGCTGCTATGTAAATAATAAATAATGGCATTGGTCATATTCAGAGGACTAAGGAATTGCTGTAAACACTTGGAGATGTGTGAATGAGATACACTGCTAAGACAGAAAGCATCTACCTCTGTCAGTATTTGAATCTGTGTTTGCCACAAGACCTAAGTGCCTGCTTTTACAGAATAAAAATACCTGGAACAAAATCAAGAAGTACAACTCTAAAGGGTTCTCAGTGAAGCTGTTTGGAGGGATCTGTCAGTTCTTGGCTATTTTAATTAGCTCACCTGTGCCTTTACCAGACAGAAGACGGCTAGCAGTTTTGACACTTGACAAGGAAGACAGAGCCGTCACTTATCACCAGCTGCAACTGGACTGTTGCAAACTGGCAGAGACTATTCCTAGGAACTGCTAGCTTAGGGGAGATCCAAGACAACTCACTACAGTCCGCTGGTTTTTTCCCCTTCAAGGTTTTAAGCTCCTGGCTGTTAGTTAGGGCTGAAGAGATTTGACAGGTGCTTTGGGAAATGGTGAGCAATGTACTTTTTATTGCTGATTCTCATTCAGTTATTAACAGTTTGTTTCCTTCCCACATAATGTTATCCAAGCAGTGCTTTAGAACAGGGAAAGGACAAACTGGTTGGGTGGCACTGAGCGTTTGGGTGGTCATGGCTGTGCAGCCATACTGGGCTACCTAGTCTGGTAGAATATTTATTCTCTTTTTACACAGAGCTGTAGGTTAGTTTGTGTTTTGTTCAGTTACAGCTGAACTTTAAGCCTGTTAACTCACACATAAAGAAGGGTTCGTGCTATCTCAGGCAATTTATGCAAGGAACTTTCAGCTGAGCTTAATGTAATTCTCAGTTTATAATTTCAAGAGCTGCACAAGCCTTGTATATCAGGGACACTGAGCATTGTGTTTGTGTGGATGGGTTTGTGAGTGGGCTTTCAAAGGGAACTGAATGACTTGTAAGCTCTTGGGACTGATGGTCCCTGATTGATTTGGATGCATTTGGCAATACTTTAGATACCCTTTTGGAAAGTAAAATACTTGTCAATCACTGAAAGTCTAATGACAGGAAGCAGGTGAATGAAAGCAGGGGAAAAAAGTGCATGAAAGACAGACACTGGCTCAGAGGAAATTATCTTAATAGCAAGCTAGTGTCTAAAATGTAATCACTGAAAACTGTACAACTTAACTATTATCTCAACACATCATTGCTTTCCTCAGCTCTACAACCTCTGCATCCATTACAGATCTCAAATGAAATGGTCTCTCTGAGTTAGAGGGGAGAGAAAAGATCTGAAATCCTTGACTCACATGAATTCCCCGATTTTCTTTCATGTAACTCTTTCTAAATGGCAGCGAGCCACAGGGAGCCTGGGGAAACAGACTCTGACTCTTGAGAAGACACATTGTACAGATTATAAGACATTTTGTAATTTAGGTGACAGAGAGGTAAGTTCCTGCTGTGCCTTAGGCTCTCCTTAAAGCAGTTTTCGAGGCAACATTGTCTGCCCAAGAATGAAGGCAGTATGTTGATCTGGAGCAAAAGATGAGTCTACATGAGCTGTTTGTGTGCCTGATGTGTGTACACAGATACCAAAGCACCCTATGTGCTAAAAACAAAGAGAAAACAAAAACAACAACAAAAAAAAAAAAGGCATACACCCCCCCCCCCCCCCAACCAAACATGGAAACAGTATTTTATAGGTGTTGCTGCAAGGAACTGCTGACACTGGGCAGGCAGGATGCATAAACATTAGTTTTTTCCTCATTTGCTACAAACAAGAAGTTCCTGCAGAGTATTTCCCATTTGGACGGACATAGTGCTCAGGTGGTATAACATTCCCCCACTCAGATCTGGCATAATTCCCCCAGAGCCCTTGCCTACACAATTAGGTATTTGCTTGTAACAGCTACTTTTCGTCTCAGAAATAATGAAGTACTAGCACATCTTTAGCAATATATATTTCAGTGGCTTTTCATTCTACTGTTTTATTCTTTTTATAAGTTAGTGAAGGAGGTTGCTAAATGACCTGTAATGTGCTGTAACTGAGAATGTATATCCAAATTATTGATCAGTGTGGATGATGTGTTTTTTTCTTTTAGTTCTGTGGTTGTCTAAGTTTACTAATGACAATGTTTTATAGCCTATTTTGGGAAAGAGACATCTCTTGATGCCTTGAAACTTGTGAGTGAGCCTGCTGTGGATCAGGGAGGTTTTGTCTATTATTTCCACTAATTGCTCTGGACATACTATTCTATCTTATTTTCAGTAGTATTTTTCTAAAACCTTTTCCCTTTTCTGTCAACACTAGCATAGCCTGTAAACATGAATTAGAATGAGGAGTTTGACAGAGAAGTAGTCTTGAGTTGTGCAGGACTTCTAAATAAATAATAGTGACATAATTAAATACTAATATTCAAGTCTGTTTCTAGAATTTGTAATCAGGCAACAAAATACGTTGTCACAAAGAGCTTCAGCACCATTAAAGCCAATAGTCCTCATGACAGTAACAGTTAGCTCAGATGTTGTTCTGTATAGACTAAAAACCTTGTTACCTCGATTCATCTGGATAGTGTGGATGCTCATTAAATTATGCATCAGAGAATCATAGAATGGTTTGGGTAGGAAGGGACCTTAAAGACCATTTAGTTCCAACCCCCCTGCCATGGGCAGGGACACCTTCCACTAGACCAGGTTGCTCAAAGCCCCGTCCAACCTGGCCCTGAACACTTCCAGGGATGGGGCATCCACAGCTTCTCTGGGCAGCCAGCTCCAGTGCCTCACCACCCTCACAGTGAAGAATTTCTTCCTTATATCTAATCTAAATCTACCTTTTTCCAGTTTAATTCCATTCCCCCTTGTCCTATCACTACATGCCTATAGAAAGTCCCTCTCCAGCTTTCTTATAGTCCCCTTTAGGCACTGGAAGGCTGCTATAAGGTCTCCTCAGAGCCTTTTCTTCTCCAGGCTGAACCACCCCAACTGTCTCAGCCAGACTCCATAGCAGAGGTGCTCCAGCCCTCTCATCGTCTTTGTGGCCCTCCTGTGGACTCACTTCAGCAGGTCCACATCCTTATGTTGGGCACCCCACAGCTGAACGCAGTACTGCAGGTGGGGTCTCACCAGAGAGGAGTAGAGGGGGAGAATGAATTTGTATTTCTTCCAAACACTTGTATATTAATGATGCAATAGTTGCACAAAGTCTGATTTTTGGGAAGTAAGCAGATACTGCTGTATCTGAAGGGCAGGGTTTTGAGTCCCCACAGGACGAAGACTTCTTGGAGATGCAAAAGGGCTGTGCTGATCTACGTGTTGGCTCTTGGGCTGTGTGTGTTCAGGCATGCCTGAGGTTTGCTGATACCAGCACTCCCTTTAGAGCCCCAGTGCCAGGACCTTCCAAATCTTAGTTTGCTTTGAATTTTCAGATTGTTAATCAAAATCAGAAATGTTTGTGAGTGCCCTGGAGGAATGTAGCATTAACTGGAGAGAAACCTGTTCCTCTTCAGAAGCAGAAACCAAATTCTGCTGTTGCATCCCATAGATCTAGAGAAAACTTAATGACATCTGCAACATTATTGCAGACTTGTGCTTTTTTGTGTGGCTATAAGTCCCATGAATAGATCATTTGGTAAAACCCGCAGTCAAAGCCAAACAGCATGTGACTACAAACTGGGGCATTTGCATCAGCCTTTTAACAGGTATGTGGACTTTGAGGATTGTGCCTTGAAACTTGAACTGCGTAATGGGATCTGTACCCTCACCTGTCATAAATATGACCTGTGTACTTATATACCTTCTCTCACATCTATACCTGTGCATCCGAGGTGCAACTGAGACTAGCATTTAACCCAGGAATTGTCTATGGTAATAGATAATTGGAAGTGAAACCCATTGTAGATTTTGGTGGGAAGCTTCATGAGCCTGCACTGTCGATCCTATATTTTGTGAGAAGCTAGGACAAGTAATTCCCTCCTTTCTGTCAAGCCATCCCATGTAACTGCAAAAGACAGTCGCATTTCTCCACCGTTTTCCCTGACACCTGCTAATATGCTGCTATAGGGATTCTTCATCATCATCAGTCAACGCTGATCACATGCAGCTTTGGTTTCTTTAATATCAAGTGTCAAAAGCATTTTTATTATGAAGCCTTCTGTGTCTTTCCTTTTTTTCTCTCTCTTTCTTTCTTCTTTAAAAAAAAAGAAAGAAAGATGGATCCAATTTTCGTCGGACTAACATCAGCCTGAAGATATTTTCATCAGTTCTTGGCAGATCCTAGATGGACTGCATAATAATAAATGCCTTGTTGTGATTGTTTTCCTCACACTTAAGTCCATTTTCTGTGAGCACTGTATGAAGTAATTTTAAGCTTTTAATTGTTTATGGTATCTGGCGCATCCAGACTGTGAATTTTTCTGTATCTGTGAAAGAGAATTATTAAGCACCAGAGAAAAATGCTGCCATGCTACTTGCTGCTAATGCTGAGGATGACCTGCCAAATCTTGCAGTATTTGTGCATGCCATAGAGGTGGAAAGCAGGGAAGCTTGCAGAGCTAATAATAGCAGCAGCTTTGTGGCTAGGAGCCTCAAAATTGTAACTCCATGATGACAGTCTGATTCAAAACATGGTGAAATCCATATTTCTATCTATTCCTCTGAGTCTTGGATCAGTTCTTAGAAATCAAAGTTGAAAAGAAATTTGGGTGTTTTTGCATAAGACCAAAAGATCCTTTCAACTTCAGATGCAGTCCGGTCTTTAATAGCATTTGACGGGATAAGGTTTTCAATATATTCATAATGTGTTTTAAATGAAGCATCCCTTAATTTTTAAGACTGCCTCATGCAGTGTTGGCACAGTAGTTGCATTTACAATCAGACAACAAGACCAAAATACGTTTGCTAGTAAGTTACTTCTGCCTCGCATTTCTGTTGGGTTACCTTCCTGGAAGTGTGTGGAGTGTTAAAGAACATGATTTGCTACAGTTCGGCAGGCAGCATCGTTCTAGTGTGGTTCATGGACGACCAACAGTTCAGAGACGTGAAACCACCTCAGTGGGCTGTTCGTTACAAGAGTTAACTAGAGACAGTGGACTTCTTAATTGCCCCTGTGCACCAAAACAACATGCCATTTTTAGCTGTTTATTCAAACCTGGGCAAGTTCCAAAGCAATGTCACATCTGTGTAGCGCTACACACTCATGGCTCGTTGGTCCTGTCTCTCCCTGTATGCAAGTGAAGGGCATAACGAGAGCAAACCGTTGTCTGAAATAGGTGAACAACCTGCTTGGATCTTTAAGGCTCAGATTTTCGAGCCTTTATTATGTTGTCTTCTGATGTTTTTCCCTCTGGCACTTCTTCTATCATCCGCATTGGGAATGTTTCCTCAGTAGTAAGTGAGCCTATGTGATTCCTCAGTAGGGAGTTCCAGGCCTATGTGATTATTTAGGGCTGCCTAGGGATGCCTAAGAAGGCAATAAAAACAAAACTTCCCTAGGTGGCAGTTACTACAAATCCATTTGCAGCTTCCAACTGTGTTGTAACTTCTGAGCAGGATACCAGTTTTGTCTGTCTGGCCATCCTCAGCGGCTTTCTCCCCTGAACATTTGCCTGGTCTGTTGAATCTGTGCAGATTTGTGACACTCAGAACATCCTTTATTAACATTTTTCACATGTCTGATGCACTCAGGTGAAGAACCATGAACATGTCTTTGGTTTGTATGTGACTCCTGCTGCTGTCATTTGATGCTGTAGTTTTCACATTGAATAAGACACTGTATAATCAATCCCTGCCTACCCCTGTTCGTGTCATGTCTGATGTTAGACACTGCTGTCATATTCTTCGTGCCCCGACCCCTATCTTTGTGTAAAGGAAACAGGCACTTAAATAACTGCATCTATATTTGCATCTGACCAGATGAGATAGTGCTGTTGTTGAGCATGTCAGCCTTTTATCTTGTTGCAAGGCAGTCCAGTTTTAATGGCCAATGGGCGTAGGTTCTCTGAAATGTCTTCATGAAACAAATGGAGTACCCCTGTGGTGATCGCCCTCTTATTACTGCTTAGGAAAAACAATGTGGAGCTATGCTAGATAGTCCTAGAGAAACATCAGCAAGTATGAGATGGTAAGAGCAGTGGGTAGCAGTGAGCCAGCGGAGGGTAACAGCTGGAAGACTCATTGTAGGATTAGTTGTTTTACTTGACATTTTAAAAGGAATCTTGCATTTAGCTAAATCAACTACATATTCTAGCTCTGGGCAAGAGTTGAGAATTTAAGCACTGAGCATTGCCTATTAAAGATGCTGGGAGGTAGGTAATAATTCAAACATCTGCAAAGATTTAAAATGGGAAAGCTTAGAGTTAAATTGAAAATTGTAAAGATGTGAACTTTGCCTGTTTCATATCAGAAAAACTGTTGTTTAAATCCTTCACAGTAGTAGCTGACTAGATGTAATACTTCTGCAGAAGTTTTTAAACATAAGACTCTAGAATCAGTTTTTAAAAGTTAATTTTTAAGTGTCTGAAGGAGAAAGGAACAGAAATGTCACTGTTGTCAAGCAAACTCAGTCTTGAAGCAAAAGTTGCAGGAATCTTTTTATCAAGATGTGATGATGGATTCTTTATTGCTGTCAAACTGGATTTTTTTCTAAAAGATGCAATCTAGTTGTAACAAGGTTCCCTTTAGGGAATGCCCCTTCAGAGCAATCCTATGGCCTGCCTTTTACTGAAGGTCATGTTGCCATCTGTTCTTCTGGTCTTATAGTAAAGAAATTATGGAAGTTTTATTCATGAAAAATGCCCATGTTGCGTTACTTAAATGATGCTTGGGTTTCAGTGCTGAGCACAGGAAAATCCAAGTAACAGTTGCTGGGTACTCCACGTTTGACAACCAAATAAGGTATTTCAAGTATTCATTTATGTCCACCTCATTTTTAATACCTTGGGGAGAAATCTTGACCTCAATCTCTAAAAATATGGATTCTACAAATATGGCTTGAAAATTCTTTGAAGGTTAAAAAGAGGTAGAGTCTTTCCCCAAAACTTACTAAAGACTTCACAGCTAGTTAACACTGAGGAAAGGGAAATGTGCTGGGTGTTACCCATCTTTCTTCCTTGGATGTGGCTCATGCACAGGCAGGAACGTGGCCACAGGCTGTGTGCTGTCATAGGTCAGTGGGACATACGGGTGCAGGAGGGCACTGGGATGTGTCAGAGCATTTCTCCGCTTCTCTCAATGTGTTGACCAAAACTAAAATTGTTACTGAGTCATCATAACTGCATGCCTCAGCTAAATGTTCATACGATTGCAGTAATTGGTGCCTAACAGAGCTATTTTTTAAAGTTTTGGCTAATCTAGGCTGATGCCCCCACAGTACTGACATTTCTGGCAGCTTGGGAGGCTTTCCTGTGGAGCTACAAGATTCAGCACCTTTTTAATAAAAATGGAATTATGAAATGAGACTTGAGATTAGATGTTTAAAGAATGCACTTTTGGGCCTTGTGTTTAAATGTTGTGTTATTTCATCTCAGTTCAGGTTCTTTGTCCATATTTTGGTCTTCACATGCTGTTAAAATGCTCCCATTAGATTTTTGCTGCGTGCTGAGCTCTTGAAGGGGACGACATTATGGAGAACTACATAGCTTGCAAAGTAGAGGCTCCCTGTGTTTGCATGGCATATAACACGTGGGCTAGGAGACTTTGAAGGGTACAAAGCAGCATCCCTTCCCAGACAAAAATGAATGCTTGGAGAGGTAGAGAGGAACTGCTCTAAAAAGTATCCTTGCCATTAATATTTTTGGGTTTAACTTTGATTAAGATCCTTATTTGTAGCCCTATCAAATTCCACGTGAAAATTGCTGTGTAGGTCCAAACTTCTCTTCCTTTGTAGAACCTGTTTTCTTTTCCTTTGTACTTTTACTGCTTGTGGCAGCAGGTGTACATACATTAGCATAACAACCACATTTTCCTTGGATGCTACTCAAGCTGTTTAACCACTTAAAATTTGCTTTTTCCTCAACAATTGTAAGAAAACAGTCCATTTAAAACAGTTATTTGTGCTTTTTACAAGGACTTGCATTTAATCTTAAAAAAGACAGGGAAACAAATCCAAAATGCTGTTATGTAAAGTCTTTTCAATTACTGCTGAGCTTCGGATAGTTGTAACACTTTTGCTTAATACATAAATATGGAGCTGTCTTGAGAAAACGTGGCACTGGGGAGCTTGCAAAAAAGGAGACCGGTGACAGCTTCGCCTGGGCTTCCCAGAGACAAGTTGCTCTCAGACAGGCATTTATCCAGTGCCTTAGGAGTTAGTTAAAAGAAGCCAGGCCAAGAGTTGGAGGCTGTGTCCCCTGGCAAATGCGCGTAGGTTTGATTTGCCCCGCATGGGTGCAGCTGTCACATAAATCTATACGTATAAAAGATGTCAAGCAGGATGGGAGACCTGAGGATTGCATTTCTGCACTCAGGCAGCTGATCGCTGCTGTGGCGTACTTGCCTTGTAGCTGGTGTAAGGCCTCATGCGGAAAATGGGAGTTATGGGTCTCATTAGCATGGTAGCAGCTACCCATGGCAAAGGCAGTATTTATGTAATTGCTCCCTCCGCACACGTTCCTGTCCTGTTGCAGTCTGACCTCCTGAAGGCAAAGGAGGGAGGGTATGTTCAGGGCCCTGAGGCTGACCATCACACAGCGAGAAAGCTCCTCCACAGCCCAGCATGCTCGGCATCAGCAGGGCTCATCTAGGCAGTGTGACGGAAGGCAGCAGGGGCTGTGGGGAGATAAGCACTTCCAACAACTTGTCTCTCAGCGTTCACCTTTTTGCATTTGCTAGTAAATTTGCTTTTAGGTACTCCAGCATGGAGACCATGCTACCAGCTGCGTGAGATGCAGTGGCTAGTATAAGTATGGGTAGGGCTAGGTGTTAATAAGGTTTTGCTTGAGATTTGCTCCATTGCCCTCTCATCTGTGTATGGTGCTGTAGCAGGGCAGCTTCTGTCAAATATCTTACCCACTTATGTTACAAAAGCCAGTCATTAAATAGTGACAGGTACTCCAGTGCTTAGCAGACAAGGTGCCGAGTGGGCTGTGTGGAGCAGGGGCTGGCACAGACAAGGACTCTGTGAAGCAGCCTGGCCTCTAGCCCTTTCAAGCACCCAAGTGTTTTCCCTGATGGGTGACCATTGCACTACCCAGTCATATGCTCCTTCTGAGCTTTTAAGGAAAACACGCGGTCCAGATCCATAGGTCAGCCTGAGACTGCTCATGTACAACGACATGCTCATGTACAAAGTGACGTCAGCCCATTGACTGCACGGCTATCTGGCACAGCGCCGTGCGGGACGTGGATACAAATGCCAGGAGAAGGGAGGGCTTGGAGACACAGAATTTTGCAGAGACAAATTGACCTGGCTTGGTTTGCGGGGGCTTTGTGCCACCAGAGCCAGCCTCAGCCCACTGCTGGAGTGAGCCCCTGAGACCCGGCGTGGCATCGCTGGGCTTCAGCAGAGCGCGCAGGGCAGCTGCCCTAACGCCGGGCTGACACCCTTCCTTCAGCTGAAGCGGGGGCTGCCCGTGTGCGGGAAGCTGTTAGCCTGGAGCATTGTATTGATTCTCCCTTCCCAGCAAGTAACTGATTTTCTTCCACATCTAAGGATTACACTGCTTTGTCAGCTTTCTACTGAGCTCGCTGCAGACTGGGTTTCCTGGGGAGACAAAAAAATACTGTCAAGTACCCTGTTTTCTTATTCTTATCTCACATTTAGTTTCCTAATTGCGGCTTGGAAATAAAATATCCTTCCTGCTAATTTTATTCTTTTGTATTTGGGAAACGCTGCCAAGTCTGACAACTTCTTCCTTCCAAACACACAGCGTTAAGATGTTTTTTCCCCTGCTTCACAATGACAAAACTGTCAAGAAGCACTGGAGTCTGGAGAAACATGCATTTTGTGTGTGCCAGTGAAGCAGTGTTATTATGTTTAGTTTAATTTAAATCTGTCTGCAACAGAGGGATGGGTTTATTTACACATTTCCTAATAATGATTTGAATCTGAAAGTTATTTCTGCAGTGGAGTGTAAGGACTTTGAGTGGATTTTCCCAAAAGCAGCTAAAGAGATTAGGCATCAGTGTTGAGTAGAAGCTGGGGGCTACATCTTTTATTCTTCAGTTTAGGGGACCTCCCATTTTCAAACCAGACTAATTGCTAGTTCTTCTTTTATACCACACTGGAGGGTCTTTTTTGCTTGGAAAATACCAATACCAGTGTAAAACAGATGGACTTTTTGAAGAGAATGTGTGGCTGTCAAGTCTAGGGAAGAAACCTTGCCTGGCTGCACTTCAGGGTTGTGTGTGGGCACTGGGAAGCTTTCATCAATACCATGAGACCCTTGGGCTGCTCCCACAGAGATTGCTTAGCCTACAGGCTCAGGAGGATATAATTCGGAGGCTAGATGGAAAATTGATGTTTCTTTGTGCAAAAATGTCCCCTTTCCTATAGAAGTAAATCAAGACATGAAGCTCTTCCAGCTTCTGTAGTACAGAAGCCATGAACAGCTTCCCCATGTCTCGCAGAGCCCATTCCCTACTGTCCTTGTACCCTTGACTGTGGGACTGACTGGAGCTTTGCCTCATCCCTGAAGTGCAGGTTACTTCTAGAAGAAGGTGTGGGAAGGAAGGGAGGGCAAAAAGCACTTTGCAAACTGCTGTTGGTGAGTCCAGGGTAGTCTCTGCTGTACCCATTAGTGGCTGAGCTGCACTGAAATAATATCAGACCTCTTGCACGGCATGTAGCGAGTGAGCTCTGGGATGAGACTGATGTAAGACACAGGCAATGGCTCTTTGTAGTATTGGAGATTTGGTGCTAAACTACAGAGCCAGGAAAACAAATATAAGAAGTCACTTTTACCACAAAGTAGAACAAGTAACTTCCTGGGATCATTATATTTACAATGACGCTGCCTTGCTGACCTCTCAGAACTGGAGAAATCCTTTTCTTTTTTTTCCCTTTCTTTCTGGTGTTTTTAAGACAGATGGTATATGCTCTTAAATAATGAAATAAGCCACGTTCCACACAAGACACTTGAAAGGGTTGCTATAAATGTGCACAGGTTGTGTGTTTGTCAGTTAAAATAAATTTGTTCAAATAATTCTTTCTCTGCAACTTTTTACCCTTAACAAATGCACAGTTAATCACAGTGACATCTCTTTCTCCCTGTAGATTGTGTTCCGAAAAATCAGCGACGTCAAACGTGAAGAAGAGGAGAGAATGAAGAGGAAAAACGAAGCCCCTCTGATCTTACCCCCGGACCACCCAGTCCGCCGGCTGTTCCAGAGGTTCAGGCAGCAGAAGGAGGCGCGGCTGGCGGCAGAGAGGGGCAGAGATCCCGATGACCTGGATGTGGAGAAGGGCAACGTTTTGGGGGAGCACTCCTCCACCCGCGCGGTGGTCAAAGCCAGCATTGTGACAGTACGGGAGAGTCCGGCGACCCCTGTCTCGTACCAGTCTGCTTCAACGTCAGGGGCCTCTGACCAGGCAAAGCTGCAGGCCCCGACATCGGAGTATGCTGGATGCAAAGTGTCGGGGGACTACCCTCGACGCAAAGGCTGGGCCAAATTCAAAGACGCCTGTGGGAAAGGTGAAGACTGGAACAAGGTCTCTAAAGCAGAGTCCATGGAGACTTTACCAGAGAGAACTAAAGCTTCGGGAGAAGCTACTCTGAAGAAGACAGACTCTTGTGATAGCGGCATTACAAAAAGTGACTTGCGCTTGGATAACGTTGGGGAGACAAGAAGCCCGCAGGACCGCAGCCCGGTCCTCACCGAGGTCAAGCATTCCTTTTATCCCATCCCAGAACAGACTCTTCAGGCCACCATGCTAGAAGTGAAACACGAGTTGAAAGAGGACATCAAGGCTTTAAACACAAAAATGACCAATATAGAAAAACAGCTCGCTGAGATACTTAGGATATTAACCTCAAGAAGAAGTTCCCAGTCACCACAGGAATTGTTTGAAATATCAAGGCCCCAGTCTCCAGAATCAGAAAAAGATATGTTTGGAGCTAGCTGAGGTGTTTATTTTTAAAAACAAACAAACAAACTGACAAACAAAGAAACACCCCCCACCCCCAGCATTTTAAATTTAATCTTTCTTGAAAACGAGTGAGGGACCAGTTCACTAAGCATGTTCCCTGTGTCTAAAAAGGTACGGTAACAGGAATTGCAACCTCATGTCAAGATGGCAGCTGAGTGAAGCCTTTTTGACAGCAAGGGTACAGTTTCTAAAGTTTTTCTTTCCCCCATTGCTGCCCATTCTCCCCCTCCCCTCCTCCCCCACTTCCCCTCTCTCCCTTGTGATGTTAGAATAAGAATTCCGACAGCAGCAGCCATCCCCGTGAGCCCCAGGTGACCTTGGAGGTTTTTGGAGCATGCCTTACGTCGTTAGCTTGGGTTTTGCCTATATGAATAAGCACTTGCCAGGGTGCTTGTGTTTTCAGCGTTTGGTGGGTTGGTTGTTTTTTTTTTAAGCTGCTGCTGTCACTGTCTCAGTCACCTGTACAGCATGTTAAATGTCACAGTATATTTTCATATGTCTGTAATAATGCAAAAAGCAGTAGGAGATGTATTTAATTTCAGTAGAATGTGTGCTACTTGGTACTGGAGGTTTTTTTGGGTAGTCAAAGAAAGGGCTAAAAAGATGAAAAAGGTTGTACTTTGCAACTGCCAACTGGCATATTGCTAAATCAATTGTGTTTAACACCATCCTCAACAATAGCCACGGTATTTCAGGTTTATTAATAAACAGGATATTCCCCATTCTCATTCACTGAGTCAAGGATGCTGAATTTAAAAAACTTAAGTCCTCTCTCAGATGTCTTTGAATATTTATTACTTTTGTTTTCAACTCCAGCCACTGGAGGACAGAGGGCTGGGTGTGCAGCATAGCCCACTGCACAACATACTGTGAACATCAATAACAGGTCCTGCAGATTTGCCTTCCCATGAAAATATACTGTGGCATTTATGTCCTGGTTTTGCTACAAATCTGCTCTTTTAATTCTTGTTAAATTCTTATTCAGAAGTTTCTGTTTTGATAATGTTCATTGTAGCCAAAGGCTTTCACAGAACTTTGAAAGATTATAGATTGTGGCATTTTCCTCTACATCCAGATGTATTGCTCCTGATCTAATCTAGCTGGTAAGCAAATGGCTAGTAGAGGTAGAAATACAGTGCTTACTGTATACAAGTGCTATTGTAGCAAGGAAACAAAAAGAACTGCTTCTTAAAGAAGGAGATGTTTCCAAAACTTATATTTTCATAACTTTTTTTTGAGGAAGATTGAAGCACTTTACCAAAACTACTCTTCATTATTTGTTAGATAGGGTAGCATAGCTGGTGTCATGGCTTGGGTTATCACCTTGGGATGCAGGTGTATATTCACAGTATATTCTCTCCACTGATCCGGTATGTTCACTATTTAACATTAGGTTAGAGCTCAGCCACATGGTGCAACACTTTTTGGTTTTCATTTCTTTAATGGCGATAGGTCTATAACAGTGTGGAAGTAGTTAAGTCCCACTCTTTTTCCACGGTACTAATTCATTTACAAAAATCACATGATTTTTTTGGGGAAGATTTTTGTTCACATTAAGTAAGGAAGAGACAAGGAAAACAACCCATTTGAAACGATTTCTGCTGGCCTGATGATTGCACGGTGCCATGCGGAACTGTGTCGGGCATCCCTGGGGAAGTGTGAGCCCACTGATGAACTGGCACAGTGGTGGGGCCGTGCAGTGCAAAGCTCAGGTCTTGAAGTCAGTGTATTTATTTGTATCTGTTCCTGCGGTATCTGCCCTTGCTCTCAAAGATGCTGATTATTCCGAGCGCAGCACCACCACTTCCAGGTCTAGAGGCAGCTGGTTTAGGATTGGATTTCAAGGGGCTTTCTCACACGCTGGACTGATATGGAAGTGCCCACAGATGGTGAGCTCTTGCCTAAGGACTGAAATATTCCCGAGAAACAGCTATTGGGATCAAATCTGTAAGTTACCTTTTCTCTCCCACAAAAGGCAAGAGAGCGGTGACTTGCTCTGAAACTGAGATGCCATTTCCTTAATTCCTGGTTCCACATTTAGGTTTTTCCAGTGGTAACTGGTGTCTTTTACACTTACGCACTGCCGACGTACAGTACTGAGGAAGGCTCTCTTTGACCAAAGTCACGCTGTGTGTTTGGTGCTTTAATGAGGATAAGTGGCAACAGTTACCTGTAGTAGCTATGGCATAATTGCCCTAAGAAATCCATATAACAATGATTTTGGTTAGAAACTGTTGAAGGATTTTTTTTCTTTCTAGCTTCCTCAGTCAGCACATTAATTGGATAATGAAATTATGCCTACGTAAACCACAGGTGTACTGATATACAAGGATTTATAATCGATGCCCAAAAGTTCCAGCAAGTTTTGGGAGGTTGGCATGGAGACAGTTGCCTAATCCAGGTAAATTCCTCATCAGCATTATGTTCCTGACACTAGGTTTTCTTTGTAAAATTTTTGAAAAGCTGAAAGTCTTGCTGAATTTAGCAAGCACTTTGTGAAAGCGTCACCCATTTGCCTGCAGTTGGATAAACGCAGACATTAGCTTATCCCAGGTGGATGAGGGAGGAAATATTTATAACCTCCAAAGTATGTGCCTAGTATCTCCATAATTCCAGTGCGGACATACAATTAAATGTGAAGTTGCAGGTTGCCTGGCCCTTTGCTGCTGCTACTGAGTTGATGTTTCTCAGTGGTATTTTTATGTACCCTCAGGGATATGTTAAAGGTTATTCTGGTGTTGCAGACTGCCCAGGTCTGGAGTCATGGCAGGGTCAGCCCTACAAGCCCCATAATTAGCCACAGCTGTGAATAAAGGAGGACAAGTCCCCATTCACTGGGGGTACTGGTCACGTAGCCCAGTGTTTGGTACAGTGCTGCACTCCTGCACACCCTGCGTGGCAACAGGTGGGTGCAGCACGTCTTTTTTAAAGGCTTTTTTGAGGCTGTTATAATGGCCTGTAAAGCCATTTATAATCCATTTGTAAAGCCTTCAGAGATAGTAATACACTCCTGAATTATGCTTAAAATTTAATGTCTTCGAAGATTATGGCCAAATTTGGTGGTGTTATGGGTCCTGAAACTCCAGAGAAACTCTGCTCCCTACCAATGACACCTTCAGGGCGTTTGCTCCAGGTCAGCACTGACAGCGGTCAACGTCACTGAGATTTGCACAGCTGTAACTGAGATCAGACCCATTTTATTATGATTTTATGAACTGGCAGGAACTACAACTAGTTGTCACCCCTCAGTAGCCTGTATATGTTGTAAGAGAATTTGAAAAAATTATATGCTCTAGGATGAGCTTTGGTCTTTGGATTCCTGGGCTACCAAGTGGTTAAAATGAGCAGAACCTTGCCCACTGTGGGACTAGTCACTCCTTTGAACCTCGGACTAATTGGGACCTGTGCTGTAGCGCCCAGGCTCTGCTGATGCAGCGCTTCTCCTTTAGAGGGTGGTTGAAAGCCCCTGTGTTACAAATCTGTCTTTCTCTATTGAACCTTATGCTTAGCTGCCTGCGGCTGGACAGCACACGCACCCACTGTAATTGTGACTTGTTCCTTCATTTTATTTGTCAGCTTTTCCTTTTTCTTTTGTTTCTCTCTTACATGTTGGCCAAGCCTTTTCACTTAAATTATTTTCTAGCTTAGAAATGAATGATCTCTGAACATAGGACTCTGCCCCTTAACAACTAAATGCTTGTACATACTATGAGAAATAAGAAAAAACAAAAAGCCTCAGTTTTAACTGTGTTCTGGCATAGTGCTCTGCCATTTAACAACCTGCTAAATAACCTGCATTAATCTAAAAGACATGGTGTGTTCCATTTTTACTATACAATGGAATTAGGTTTCAATCCAAAGAAGGTGGTTGAGAAGAAGGAGCCTGGGTTATGGTTTTGCAAAATGGGAACTTTTAAAAAGTTCATGTTAGAACGAATATCAAGATGCAGGACAGGATTAAAAAAGCAAAACCCAACCCTCACCCCTGCTGTGTTCAGATACATTTACTTCTGTCTGGTATTACATGTATACTTCTAAACCCACCATTCTTGCTTTAAATCTCTTTCACAGCGTTGCCCTGAATCCCAGCGAACACCCTGTTTAACAGCTTTGAAGGTGATGTTCTGTTTCTACAGTACTTCCCTTTAATGAACTGAACAAGATATTTACTGTGAATATCTGGTGATATATTTTCACTCTTAACCAGTCTGTGAAAGAATTTAATACATTTGTCTTTACTATATAAACAGGGTGTATGATTACACTTGTGCAGATGCGTGTACATACACACACATATATATAATATCTATGTATAGATAAGTCTATGGATTGCGTTTCTGTTAAGTAAAAGCGCATCCCTCATTTAACAATTCCGGTTCAAGAAGGGAGCTTTAAATCTTCCCAGTAGACATCCACAGAATGTCCTAGCTAGTATCATGTCTGTTAACTGTTGAACTTTTAAGGCCATGATTTTTGGTTTCTCTAGTTGGCCTCAACTTTATACTGTTAGTCTGGCAAATATTGTGACTGAGAGAAGATCTGGCAAGCATTGTGATAGCCAGGAAGCAGAAATACACGTGACATTGGAAGAATGCTGTATCGTAGTCGGTGGGAATAAACTAGTATTTGTTGCTCACAGTATCTCTGAAGCTAGGCTACCCTGGTAGTGCTTCTTGTGGCTTCTCCTGCAAGAGGGATGGTGGAATAAATGGATTTCTTTTTTCTGGTGCCAGAGGCTGTCTCAAAGATGCTGAGCCTATCCTTCTTCTCATGGGCAGCATAACACATGGTTGCTGCACCTCTGCTTTCTTGTCCTGGTGTTAGGTGGTGAAAAGCATCTTCTACTGAATTTTTCATTTCCATGTAGTCTCCTGTGAGTCTATTGGCAATAACAGTCTGTGTTTTTCAGCTGCACTTCCAATTTATTAAGACAAACCTTTTCGAGAGCGTCCCGTGCAGGGGAAGCTCCAGAAATTTGAGGTGAGGCACAGTAGGATACTGTATCCTCCTTGTTGTGGCAAGCATTGATTCCATTAAATAAAAATAAAGCTTTTTGCAATAAGATATACCCAACATTTAGCCTTAAGACCCTTTCATAAGTGATATAATTCAAACTGTGATTCCATTCTCCTTCCTTCTTAATGTTCTGTAGTATTTACGGTGTTGCCTAAAGATGAAGCACTTTGATTTGCTTTCTAAATCTAATGGAGATCACTTGCTGGTAATCACATTTCTTTCTCCACTTAATGCCTTCTTATTAGGGTAATGAATTACTCCAGTAACCCTCTCCCCTCAGAAAACAGAGAGACGTAACTATCATCTAAGCACTTTTGTGTATCAGGGAGCTAACCTGTCATCTCACAAAAGTGTTTGTTTCGAAGATTTTTTTTTTTTTCCAGTGTGACAAAGCTAATGTGAATTTACCTGCAAGTGTAATTCGTCAAGCTGATTGTTGAGTGTTGTGTAAACATATTCGATGTGTAATCCCAGAACATCTCTGTAACTGGATCTAAATGCCTAAGGTTATCGAAACAGTTTGGGGTTTCCACTAACTGTTCTGAAAGGCTCACGGGTTTTTTCTTCTTCCCACTGAATCTGTGACCACTAACATAGAAAAAGAATAATTTTAGCTGTAGATGAAAGAAGTTCAATAATCTTGTATCAGGATGAACTGCTATATAAAGAAATACCAAGTTTTCTAATGAATGTGTTATATTATTGTACCTACATACAATCAATATTTGTACATCTGTTGGAGACCTGTCTGCGTTTCAGTATTTAGCCACTACTGCATGGACACTTTATTGATATGCAGTTAATGCAGTTGCTTTGGCGCTTTTCAATGTACTTCACTTGTTTTTATCCTTTCAGAA
This sequence comes from Falco biarmicus, assembly GCF_023638135.1. Lineage (NCBI taxonomy): Eukaryota > Metazoa > Chordata > Aves > Falconiformes > Falconidae > Falco > Falco biarmicus. The sequence goes on from NC_079299.1 coordinate 12,301,003, forward strand.
ATCCACCACATACTCTTGGTTCTTTTTCTTTGCATTTGTCACTTTGTTCAATGAAGCATGACTAGAAAAAGAGAACGAGTAGATACTATTTTTGTGGTCAGCAAAGCAGCTGCCAGTAGATAGACAGTGTGTGTATGTATGTATTTATATGCACTGTCTGGGAATGTTTCAGTTACAAATGCAGCCACCTACATTAACGATAGCCCTATTCAACATTTTTAAACAAGCACAAATAATATTTGTAAAAAAAAAAAGTTTAATTTTATTTATTATAGTAATAAACTATTTTATACATTACAGTTGCTTTGGTGTGCTTTTCTATGTGCTGAATACGTGCTGATAAGATCAGCAAGGGGGGGGTAAGTTACTGTGTAGAACTTCTGGCTAGCCATTTTGTTGCTGTTGGTTTGTGTCATCTTGAGTGTTATCAGTAGAGAAGTTTGATATTGCTATTTTGGTCGTAAATAATTCAGGTTGTTTCCTCAGATTTCTGTCGCTGTGTATCAGTACAATCGGGATTTACACTGCCAGGGTCACTGTAAACTGAACTCGGGTGTTCTGTGAAGGGAATATCCTGGCACCCCGGCGGTGTCCCACACTGTGGACTCCAGTGTCTTCTCTGGGCCAGGTGTCTGCTGAGCAGGAACGAGATCACCAGAGGTCTGGCTGCGACCTGTCTCAAACGATGCTTTGATAGCCTGAGGGTACCCGTGTCTGTAGTCCGTCTGTGTTCACTACTGCGGTATCTGAGAACTATTACGGAACTTGTGGAAACCAGAGTGCTAGACATCAAAGAGGCTTCTGCTGTCTGTCATCTGCTGCAGAAGGAGGTGACCTTACCACGGACTTACGTGAAGACGAAAGCAACAGGAATGATGCCCCTAGTAGCGTGTCACCTGCCAGCGACACTGGCAGCAATGATTATTATTTTGTTGGCTACCTCAGCAAAGAAATCGACAACCGAAGGTGGCAGGAACCAGAGATCCTTTCAGGTCGGGACGAGCACACATGACAGGATCACGCGCAGCAGCCATTCCTGCAGGCCAGCAGCCGCTCTGGACGTGCACATAAAGTTTTAGTCTTTAGGATGTCAGCCTGGACCCAGTGAGCTTTGTGCCCATTTTTGTGGTACATTCTCCATCCTCTTGCTTGAGGGTCTGGTGAACGCGGCTGTCACCTGTATTAAGACACTTAATGGGATTGTGAATCTCGTTTTCAAAAGAACAGCAATAAAGAATAAGCTTTCAGACTGCAGAGCTGAGGCTAAACTGTACTGAGAGCAGCCAAGGAGCACAATGAGGAGCTATTTTTAACACGGTTTGTGCATCCACTGTAGTATGTGGTGTGACAGGATCTCCAGTCGCTAGCATTGTTTCACTGGCCAGGATGAAAATCCAGCTTTCTTTTGCCTAATGTTATACCGTATATTCCCTGTGCTTACTGGAGAAGGTAAAATTACCAGAGTGAAGGCATGTACTTTTGGGGGTTTATTTTGAGGTCTCTAGAGGCTGTTCTCATGTTCTGAATTCTCCTTTATTTTCTTTGCTCGGGCTTTTCCTTCATCCTTAGCAGCCTCCCTGGCTGTGCTGCAAGCTTCCATTAGTGCAGAGAGGGACAGCATTGCCCACACAGTGTTCTGCATCCCAGCTCCCCTCCCCTCCTCAGCCCCTCAGAATTTCAAGCTCAAGGTTTGTAACTACACTTTTTCCCCAGATTTGTGTGCCAGATACCGAAGGCTTGTGTTCCACGTGCTGGCCCACCAGGCCTGGACTCAGATGAGCAGCGTCAGCCCCATCAGCAAAGAGCAGCCCCGACCCACCTGTGCCAGCCCCCTGCTCTTATTGACAGCACCTGGGAGCATGTTCAGAGCAGGGACAAAAGGTTTCCAGGCCATGTGGTGTGTGCTGTGGCTTCTGACTTTTCTCATCGATAACTGCAGGTATTGCTGCTTCTGTTTTGTTCTGAGTTAGCGTGTGCAGAGCAGCACCTACGCGATGCCTGGAGGTGTGCTTCGGGCTGGAGCTTGTGTAGTGCCCCACACAGGGAAGGGCTTGGGGCTGTGAAGGAGCACCTCGCTGGCAGCACCGCCTGGCAGAGGGCCCGCACCTGTGGAGCCTTCCTCGCCTCTTTGCTGCTGTGTGTGTGGCAGCTCTTGGGGACCCGTCCCCAGGGGTGCAGGGGCTTTACCTGGCCAGGTCTGTGGCCCTGGGACACTGGACTGGAGGGGCGGCAGCAGCGACTCCCGGGGCGGTCCGTGGTGTGTCGGCTCATGGCGAGGTGAGTGTTGCATTTTGCAATTTGAATTTTGTATTTGGTAATGAAGTTTCTTTAATTACTCTGTGGTGCATTTTAGTGTTTCTGTTGAGGTCAGAAGCACTCGGGCTCAGGGGTAAACACAACCAGCATAAACCAGCTCTTCTGTGCAATAGCAATGTCTTATTTGCTGCCTCCTCCATCACTGAAGGAATATCAAAGCTGTTTCTGTTCAGTGTGTGGCAGCAACACGTCTGCCTGGTGTGGGAGGGTGCTCGGCACAGCCCACCAAAACTCGGGGGGCCCCTCGCTTGGCAAGAGAAGGCTGCTGCGCTCCAGCCTGCCCGCCCACGGCAGGCGCCGAGACTGGAGGTGGCCTTGGCTGCTGAGTTGCTTTCCGTGCTTGCCTTGTGCCCGACTGAGGTAGGGTTGTTATTACGGCGTATCCAATTGGAAAATGCTGAGAAGGAAGCGGTGTTGCTATGGTATTTATTACTGCCAGTGGTGTGAGGGGTTTAATTGCAACAGGCACATAGCATATAAAGAGTATTAGCAAATACAAACGATTTTCACCTAGAAGATTGAGGGTTTTGTTCCTCTCACTCTTATTCACCACAACCTCAGTGTTGGTATGTGGAAGCTGGGGGGGAATAACCTGTCCTATTTTAGACTGAGTAAAAACCTGTGAGAGATCCAAAGCGAGCATTAGAGTAACTGAACTCCCAACATGTCTGTCAGAAGCAGATAGGAGACGCCTGCACACAGCTGTATCTGTGAAAGACCTGCTCAGACCTTGTCTTTTTGTTTGTTTTTTCCTTTCCCCCCTTTCTAATTAAGTGCAAGCCCCCATGTAGCACAGCCAAGTTCAAATTTTAGCTGCCCCATGGCACAGGTGTAGGTTTAAAACAAACTTAACTTTGGCAGGTTCATCTACTATGATGGACTCTCAAGCTTTTCCCTAAAATTCCCACCTGGTACTGATGGAGGCAGGAGTGCGTGAGCAACCTCCAAAAGCTTGCTTTTGAAATTACTTTTGTTGCTCTACACAGTGATTTATTTTTGTTGGGGTTTTTTGTTTGGTTGATTGGACTGTTTGGTTTTTTTAAAGCTTTGCTCACTTGTAGAGTTCTCCTTGAACATGTTTCTGTTCAGGTAGATGAGGAATGAGGCAAAGGTACGGCTTTGCTGTTAATGCCTGCCTGGGGGGACATGCAGCCCCTGTGAATGTCACCGCAGTTTATCTGTGCAAATCTGAGGGGGACGTGCTTTGGTACAGGTATTTTTCTTCTCCTAGCTGAAATACACATCTTGGGGAGAAAGAAACTGTGCTGGACTATCAATTACGCGTGTGGATCTCCTATAGAACAGGAGCACTATGGCCTCCTCTTCAGCAGGGGTTACCGCTGCGGGGGGACGCTAAGCAGCCGTAGGGCCCCGAGCGCCGCATTAAACCTGGGAGCCACTGTGTGCTCAGCAGTAGGACCCAGACAGCTCAACAAGAAATGGTTCCCTGCAGGCGGGGGCTTACAGTGCAGGAAAATACAGATGGCTTTCGAACCTCCCTGGCAATCTTTTTTTAGTGAGTTTTACAGTTAAGCAGAAGGTATTTTAGAAGAACTAACGATAACAGGAAAATTTATTGAACATTCTCAGCTGTGGCGTGAGGATAAGAAGGAGAGCTACGATAATCCCTATGTAGCCCCAAGTCAAAATAAAGTATTTGTTTTGGTTTTCCTTTGGAATGATAACACTGCACATGCAACCATATTAAACCTGGCTATCGGAAGTGCGGAGACAGAAATATAAACTAAAACAGTTCAGCTGGAACCTACGCTGAAAAAATGCTTCTTTAAAGAAAATGTGCAGAAACTGTGCATGAACCACTGCATGAAACTACCGTTCTGGCAGCAAGAATTGTAATTAGCTCTATAAAATGGGGGTGGGCATGGCTCGTTTGTGAACTGCAAATAAAGCAGCAGCAGTCAGGTGTGCTTAGAAGCTGCAGGCTGGTTGCTGTGACCTCAGTGGTAGCCCAGGTGTTGGGAGAAGAGTCTAAGGTGGTGGCAGTAAAGGGAAGACGTGTAGAACATAGCCAAAGCACAGCCTTGGGTACGTGTCCTGGTGGGTTGAATCTGCTGCATTTCCTTTGCCCAGGAAAATTGGTTATGGAAGAAACCCAGCTGTGTCTCAGGAAAGCATCGAAAGCAAGCTTAGGAAAACAGAGGGTGAGAGCGTGAGTGCAGTCTGCAAACCCACCAAGGGACAGGCAGCAGGAAGGGAGCAGGAGTAGCTAAACGAAGGCACAATGATGGCCCAAAACCAAATGGGACTGACTGCCCAGGGAGCCCCTTAGGCTGGAGGTTAGAAAGGGCTGTAGCCCTCCCGAGTTACCATCATTCCAGCAGCTGCTGTAGCTTCGGTAGCGGTAGGAGCTGTGAGGTACTTCACCCTGCCTGGTTGTCATAGGGTCACCCTATGTTGTCATAGGGACACCCTGCCAGTGTCATAGCGTACCCTTGTGTTACTGCCAGAAGCCTTAAGATTTGAAAGATTTTGCTTGGAAATATTATTATTATGAGAATGCTATTTTTCTTAAAGCAGAAGTTTCTTCAACCAACATTAAGTAATAGGCAGTGCATGGTCTCCAAGTACTCAAAAAGCAGTATGCTGTTGTGTTTTGAATGACTGTCATAATTTTTAAATTTCTATACCACGTAAGGGCTCATATTAAACTTGCAGTTGTTCTTGGTGTCAGAGGTTATTGGCATAACCGTTCAAGGAAAGCAGGACATCTCAGAGACGGAAGACCCTTTGTAGGTCTTGTATTTTTACCAAGCAATGTTTGGCAGGATTTGATCAGATTGAGGAATTCTGAGAATAACCTCGGCGAACAGTGCTAAAGTCTGGGCAGATGGCACCAGCAGTGGAGTGCGAATTGTGTCAAGGGTCATCACAGGTGACAAGCTCTAAGCTCAGGACGCAGAGCTCGCTTGCTCACATATCCCTAGTGACCTTCTGGGACATCGCTGTCTGGAGTGCCAGGGGCTCAAAACCTTCCTGGGGCTTGAAGGGGTTAAAAGCACTTAGTTTCTCCAAACCCTTATGCTTGTTGCCAGGCGGGGAGGAGGTGCAGTCAGAGGTTCCCCTGCTGATGCATCCTTGAGTCTCCAAGTCTGCCAAGGTTTTCTCCATGGTTCTTCCTCCTCTGTGTTTGCCATTGCGTAGCACAGTTCACCATGGGTCTGTGGTGCCTGGTGGTGAAGTGGAGCCCAGGGTGGGCAGGGTGTTGACGCTGCTGCATGCTATTTTAGCGTAAAGTAAAGCCACATGTGGGGAGGGCGCTAAAGGGGAGTGAGTTACCTCCCCAGGCCGCAGCTCTGCCTGTGCTGGGGGCCCGGCAGGTGATGGTGGGGCTGGGCAAGCGCTGGGCTCGCTCACTAGGCAGCTGGCCCTGGGCAGATGTTTGCCAAGATGGGACCTAGGCCGTGCCCTCACTGTGTCTGCAGCACCGTCCTGAGAACTGAACCTGCTCACGCAGTGGCCTTGAGGCAGGATGCCAAGAGGTGGGCGAAGGCAGCTGAGAGATTGCTGAAGCAGCCCGGAGCAGAGATGTGACAAAACGAATGTTATTAGCCTGTAATTTCAGCAAAACTACCACCTCAGCACAAAACTATTACCACAAGAGTAAAGAAAGCCATAACTATAAATTAGCAGTAACATAAAGAACTGTCTCATAAATGCTTATTTTTATCTCTGTGATTTGGCTTACTATAAGGCAATCCTCCCACATACCTGAGACCCTAAAACCTTAACCCTTCCAGCAGCACTCTGGGGAAAAAAAAATCAACAGGATCTTCTTTTTTCCCCTAAGACTTTCCTTTTAGATTCATTTACCAACAGTGTGGATGTTTCTGGTCTTCTAGTATCATTTCTGGTCGTTCTATTTTTGCCACCTAATTTTGGAAACTCAAATGCACTAGTGCAGGGATGGAAGCTCTGTGGTCCATAAAAATTAATTAATTTTGTCAAGAAAGATCAGCTCTAGAGGGAGTGCTAATACAATTTAAACTTCACAGGTCATAACCAAAGTTGTGTTTCTATATTATTTCTTCAGTAAGCTTTAATTTTTTTCAGTGGTTGGCTGATGCACTTGTCAGCCATGATTCACTTCAGCTGCCCGGCCATATGTAGCGTTTTCCTGAAGTCGCTGTGGATGGGAATGCACTGTTATTACCTGCCGGTACCACCTCACCATCGCTGGGGAAGGCGTATGCCTCGGGTAGCCCATTTCATTTGACCACTTGCTGAAAGGCGCTGGTGTGCGGGTACCTGGGGGCATTTACGCTCAGACGGAGCTGGCCCTGGGTATGGCAAAAGGTGGCACAGCCTGGCCTGTGGTCAGAGTCTGCTGTTAAATCCTGGCGTTAGCTTAATTTGCTCTCACCCAGACCTTTATGACTCCCAGCATAAGGAGTTTTTCGAGCATTTGGAAATTTGATTCCCCTGACTGATGCTGTCATGTACTTTTCATCCTGTCGTTATCTGCCTTGGGTGCTGAGCGCATGCACCCTTTTCCTCCCAGAGCTGTAGTTCCCGAGGCCAGCGATGCTGATGCGCAGCAGGAGGCCTTACGTTGGTGAAGTTTGTGGAGTGGTGCTGGGGTTGCCTGCAAGTCAGGGCTTGGCACTCTTCAGGCTCAGTCTCTTGTGCGGTGTCCTAAGTGTATGGGTCAAATCTGTTGAATATTTTCTTTCCCTCTTTGTCTCCTCCTGGGTATCGGTGGTACCCCTGAAAGCCTCTCAAGCTTGCAGCTGCCAGCGCTTGCCCGCCAGGCTGGGGTTGCCTGAGCTGAGTTGGTCCATCCACAGTAAGCTGAGGTGAGGGTGAGTCAAGCTACGGGCACCTGGGTTTCATCTCACTCTCAGATGCCCTGGCAGGACCTGTGCTTGACATGACTGCATTTGTTGGAAGTGGAAGTCTCAAAATAGTTGTCTCATCTTTTCTTCCTTTCACGTGCAACTAACAGAGGAACCGCTCCACAAGCAGCTACTGGTGAAACTGCTGGATGTGGTGCACGTGCACACAACACCCCCGTGCATCCACATCTGCCACATCTGCAGGGGTCAGCCAGGATGCCCACTAGGGAGGCTCGCTCTCAGAGGTCCCTTATTAGCACAGATCATTTCTTGTATTGCCTCTTTACCCTCATTCCTCAAAGGTGTTACAGCCTCAGAGCTCTTCCCAGGCTTTGCAGAGAGCAATATTTCAGCTGTCTCTGCTGGATTAAAATATATGCCTTGACTAACAAGTGGCTGTGTGCTGAGCCGGTTATTTTGCAAAGCAGTAACAGGCAGCGCTACTCAGGGAAGGGGGGACGACTACAAAGCACAGGCAGAAGAAGCTGTGACAGACCACGCATAGCAATCTCCTCGCGCTTCACAGCTCCCTGAGGAAAATCGTGCCAGCATGCCCGAGGAAGGCAAGCCTCCCCTTAGCAAGTGTGAGCTGCAACCGGCTCAAGGATTAGCAGCGATGGAGGAAATTAAGCAAGCGTGCAAGAGAAAGGACAGGCCCTGTGTTATTGCTATGACTAATAACTATGAAAACCTGCAGCAGTTTTGTTAAGCTGTTTTTCTTCTGACCTGTGGTAAGCTGGTTATTCCAACTAAGCTGTTTTGAGCTCTGAGATGTGAAAGCGATACATGAGCAAAGCCTCGCGTGCCCTCTATCAATGCAGAACTAAAGAGCCACTTAGCATAATCTCACCGTCCCCAGTAATAATGATGGCTGGGAGGGCTTTGCTGGTAAAGGAGAGGGTTGGGGGAAGGATGTGTGCGTGTGCGCGAGAAACTTGATTACTACAGCTTTGCGGTAGCCATTAAAGCCATATACTACATTTGTCAAAATTACTTGTAAGCTTTGTCAGCCATCGCATGTCTGTCTAGCTCAGTTTCAGAGCCACCACCTTGGATTTTTTTTTTTTTGTCATTGCAGTCTTGTGACTTTTAGGATCCATCAGCAGTAGTGTGCCCCCCTACCCCCAGACTAGAAGTGCTTTGCCTTTGGTTCAGAACGGCCAGTGTCTGTCTTTGGCAATTTGTCAGCTGTTTCCTCGGTCCCTTACCCAGCTCTTCCTTAGCATTTTCAAGTCTCGTTTTCCCCCTCCCCTTCCCTCTTTTTTTTCCTTTTGTAAGTGGGCTGGCTGCTTCAGTCTTTTCCAGATCTGCAAACCCCCACCTCTCTAGGACTGTCACAGAGGACTTGCTTGGAGGATGGCACTAATGGTTACTACACAGTTACATCAGGTGCCATGTGATAACAAAGACTCAGTTCTCAGGTCACGCTGGGGAACGTGTCTCCAAGCTGGAGGTACAACCGACTATGTGCGTGTGACGTGCTCGAGCTCTTAACAGGGCCGCGTGCCTGACCAAGCGCGCCCCATGCCTTGCCTGCTGGTGCTGTATGGGCAGGGTGGAGCAGGAACTGTGTGAGTGGGCTCGTTCTTGAAATGTGTATTTCAAAGTAGCAGGACAAAGAGCCACTGGAAAGACTGAAAGAAATCTATTTATCATATGATAAATATTTACGGTGTAAGAAACAGTATCTATTACTTAAATTGCCTTTTTTTTTTTTTTTTTTTCCCCCCTAAAATTGTGCAAACACTTCATGCTTCTGACTCTGGACTGCAACAGCAAGAGTCTAAAGGGAAGCATCATTTGACCTGCATACTACTCTTGCGAATGCTGAAGTCTCACCTTAACTGATCTACAAAAGGTGTATTTGCTTTTTAAGCTCATGCCATTAGGGAATGTATGGTCCATGCAGTGCACATGAGGGACAGAAGTGACCAGTCCGCACTGCACCCATCCTGCAGGCTTCCAGTGCACAGCAGTGGAGCACTTACTTTTCTTACACCAAACCGTAGCTTTTCAAGACCATTCTCAAGCCATCAGTCAATTTCAGCTTTATTTATAGAAACAGAAAAGGATACAAAATTATGAAAGATGTATAAAGCACTGAAAAAAACCCAAAATAATTTTAGTTCAAAATAAGCATACTTTAGATGACCTCAAGGTCATTTCCATATTGGAGAAGGAAGTTTTTGCATGCATACAAATTGGAATCTAATCACTTAGTAGCCTCTTGTTTCATGTAATAATGGTAATTGATAAGATAAGAATAGACTCGACTTTTTGCTTTAATGCTAATTCCACTTCATTAGAAAGTTTGAATTAAGTTTAAGAAAGTTCTTGCCCTTAGCTCAGGTCTACTCCAAAATAGAGGCCAATCTCAGATCGTTTTAGTAATTTGGAAGCTGAGAGTAATAAACTTCTTTGTGGCTGAGAGGATCCCTGTAATCATCGTAAGACAATCAGGAGGGCCACGTCTCTGGCCAGGCAGCATTCAAGGTAAGTCTGATTTTTAACAGTCCATGGTATCTCCTAGAAATTACTTCCAGGGGAAATCATGGCTTTCTCATGGCGGGAGGTGGGAATCCTTCCCTAAACTTAAACGGCTGGAGCTTCTGCTCTGAAACAGCAAGAGATGGGCTTCATCTCCAGATGGGTAGAAAGCTGAAACCTCTGCTCTTATTTCTTCAGGAATAAATGAAGGGGAAAAAGGCAGCGGCCATAGTTCTGAGCAGCAGCGACACCAGGAATGCATGCACTAACCTGAAGCCTCTTAAAGGGACTGAATTCCTTGTTGAAGGGATAAACTTTATCAGACTTGGCTGGAGCTGCAGGAGTGATGGGCAGCAGGATGCTAACTGTGCCAACAGGCTGAAATGGCTGCCGCGGGGCAAGGAAGAAGTTTTGACATGAGTCCTTCTGCTTTGGGTGCAGGAAGCTGCTCTGGAAGAAGCCCTCTCCAGCACTGGTGGCCTTTTTCCAGGCCTAGGGGGAATGTCTAACTTTAGAAAGACTAACAGACTTCTGGCTGCTCTTCAACATCAGTTTAAAAAAATAATAGCCTGGAAGACACCACTTGGCCAGACAGGAGCAGGGTCTCCCCTTCCCTCAGAAAACTGCGTGCTGAAGCACTCACGCAGCCCTGATGCTGGCAGGCAAGGCAGGACCTTCCCAGCTCTGGGCAGCCCAGTCTTTTGGCCAAAAGGCTGTTGTAACAGGTCTGGCTGATTTGGTGCCACTATATTGGACCATTCAGATTTTTTTAAAGTTCTTAAAATGCCACTGTGTCTTTAATATTGCAGGAGCTGATTGCCTGGACACTGCAGGATGAAGCGGAGTGAACAGATCTGCCATCCAGCCAGACCTGGGTTATCTCCTTTCGTAACATAAAAATACAAGAGGCAGACTGAACAGTTCCCTTGCAGGCGGGATTCACCCCATAATGAAGGTAATATTATATGCTTTAACACAAGGCAGAGAGTGCTTAAAGCCCAAGGAGCTGTAAGATCGTATTTGATCAAAAAGAAAAGCTGTTCCTTAAGAAATGATCTGCCTCCCTAATCCCCCCTTTTAAACAAACAAATAAAATCATTCCCAAGACTAGCAAAAAAGGGTGGTGTTTTAAAGGCAAAATTTTAAATGAAGACATTAAAGAGAAAAAGCAGACTTTTCTACCTACTGTAGCAAAGTAGCTTAAGGCTGAACTACTGCAGTAGTGAGAATAGCAAAAATGTTCTTATATTAGAAAGCAATCAAGAAGAACTGATGAGCATCACACCCTTTATGGAATAGTGTAAGCGCAGGGCACAGCCCTGTGTGCCCCTAGGCAGAGGCTGTGAGAGACTGGGCTTTTTGAATTCTGCAAGGTAGGAAAATTATTTTTGCTCAATGTCTCAAAAGAGGCAGCAAAATATTGGAAGAAACAAAACCAATCTTCAAAGTATATAAAATACCTATTATGAGATGCATGCTTCCAATATACCCAGAGTCACAGAGATGCCATTTTATAAAAAATAACATAATTGAAAATGCTTCATAATTTCTCCCAATCCCCAGCTGCAGCCTGTCAGTGTTTCTGATTCAATTCCTGAATTCACAGTCCAGAATCAACTAAATGAGCTTTTTGTTTTAATACATCGACCAAAGACTTGGTTTGGCACATCCTTCTGCAGATAGGGCATCCAGTGTAGAAAAGCCATCAACCTGTCTTAAAAAAATCATTGGTTTGTGTCACTCCTAATTCACAGCGTACGTTTGCTCCCATTCAATTCCAACGTGAGAATAGCAGTACAGGAAACCAAGAACAGTCAGTGTCGCCCATGGCCAGCCTATAAATAGAAAGACAGACAATCTTAGTCAGAATAATTAATGAGTGCTTCAAGTAGAATACTCGTGGGATGACCAACTTATGATGCCTCTAATTAATTTTATTAGCAATTCAGTCTCATAAGTATGTAGAGCCAACCCACAAAATCTGAAAGGGGAAATCTGCATTGTCTAATCTTCAGGGCTGCGTGACCCCTGCAGCCCTAGTCTTTTCCATTTTCAGGGAACCAGACCAGATTTATTCCCACTCTGCACCTAAATGATACTTTCCTGTTTCAGTCCTGTCCTTTGTAGTGGGTTGCTCTATCAAGCAGATCCCCGAATGAACCCTGACACTTTAAGATTGCTACAGTGCTTCCTAGGCACAAAGGGATGCATAGTCATAATGCAGGTTATTAAAAATCAGAACAAATCCAGTTAGCTGTTCTGCACAAAGAGTTTAGGGAAACATCTGAGCAAGACTGTTTTGGGTACCCTGCAGCTGGGTGTAAAAATTGCTGTATGTGCTCTACAGCCCCATAACAGCTAATGGGGTCAGAACACCATTGTGCCAGTGCAGAACAGACAGCCCTATTTGCCTTATGTATTCTTGCTAGACTGCTTTTTAACTAAAAAACCTGACTCCTCCAATATATAAAACTTTTTTTGGGGAAATGGCATGTTTTGCTATTACTTCATATTCTTTTTAGTGAAAGTCACCATCTTTTTACTTGAACTTTTAACAGCTAAAAGCAATACGCAGGAGGTCACAAGCCAAAAGGTCTATTGCTTTCCAGTGGAGTTGTGGATCAATTGAAAAAACAAGTAAATGATTTTGCTTTTCTTCATACCTTTTATGTCATCTCTCTTCCCCTTCTCCATCCTCCTCCTCTCCTTAGAATTTATGAAATTAAGAGTTTATAGGTTGAAACCCACAGCATTAGTCCCTAATGTTTTTCAGTGCATTTTGTCTGGGGGAAGGGGGCGGGGAGGAAGGTGTCTGAGGGTTTTTTGGTGTGTTTTTTTATTGCCATTGTTGATGTAAGAATTTCAGTTGTGTATGACTGGTTTTGTGCACACCGTTCTCAAAATACCAGCACCTGCTTTTGAAAGAAAAGCTTCAGTGCTCCCTCTTGGGCAAAATTCTGCTCTGAAGGAACCTGCTGGTAGGCATGAGATGACCCATTGGTCTGGAGAAGGGGAGGAGAGGGGTTGTAACCTCTCCACAACCCGATACTCCTGGAGAAGCGCTTTCTGAAGGTGTGTTTACAAGGTATTTTGCAGGCTGGCTTTGTCCAGGATTCAAGCCAATTCCAGCCTGGAGGCTGCTTAATTGTGCTAATGTCTAGCTGAGCCTTAGCTTAATACCCTGCCCGCAGCAGGGCTCGGGCTTGGTCCTGCGCTTCTGGGGACCGCACGTGCTGCAGCCCCTCCTCTGTGCTCTGGGAGCCTGGGCAGTGTAACGCTTCACCCTGGAAAAAGTTATTTTCTTCCCCCTCCCCCCCCTAAATAGTGTGTTTGCTCCATGAATCTCTAATTGTTCTGGCCTTGTGTTGTGGTAAAATACAGTCTGGTAACCTGAATGATTTTCATGGAGACATTTACAAATAATAATCACTCCAAACACCCTAAGTGAAAAGTATACTTTCTGTTTAATTATTTGTTTCACAAAAACAAAATTGCTGAGGTATCTCCAAAGGGATTTTTAACAATAAAATAATCTTGTTTGTTCTTCGGTGAAATTAGGCTCCTGTAGATTGGATTTCACCTTCAACAGCAAGCTAAAGCCCAGTTGTGCTTTGTCTCCGATAAAATTGCACGTGAAAGTCTGTCAATAGATGTAATAAAAACATGTGTCTTCTGGCAGCAATATTGTGGTGGCTGCTTTATATAGACAGAAAGTTTAAAAAGGACAGTGTCCAGAATGGCCTTTTTTTTTTTTTTTTTTTAGAGCACTTTTAGAAACTTTGCTAGATACATATTTTGCATTTTTAAATACTTTAAAGCTCTGGTACACAGAAAATGCGCCAACAGTATTCTTTAGTGTGACTTGCTGGTTATCCCCAGCCAGTGTTAAGAGATCTTGTCAGAATACATAGGTATGCACTGGAACTCTTTTCTAGATGCTTTAGATTTACGATAAGATTCCTCCATAGTGTCCGCAGCTTGGGTTCACGGGGCTCTCATGCCCCTATAATCAGGCTTCTGTTAATCCTCCAGGAACACAGGGAGTCTCTCCTGTACAGTAAGAGGTGTCAGGGGTTGCATTCAGCAGATTACCTCCTCCTGATCTAATTAAGATGAAAAGGAAGGGGGAAGACAAAATGACCTGCTTTGGGAGAGGGAAAAGGGGAATATTTTTAATTTAATCCTGTTACATGTATTCTAGGATGATCCCAAAGCATTTCTTGCTGCACAGGCGGTAGCCAGCTCCAAGGGAGGCTGAAAGAGAAGGCACCTCGGCCTTGCTGGCCCTTTCCTGCCATACAGGGACCACGTGCACTTCTGCCGGGTGTGGGGAATACATGTAGTGCTTCCACGGCAACTGAGCAAAGCAAAAGCAAAGGTATGTTTTGCATCCTGCTCCTACGCAATCCTCGATTAGCTCCGGTCTACTCAAGGCTGGTGCATTTGCACAAGTGCATTCATACCCGAGAAGTGACCCAAGGACCGCCTGAAGCAAGCAGGGGATCTAGACTGTTTTCACTCATCTCTTCCATTTTAGGATTGGATAGAAAATAAACCTGTTGAAAAGACTGAAGCATTTGGTCTGCAGAAGGTGATGTTGTAGGGAAGGACACATCGAGCAGTGCTAATCCAGCAAGGACACAATTTCAAATTCTGTGTAGCATGTAAATGACCTGCGTATTGTCCTGGTGTGTGACCTCGATAATCAAACAGCAGCACGAGCTTCTCTTGCAAGGTAAGTTCACAGGAGCCTTCTCCTTGCTTAAACACTTTCTCCTTGTAAACCCAAACAATGAAACAGCACTGATGGTCTCAGATCTGCAGTTCCAAGGAAATCCCTCCTTTTGCCCTGGGCCAGCAGTGTAACCTATGGTCTTCTCTTGGCCTTTTGCTGACTCCCATTCTGCTCCTACTCTCAAACACTATTCAAGGGGCTTTTCTTTTTGGTGGCTCCGCAGCTTTACCTTATCACCCTAAAACAGCGTCCTCGCCTGCACTGTACCGTTCCCCAACTTCTGCTTGGAAGGGTATGTGCCTGTGTTCTAGATCAGTAGCTCTCTACAGAGTCAGACACATAAAATGTACTCTTAGAAACATTACTGGGGTTAAATCAAGCACTAAGCTGTTAGGAAATGATTGAGTTAAGTTTGTCTATTCAAAAATGTCACATACCACCTTAAATCTTACAATTTCTTCACCGTCTTCAGTAATTTGATTTTAGTCTTGAAAGCCAAGATTCATGAGACAACTCAGATTTTCATAACTTTTTGTAGTGGAAAGATAAATTAGTATTCATTAACATATATACTATTTGTAAATCCAAGGACAATTTCATATGCTATTTGCAAATCCAGCAACATTTGTGAGCTTTACCTGCACAGATTTCTTTTAAGGCAGCTGGACCTCCCTCTTAACAAAGGAACGCTGGGTGAGAAACATTAAGCAGAGAACTTGGTCACGATTCTATTATACAGGTATGCTGCTCCACAAAAAAATCAAGCACAAACTCCTTTGTGAAGAGGACAGTGAATGCTGTGGTGAGGTAACAGCAGTGCTTTATTCATCCATCCATATGTTAACCTCCTCCCAAAGAAGTCTCCAGTCCCAATTAGGCACGGGGCAACACAGTTGCACACAGATTATCTACTACCCAGTAGCCTTGCTGGTTTAAAACCATGTTTTGCTATGTTATGTACTCAGCTTTCAGCATAGTAAATAGACTTGTTTTCATTACAGAGCCAAGACAGAAGTAATACAAGCTAGCTGCAACAAGAACAGCTTTTGGAGTTACTCCTTCCTTTGGACTTCCTACTCCTCTTCAAGAATGCTTCTGGATACTTCGCAGACACATAGAGAAAGTTGTTTCTGGCACACTCTGGATTTTCAAGTGAGTGGGGTAAAACTAAGCTTTAAACTCAAAAGTAACAGCCTGGATCACAGCTCTCAAAAGACCAGTTATATCCTCATTACCTCAGTTCAAATAATTTGAACCAACATGTATCTATAAGGAAGCTCTTTCAAATTTCCTAATCAGCTATAGAACTGCCCAAAACATTACTTGTATGATTCTTTTTCATATCCAAGTTTCACATCATCATCAAAACAACTAGGAAGTGACCCTATTTTCCTTCCAATGGGTGAGATGTAACAGAAAGGGGCCATAGCTGCATTTTCCAAAACCTCCTTAGCAGCTTTTGGACCTTAATGTTATTCTCAGATGTGATTTGACCACAGCCCTCAGAAGTCTTCAAGTACAGAGCAGTTATTAAATCAACTGATGTCAGAAGAAGTAAACTCTTTGAAAAGCTTGACTTCAGGAGTGTGCATCTTACTCTGACTTTGATTTGGAAGTGCTATAACACTTAGCACTTGGGAAAATTTATCCTTAAACAAAAGTTCACATGTGACGAGGCACTGAAGCAGCTCCCCTGTAAAGTGGAATTAAGGAGACACGATGGCGGGGAGTAACACGCACCAATCCATCAAGCAGAATAAAAAGCCAAAGCAAACCAGCATTTGAAGCTATGACCTCTCTTGCCTACAATTACTAACATCCTTAAAAGACCAGTAAAACCGCTACATTTTCAAGAAAAATAACATGTTCAAAACTAAAGCTCAGTTGAAAGAAACCTATTATCTAGCCCAATGTTTGAAGCGCAGGATAAACTCTGGATTTTTTAGTTTTAATTTCAGGTCTGTTCACTTCCAGGTGGACCCCTGCTGACCGTTACAGCATGTATTACAAACACTGTGCAGTCTGATACCCAATTACTCTTTAAGTATTTGGAAAAAGAAACCCTATTATTTTCAGCTGCGTTAGCATTCAGCCCGCAGATGTGGGACTGGATAACTTCAAAGCACATTAGAGGTGATCTAATTGGTTTACATAAAATTGCTCCATGCGTTGTGCATCAAGTTTTCCAGCTGCTCTGTACACACAGACATGATACGTACAGCCCTGCCTACTGCTGGGTCTGGGTAACGCTGCATTATGCACTGTATTTGCACAGCTGAACAGAAACCTAACATTCATTGTACTATCTTTTCACAGATACCGTTCTTCCAACAGACCAAGCTCAGTGTTGCAACGAAGAGAAATGGAAGAGACTTCTGGTTCTCCCGGAGTTCATTCCTCCTCTGAAGGTACTAAAGCACAGTATGAAAGGAATCATAATTTCCAAACCTTGGTTTAAAAAGTTCTTTCTGAGGGCTATTCTTGTCCTTAGAATACACCCTTCAAAATACAGCACTCAGATGATAAATAGCAAATTCACCTTTTATAGAGGAGGGGCTTCCTAAAACCTCCTTTGACATGCCTTAGATGCTAATTCCTTCCCATCTGCCTCCCTTTACTCACCTCTAACCAGCCCAGACAGGAACCTGGGTATTTTCAATTATCAAGTGAAGAAAAAGAGCCAAGAACAGCCTTCATTTTCTAGCTTAACTAACTTTATCATACATTAAGCCAAACATTTAAGAAATTATATAGTAATTAGTAAATAATTAGTAAAATAAATAGCAAACAACTCTGTTCCCAGGTGTAAAGAAAACAGAAGCAATTATGGAAGCATTAGACCTATTTGGAATTTAGTAAAGTCAGCTTTCATGTTTTCATATGTATCTATGTCTGTCTCTCTACATATATATATATATATATATATATACCTATTGCCCACTTCTTCAGTTTCTAATCAAATGCTGCTATTGCTGGACTCACCCTTAGCAAGCTCTGGGGTGGTTTATTAGTGGCTGACAGCATTGCCCTAAGCACTTTAGTGTTACAGCTCATCCAAGAACAAAATTCAGAGATGGGAGATACAAGCAGAGCTAGTACAAAACTGGGAAAAGCTCTTCTATATATTGAATTATACCCTCTCTGTGGTAAAGTAAACTTACTGTATTACTATATAGTAGGGCCAAAAGCAGAGAAGAGTAGTCACGTAAGATAACAAATGAAGACATGTAATTCACTTTTTGTGTGGCTGCAGCATATATGCATTGCTTGCTATACTGAGGTACAGCAGCTTAATCAGATCAACAGAAAATTTATTTATATATCTAAATCACCCAGCTGTACCCCATCCCAATCACATCTGCCCCATCTCCACTGATCTCTGTATACTCTGCTTGAGCTGGCGAGAGTAGGCAGTGATCTAAAGCTGATTTAAAGAATTTTCCCCCAGTTTATCCTCCCACAGCTCTGCAAGCTCTATACCACTTAGAGAATTTGATTAGAAATGCAGTTATTTTCTTGAGCAGTGCTATTAGAAGACTTTTTCTGTGTGCATCAAGTGCTGCAGATACAAGACGTGGCCAAGGAAGCAGTCTTCTAATTATTTAAATTCTTCCTACTCTCCTGGCATTGGTGATCAAATTTTTTCTTTTTCTTCTTTTTTTTTTTTTAAATAATCCATATTTGAGGATAGGCCCTTAAAAATAAAGTGCTTGCAATACTCACTGTAGCTGCTCCTCTTCAAATCCAGCAGAATTTTTAATACTTGAAATCTTAGCCTAATGACTAATTAAGGCTCCCAGTTTCTGGGTTTAAAACATAAAATGAAGGGGCTACAAGTTTGTATTATTCAAGTACTTAAATGCAGCTGGGGTGATTTTCTAAATTAATGACCAACTTAGGCATTACTGTCTGTGAACACCCTGTATCCTTGTGCAGGAGCTTTTACTAATAAGCATTTTATTTTTGCATACTTCTAGTTCAGCTGCTGATACATAAACTTCTGCTGCTAACAAACAGGCCTGGAAAGAAGAGCCAATGTAGAGAATTTAACTTCCACTTTACTGGCTTCTTGGCTGTTGTGTGGGAGCACTCAAACCAAGGATATCAAATCACATCTAGAGAACAAGTCCTGTGAGGAGCAGCTGAGGGAACTGGGGGGTTCAGTCTGGTGAAGAGGAGGCTCAGCTGGGCGGTCCTTATCTCTCTCTACACCTACCTGAAAGGAGGTTGTAGGCAGGTGGGGGTCTGTCTCTTCCCCCAGATAAGAAGCAACAGGACAAGAGGAAGCAGCTTCAGGTTGTGCCAGGGGAGGTGTAGACTGGATAATAGGAAAAATTTCTTCACTGAAAGGGTGGTCAAGCACTGAACAGGCTGCCCACGGAGGTGGTAGAATCACCATCCCTGGGGGTGTTTAAAAAATGCATAATGTGGTGCTTAGCGATATGGTTTAGTGGCAGTCCTGGATGAATGGCTGGACTTGATGATCTCAAAGGTCTTTTCCAACCTAAACAATTCTAGGATTCTACTTCCAGACATTCATTCAGGGATAACTGCAAGGATAGCGAGGCAAGATCCAGTACCTAGAGGATAATGAATTAAATTGCAGAAGAAAACATAGGGCAAGGAAAGCCCTAACCTGAACTGCTGCTACTTTCGGCCTCCTCATTGCACACGTTGCCAAGGACAGGCAATAAAATCTGCCAGCAAATGCACAGCCCTCAAAGTCCCAGCTGGGCATCTCCATCCTCTCACCCCACGTACGGCAGCACAGATTCACAGGGTCTGTATATTCAAGATGCCACCTTCTCCCACTATTGGCTCCCAGCAAACAGCTCCCACATCTTTCCACTGCATAGCCTGGAAGCAGAGCAGCAGAGTGACGCAACCAAGGGGAACCAGCCTGGGAGACTCCAGACTGACCTTAATGCTGTAGATTTCCAGGTGCTGGAGATACTTAAGCTTCAAGTGTGGGTAAGGTCCAAATATTCGGGAAAAGTATTACTGTACAATAAGAAGTATTTCAGAGGAAAGCCAGAGAAATGCTGTAAGACTAAAAAAAGCTCTCCCATACAGCATCTGGAAACAAGACTGAAAAGGACAAAATCCTTAGCTGCCAGGTCTAGATCTGAACCTCAGCCAGGTATACCGGCAAAAGCTTCCTCTTCAGTAGACATGAAGTAGTTTCCAGCTAAAGACATTAACAAACGTATAACATAGTAGTCTACTTACGTGAATTTAAAATTATACTGTGCTGGAGAATACTTACAGCTGTGGCTTTCTGAGGAGTACTTACCACTGCTGAGAAAAACTGAAAATGGATCAGTAGCAGTCCAGGACCATCGTTCGCAACACAGGATGACTGAAACTTGCCCCTATCAGCATTACTGAGAGCAGAAAGCTGTAGTCTCTTAGTGTTTTCTCAATGCAAACAGGTTTTATTTAGCAGAAAGAAGTCACAAGTGGCTGTGTGGAACCACACTTTATCATATCTAAAGTCATTTTACTTCTGTGCTTGATGGCACTGAAGAAGGTTATGTGCCGACAAGGACTTTCTTAAACAACAGGAAATCAATTCAACCTATGTCAGGGCTAGGGATACCGAACATACTTTTTCCTATTAACTAGCTAAGGTGCAAATAAACAATTTCATAGACAGAGCTCAAAAGATAGGCCTATCCTATAGCTTTCATGAAGCACCTCTCCCCACAATTCAGTGATGATGCCAAAACTATTCGCATTGCATTAGATATGTACATAAATAAATAACCTGCTGTGTTACTTAATAATGCTGGTATCTGCATGCATAGATTCTACATTTTGTCTTTGGAGGCAGAACCTCATTTACTGCTAACTAACCATAATACTAGCACCTCTCCAGGCACTGTACAACATAGATCATTTCCCCTGTATGTATCACAGAATGTGAGCAGGATGATGCTGGTAACTTTATTCTGTATTTCTTGAGGATTTTTTTTGTGGTATTATCTGACCCTATTTCTACCTTAGGCATTTTTACTTCTAAACATTCTATAAAGCACAAAAGACTCATAGGACTTATGCCTTCTGCTTCATGTTTTAAAATAAAGCTCCACCCTCTGCTATTTTTTCCAGCAGAGAGAGTTCGTGGAAAACAGCCTGAGATTTTAGCCAGTAATCCTGGTCTCACACATTTCAGGTTGACCCTGGAGTAATTCAACAGAAATCGAAAGAATCAAATTCAGCGGTAGCACAAACATGGATTAAGTGTAAGGAAGACTGCTAAAAACTGCCTGGAAGAATGTTTCTGCCACAACTGCTAATAGGAAAGGAAAACTAAACAAACAGCTTTAGGTTTCAAGATTAAGAAGGGGCGAATCTGTAAATCCAAAGCAACCCTCCTTTTCCCTCCCAGGTCTTTAGTTGAAAGATTACACACAGCTAATGTGAAATCAAAGCCCACAAAATATGAAATCTCAGTGTTGTTCATGTATTTTTAGAACAGAGACAAAAGCTTTGAAAAGCATTATTGTAAATAAAGATGCATTTCTACCTGGAAACAAGGCTAAAGAGCTACCTTTTCAAAGTGTTATGCAAAGAAAACATTTTAGAGTAATACATCTGACTTGGCATGCGTAAGGACAGCACTGCCCTTATCAAATGTCTACTCAAGGTGTTCCCAGAACAACCTCCTTAAATACAATGTGAACAATTACAGAAAGATAACGCTTGCAAAGATTTTAGGGCATTTTTCACTTGTAATTATTTGCTGAGAGCATTATAGGCGCCAATCAAAACATCAGAGCCACAAGCCTCTTTTTGTCACAGTTGCAAGATGAAACAAGAAAATAGAGCTAACTCCCCAGAAGAATATGAGCATCCCAAAAGCAGAACTGGGAACACTGCTGCTGCCTAGCAGGACCCTGAGGCGAGCCTGTCTCTTACTGAGCAGAGATACTCGTGTTACATATATATATATATATATATATATATAAAGACATGCTGAGCAGAAGGGTGACAACTTCCTCTCCACTAGAGCTTGAAATTTCAGGAACATTTCTGTATCAATCTAATTGGAGTTCTTGGATTTAGGTTTGTATGCCAGCCTTTTTGCATACAACAAAAACTTCTCTAACCTTTTGGTGCTAGGGAGTTCTTGAGTATTCTCTCAAAAGCAAAGGATTTAAACCAGGGATTCAGACAGGTATCATCAACCATCAGCAAGCAAACATTTGGGTAAAACAGTGAAGTACTGTAATTTATTTCCCAAACCAATTTCTAGCCAAGGTACCCTGGAACAGTCATGAATATAAGATGCTTAAATGATCATAAAATAATTATTTTTTCAATATAAAGAATTACTGAAGGATGAATTATTCACAGTCCCCTTCCTACCTGCAACACACTTTTTAATCTACAATTTTTCCTTGTCATCCTCAAAAACATTTACATTCCCAGACTGTTGCAGCAATTCTATGGCACTGCCTTGTCCCTTCACAGCATTAAGAATAAGAAAAAAATCAGACAGTGTGACAAATTTAACAACTGTTTACAACCACCTACACTAGCAATAAACAAACTGCAACTTCTTATCACAGAGCTCTCTTACCTGAAATGTCCTGCGTAATGAAAATTATATGACTTGCTAGAGCTTAATGCAGTAAGAGAAGGGCTGAGAGCACATTGGTAATTTACAGGAAGACTGCATTTGAGATAATTGCTGTATCAATGTAAAGCTAGCACTACAAGTGAGGTCACTGAACAGAGTTCTCACTTAACCGAAATCCACACATCTTGAGGGATGGAAGTGCACAGATAAGGTAACCAGGCAATCTTGCAGTCGCTCACTGAACCACAGCAATTGATTCAGGACTAAAGCATTTTTAATGCTGCTAGTTGCAGGTTGTACGCAACCTGTTTGTGTCTTGTTTTCACAGCATCACCAAAAGGAAAATGGCTAATGTGGAGTTAAGGCAGGCAGCCCTGGAAGGACAGGGGTGCCTGAAGGCAGTGTTCAGCCAACAGAAAACATTGACAACAACCAATCTCCATCACATTAGTGGCATGTCACATGAAATGTAAAGCTTGCGTGCAGGTTACCTGCAGGAAAAGGGTCACACAGGGCTGACCTCAGTTGACCAGTTTCTAATAAAATAATCATTTCACTTCTCACCTGCACAAGATGGACCCACGCTGCTGCAGCCCATATAATCATAGCAACTGAACAGAAAAATCACAAGTAAAATAGTTCAATTACAGATAGTTTGTGGGTAAGATTAAATACATTTTAATTTTTGGGAAACAAGTCTGTGTTAGTCCACCCCGAAACCATTTGAAACAAAGAAACTAACTTAAAATTATTTGAAAGATATCAATATTTAAATTGACTTCAGGGTCAAAATTAGACAATATGCTTGTGTCAAGAGTACATCTAGTAAATTTGGGGAGGAAATACCTTATTCCTTGCTCTCTGTGTGAATTAGAAATGCTCTCTGTGACGCAGAGGCCAGGGAGTATCTGAAAATACAGGTCTGCCTATGAGAGATGTGTAAACATGCAGCTTATCTGGAGCAAAAGCTAGCAAACCCATTATCACCTACATCAGGAAACACAGATTAGAAATACCCAGGTAGCTACATCAACATGCTAAATCTGCCAGGGAGCTCATTTCCTATGCCCCACTCTGCTTTCCTGGGATCTGGTCTCAGGCCAGTAAGCAGCCACCCGAGGGGAGGAAGTTTGATTAGCACAAATCTGAGCGGGTTACCTACCAGTGTGGTAGCGGAGATAAAAACGATTCCGCCAGCCTGAGCCCCTTCATCTGCACACTGAGGGTAACAACACTTCATTGCCTTGTAGGTGGCTCAGAGGAATGCACATGGAAAAATTTAAGTGTTGTTATAAGAGCCTAGCTGCTTTCCTAACTTTCCTGTTTTAAGAAAGCTTCCTGAACAGCTGCTGAATGGGGTCACTCACAACGTTCCTTTTGGGTAAAGTGGCTGCACTGGTGGAGCAAAGCATATACAGGAACAAGCCTGCAACTGCAAAAAGATTTTGTAAAAAGAATCCCCCACCTTTTTACAAAGATCTATGTTTAGCAGCATATTCCCTTTTCTAGAAGAAAAAAGCCCCTCACAACCACCACCTCTTTTACATCAAACTATTTACATCAAACGTTACATCAAACTATAACCAAGTAAAACAGTATTACTATGCTTTACCAGAAAGTTAGTGCTTATATTTAAATTCATTTAATAAATTGCAGTTTAGTGCAATGAGGTAGACTCCTTCTATGTGCTCCCCTGGCCCACTAAAACTAGCAAGGAGCATGGTCTGATGTATGGCTGTTATATCTCTGTCCCACCTGTGCTCTGCAATTCAATGTAATAAAAGCAGTGCTGCAAACCTTTAACAAGACTGCTGATAGCACTAATATACACATTTTTCTCAAAACAAACACACACATACACATCTCCAGGGGAAACTAGTGAGCCATTTATACACATCAACTTTGTAGTGTTCAACTAGATACTTGTCTCCTTGCCCAGGTGTGCAATGAAGTGACGCTTCAGTGATTCACAGCCTCGATCATGTTTGCTGTTGATGTAAAGCAGGAACAGATTAATTGCAAGTCAGCTGTACAACCCCAGGCTAAGCGACACGACCCTGAGGGCAGCAAGGGGTGAGGGGTGCATTTGCTCCACACCCTCACCAGAAGATGGCTGGCCTTATGTGGCTGTCAGGGACATGACGGCACCAGCAGGGTCTCATTGCCCTGAGCAGACCTAGCAGGGGCCTCCACGTTGCCCCTGTATTTAACTGTATAAAAGTATATTGTTTACGCATATACTGTATGCATATTGTGCCTGACTGCGACTTAACTTTCCAGCTCCACCTCAGCCCTGTCTCATCACCACCGCCTTGCCCAGCCCTCGCTGCCCCCTTGGCCAACCCTGGCTGACCCCAGTGAAGGGCTGGGTCCTGCCGGCCCTGCTGCTCCTGTGCTTCCCCTTCCTGGTGGAGCAGCCTCGACGGCAGAGACTAGGCTTCAGCCACTGTGGGATCTCTCCTAGTGCTAATTTCACATCTCATGGGAGAGAAATATAATGAGAACTGGCTATGAAGCATCATTTCCATTTGTAAATGGGATAGCACAAAGGAAGAAATGAGAACAAATTTCCATATGTACAGTCCCTGCTAAACAATCATCTCTGCAAACCTCTCCACAGCACGCACGGTGCACGTTGCCTTCTTTACAGGATCAGCCACACAACCAGAATAATTAATTAATATAGGCACCATCACATCAGCTCAGAGGATCTGATATAACAAAGCTGGATCTGATCTGTTTTATTTCAAAGATCACAGTTCATGCGAAATGGCGTGGCCACACAGATTAGTCATATTAAATATAATTTGGGGATAATTAATGAATATTGCATCTCAAGTAGGACCAGACCATGATCAGACATCTTTGTTTACAATCACTACATGTCCAGACAACACTTTCTCACGTCCCTCTTTTTAGACTAAAACACTAAGGTGGAGAAGTAACCCACCTGAGGAGGAGAATCCAGTGGCTACAGAGGGCTGGCCAGGCACGGGCGAAGGTGCTGTTGGAGCAGGATGGAGCGCTGGGCTCGCAGGGCAGCACAAAGCCTGGCCATGTGGGCACGCAGTGCCTTGGCACGGGATGGAGCATGCGCTGGGAAGAACAAGACATGAGGAACAGCTCTACAGGTGACAGATCAGTGGTCCTGTTCCTCTGTTAGCATCATGCCTCACGTCACCATTATGGTAAAAAAATGACCCGACGGTAATTGGGCTATGCAGCTAATATTTTTAGCATGGCATAAGAAATGTGAAAATGGTGTATTTTAAAATCTGAGGTGAACAAAGTATCTTATTTGATCTGATCTGGGTGTGGTAAGGTGGCAGAAGGAAAGCCAGCAATGGAAAACAAGCTACTAAGAAAGGCAGCCATGATTTTGTGTAGAGGACGCAGTAAAAACATGAATGGGGTTAATTGGACTGGGAGTGGCTTCATTTTAGTTAGGCTTGCCAAAGCTAGAGGTTGGCAACCCTTGGTAGGCTGGTGAAAGCATACTGCCAAATGAAGATGCCAAGGTGTCCATCATTTACACTGATTAGATGGAGAAGATCCAGAAGATTGCCATTTTGGGAAGGAAGAGACAGGGAATATGAGAGACAGCTCACCCTGCTGAAATAGGCTATCTTTCTTCTGAAGGCACTATTAGTCCTGACCTTGACAAGGAGATTAATGCCAATTTCTTTGGCAACAATTAGGATACCTAATAGAGAGGACAGAGGGTTCATACTCTTCCCTTCCCTTTTATTTTCAGTTGGATCTACTACTGGTTCTACATGAATTATTACTAAAAATCAATGCCTCATGCTGAACTACATATTCTGGATGACATGGAAGAGTTTCTCAAAAATTTATGCATGGTCACTGGATGCAGCTGGTTTTTGCACAGGAAAATGGATATTTAAAAAGTATCCATTTATTTTATTGGTTCTTTACTCTATTTGGAAATTTAAAATGCACAAACTGGTTGTTCGGCCACCATATATTGCCTTACTCATTTCTTTTAAAAAATCTCTTAACTAGATACTGGCGCACCCAGTATAGATTTTGAAAGTTCTGCTTTTTGGATCAATTTTTCTGACAAAGTTTTAGAATCCTTCATGTCTGCTCACACTATACTCATTGTATGGGCCAAGGCTGCTCAGATGACCCTCTGTTTCCCCTTTGAAGAATTATTTTGCACTGGGATTTGTCTCAGTGTTCACTTTGCTACAGAAATGCAAGACAACTATGGTTAAAAGACCTTCCTCTGTCCTTTAGTGTTTCAGTGAGTTCTGGACTCAAGTGAAGAGCTCGGCTGCAGTCAAAAGTTTGTCATAACAAAGAAGTCTGATTAAATAAGAGAAATTTATCATTTGGCAGGATCCTTCAGCCATTCATAAAAGAAAAAGTCAAACACAATAGTTAATGTTTTGATCAGAACGCTTAAGTCTTTGACTTGCATGCTTGATGACCTTTAAATTGCATTTGAATACATTTCAGTTACCAAGGCAGGAAAATTACCCTGGCAGATGGACCAAGGTCATTACCAATTTACTAACAACTCTACCTTCCCTTTTGCTGAAGCCCCTATATCTTCTATGACTTCAGAATAACAAATAATGGAGCTTAATTTGTTTTAAATCCTAATCCAAACTGCAACAGATGTTATAATGGTTGGGTAGAATAATTAAGAGGCTGTAGCATGTCTCTATTTTGATTTGCTATTGGAGGCCTCAAAACACAATGAATAAAAAGTACAGAGGAGGACGGAAGCAGAAAGGTGACTCAAATGTGTTGGCATCACTCTAGATAAAGGCTGAAAAAATAAATATCAAAGGGTTAAAGTGAAGTGCACAGAGTTCAATCCCCACTCCCAGCTAAAAATTGCAGCAGGAGGACTATGACATAGTTGCCATCACAGAAACATGGTGGGATAACACGCATGACTGGAGTGCTGCAACCGATGGATACAAACTCTTCGGAAAGGATAGGCTAGAAGGGCAGGTGGTGGGGTAGCCCCTACGTCAGGGAGTGTTTCGACTGCCTAGAGCTTGGTGACGCTAACAACAAGGTCGAACGTTTACGGGTAAGGATCAGGGGGAAGGTCAACAAGGCAGATATCCTGGTGGGAGTCTATTATAGACCACCCAACCAGGATGAAGAGGCAGATGAAACATTCTGCAAGCAGCTGGGAGAAGTCTCACTATCACTAGCCCTTGTCCTCGCGGGGGACTTCAACTTACCAGATGTCCGCTGGAAATACAACACACTGCTCATGAGCGTGCCTCAGCACGGACACTAGCTCAACTTGCCTTGTGCCTTTGGTGTGTGCATGCATCCTGTACATGCAGAATGGATATCGAGGGTCATATAGCAATAGACACCCCTAAAAATCATCGCTTTGTACACTGCAGTTACTACTGACTAGGGTAGCCTTTACCTGGAAAAATGGGCCCAGTCTTTTGAGCCTTCTTTCACAGCTAATCATGCCAATTTTGTTTCAGTCTGAAGACTGAAGTTAGTCAACAGCAAAGAGTTGTAGGCTTGGTACAGGTTGACCAGCAGCTTCATTATAGCTGTAATCTTACTACTGTGGAAAAATTTTATGTCTTCCCTCTTAGAGATGTAAGCGGACTTAACCTTCTATCTCAGTCAAGTTTATCGGAACATTACATACAAATGCTGCCAGTAGCCAACTTCTTTAATGAAGGCAGCAGTACATAAAGCTGAACTGAAATATTAATTACATTACTCCTGCAGAACTCATATGATGGTAGTAAAAAGTGTTTAGTAAACGTTAACTTTTTCTAACAAAATAACCACTATCTTTGATTAATGGAGATCTGATCAGACTATAAATTAATTTTGAATTTTCTATAAATTGTCACGGAAGTAATTCATGTCATCTTTCAAAACCAGTACGAATTTGTCAAAGTACTACATGTAATACAAGGTCTTGATGTAATTAACTTCAGTGACTAAAGTGCTCGTAACACGTCTGTCCTTGGCTAAGTACTGCACTGCCATGGTGTCAGTTTCAAGAGAACTGATGGGTCAGCACTTACTATTGTAACAGAAGTACAGGAGGGTTACTGTAAGCAGTACAGTTGTTTTATATAGTTTTACAGCTATTTTATATACTACTGTGCCTGCACTGAAATGAAATCATAGATATTTTATGTAACACCATAGACAGCGTGAAGATACAGAAAGTGCAGAAGTGTAAGCAGGACAAAAGACCCCCAAATCCACCCTTATTTTTTCACAATCATGCTGAAGACTCAGCATTTTAAGATGTGACACCTGAGTATTCAGTGGGTTTTTTTACTTTGTTAGTGGCCATGCTTATAGTAGTGCCTGCACACCATGTTGTAGCAACAATACCTATTGCACTTGCTGGGGTGATAATTATATTAGACTAGATTCCCAAAGGGAAACATGCTTTGCCCTGGGAGGCTTCTGCTGGAGGCTCACACTGGAGCTGTTCCTCATGCTGGACTCAGCTCTGCCTCCTTTGGATGCTGCTCTATGGCTCAGAGAGTCACTACATAAAACCCCTAGGATTTTCTGTATCCTTGTGCCTTGCACACTCCACTGTGGCAGAATGGGAGAGGGGTCCACTCCCTGCTTCACAGACTACGTTTTGTTTCTATCCAGTAATTGTTTAAAGTAAATCATACTTTCCATCATGGCCCGAGCAGCAGAAACTAAACCGAACGCATCCTACAGATCTTCCAGCTCATCTTTAGCATTCCCTAGGAGCCATCAAAAGCCCAGACCGTGCAGAGGACTTCTCAGTACTCCACTTTACCTGAGCAGTGGGCAGCAAAGGTGAGGGCAGATTTTCGGAGGAATGAAAAAACCCCACAAACACAGACAAGAGGATCATAAAGGATCCCTAATCCATGCATGACAGATGCATACACCAAGACAGACAACCCTGGAGGGAAAATGGAGGATGGGACAGAAAAAGCTATTTCATTTCACAAGATACATTTTGCCATTTCTTCTAGACTCTCAACGCAGGTAAATGCTGACTCTCCTAGTTTCTCCTGTCCTCATCTCACAACCTTTCATCAGCAATAATGTTACTTAAAAAAGAAGCATGAGATAAAGCTTGTGTATTTGACTGTAATGCATGAACCAGATTCACTGAGACAGATCAGCAATGCTTACTGCAATGTAGACACCTTCGCATTAGTGCATGATCATGACTTTTTAAACAAGGACTTACCTTTCTAAACTTGACATAGGTCAAACAAATTGAGAGATGGCTAAGTGATGGCAACCCTTTGTATATACAATACAGTGGATTTTGCATGCACTGCTCTCACTGAAGACTTTTTACTTTCAGCTCAAGAAGCCAATGCAGCCCAAGAATCTTCTAACACTCCTGTGCTTCTGCTTCATGATCACTTCTGGTTCTCCCTTCTGTGCTACTGAGCTCCATTCACAAACCTCAAAGAACTTGGTGTCTAAGCAGTGCTGTGAAAAAGCACATCACATGGCGGAATGAGTGCTGACCTATTAGTGACTGACAGCAGGCACGACAGCCAAGATGTATTCCCAGTTCTGCTACTGACTTGCTACTTCTCTCTGTGCCTCTGTTTCCCTTTGGTATTTGTAAAGCAACTGGAATCACAAAATTCTTCAAATGTTTAGGTCATAAATACAATACAGGACAACAAAAGGACACACCTGTCTATTGCCTTATTTTACTGCTCAGAAGCCTGGCAGCTACTGCAACTTTGAAGTCAGCCAAAGCAGATTCAAATGACTTTAGGAGAAGAAACCATGCTCGCTTTCCTCAGGAGCAGCAATTAGAAACAATGCAGGTTTATAAGAATAGGTGTTTTGGGATGGTTTTGAGCGATTTTGTCCAACGTGTTGCCAGCACAACACAGGGTTTACTGCAATAAAGACAGGTTCTATTTATTTTTTTTTTCCATAAATGGCATCATGATGTAAGATTTGCATCTCATCAAGCAGGTTTGCTCATACAGTGATGTGCACAGAGCTTCACAACGGTGTCACCTTCAGTCAACATCAGGCTTACTGGAAAGGATGCTTTAGCAAAACCAGAATGATCTTGTTGCTGCAAGGAAAGGTCTTTAACCCCAGTGGCTGCAATGGGGCCTGTGATTTTACTGTTCACCATAAGGCAGCAAGATGCTATCAAATGCCCTAGCAAAGCTATATGTCCCTTACAACTAAGCTGCACACATCAGGTAGCTGTATAATAAGGTTCAATCACTGTGTTACATCATTTTGCTGGTAGAAATTACAAGAGTATTCCTGCCGTTATATGCTGTTTCAACCCAGGGAAGAGTTTCACTGAACTGGTACAAAGCATGGATTTATGTGAGATGTCCTACTGGTACAGCCTGTGGGTATTCCTGTACTTGCAGAGGTGCCCTCTGCATAGGTATGGCCCCAAGCATACGAATTGAGAATACAGAACCAAGCATCAGCTAGACAGAAATCCCTTTGTGGTTTTTCCCTCTTCGAAAAGTAGTCCTCCAAAGAAGTCCCAGACTAACTCCAGACATTCTTTAGGAAGTCGTTAGTCCTTGATAAACTTTGTGTCTTGAAGTTACTCTGCATCCCTCAGGGCTAAACTCTCCTAAATGCAGTGGACCAGAGCTTAACTACTATGGCTCTCACTCTGTCCCTTACACCAAGAGGGAGCCATTAGTAATTTTCCCCCAGGAAGCACAGTTCATTGTATGTCAAGTATAAAATATTTTTTGACTCCTTTAGATTTTTTAGTTTTGTTTTGTTTTGCAGCATGACACAGAATAAAAGGCAATGTGCATTGAACTGTTTATGTGATAAAAGACAGGACTGCCGCTACAGAAGTTGAAGCAGCTCAACAGCTGAAAACAGCAGCTTCCTGCAGGGAATTGATGTTACAAAACTTGGACTCATTTTTGGAGTCAGGCAATTGATCTTCAGCCCAGTACAGAGCAGCAAGTGTATCGAACACAGGCTGTGTAAAATTCAGCATTGCAGCTTAACCAAAATTAGTTTCTTGTGAGATGGCCTCACCACTCACTTGGAGAAAATTTCTTAAGAACAACACCTTGATGGTGTTTTCTAAGACTGAAAGTGTATATGAAAGAAATAAGGCTGACTGCAGTAAAGTTTAATGTATCTGGGATAAGCTTCTACTAAAATTTTCATATGACATAATAAGGCTCAGATTTAAATACCCTGGTCTTTGTAGAAAATCAGTTTACCTGAGAAAAGAAGATCCAGACATTTAAATCTGGTACTGACAAAATGGTAAGGATTTTGCCACCAACCTTCAAGGAAATAGGACCTGGTTGCCAGGGCATGATGTTCTTTGTTATATGGTGATGAACACTCCCAGCAACTCAGGCAAAATTTAAAACCACTCAATAATCTGGGGGACTTAGCTTGAAAGCAGCTGAAATATTGATGCCTGCCTCACCTTGGAAATACACCGTTTGCTTGCCACAGTTATTGGGGAGCTTCACATCTATGAATACATGACAGGACCGTCTCTCACAATCCACTGGCCCGTCTGCCAAACTATCCTCCACACCCTCCCATTTGAAAAAAAGGAGTACATTTAGTATTTTAATAAATAGAAACACTTGAGTATTAAAGTTATGTCTCTCCCTAGCAAAATAGTTGGGAGTAGAGGACAAGAAAATAAACAGAACTTTTTATCTACTTCAGTGAAAAAAAGAAGACACAATTTTGCATAGACAGATCAAAATACTACCGCAAAATGAAACTGTTTAACAAATAACTTCCAGACTTCTGTAAAGTATTAATCTCCTACTCTAACTTTCATGAAAAGCATTTAGAAAACAGAAGGTGACACGTGTGTCTGCTCTGAATCTGTAAATTGCCCTTGAAAAAATTTTGCTATAATTCCTCCATCTACCAGCTTTTTCACGGCAGCATTTGGTTACATTACAGCTACTGACTTAATTTACCTGCACGATCATTCAGTGCATGGAAACTGTCCCACCCTTTCACCATCCCCACTGTTCTTCTCCAAACCCTGTCAGGCTCTGCTACGTGCTTTCTGCTATAGGGAGAAGGCTGCAGGGACTACAGAGCTCAACAGTAGCTTGAATGTAAAAACCAGAGGGTTTAACAGTTGCCTGTATGTCAACCCTGTGGTGTGTAAAAGTCCCATCCAGGACTGATAAATGTGGCCAGGTAAAGCAGAAGAAGGAATTCCAAATAAAGTAATAGGCTGTAAAAGGAACAAATTGTGGCAGCGACAGGAACAAATGCAGGTGGAACTGTCTACAGAGCAGATACCACAAGAGGAACAACTGTCTGAGAAGCAGGCCCATATAGCAAAGCTGTCATGTTGAAATCAGTGAGAAAGACTGGTGCAAAATAACACGACATCAGAGCAGGGGCAGCAGAAGGGCAAAAGCTACTTTCCATATTGTGCAGACAGAAGTCTGCTATGCTGCCTCAGAGCTACGCAATAAATCCATATATGCTTGAGCCTTATGCTTACAACTGATAAATGCTTATATGTGATGCATTTATGAACTTGCATATGGTAGGCTCAAGCACTGCAGGAACCCAGCCTAGAAGAAGATGAGTCTCCAAGCCAGATACCACTTTTGGAGCTTTTTGCACTACTTCCAAATAAAGTCATAGACAAGTTTGCATCTATAAAGATGTGGGCACTGCATGGCCTCCTACCAAGGGAAAATGGCATTCCCAAGAATGGACAATGCTCAGGCTTGCTTTTTTTTTCTGCTGCTGAGCTGATACCTTCATTGGATTGTCACTGAGATAATGCCAGGCTGTCTCCTGGATGGTAATAGTCAGCTGAGAGATAGGAAGACTGGATTTTGTTCATGCAGTTAACATGTTAAGTGAACTGAATTTCATCTGCCATTTTGATGCTATGCCACTGAAGATCCTCGTAAGATCCTCCTGCACCTATTCATGCTTGCCCCATACCTTTTTTATTATTAATATTCAGTTACCAGCAAAATTCACCACCTAGCACAGGATGTGAGCGTACATAATGATTAATGTGTGCCTCCCAGGCACCTGGCAAAGATTTCTTTTTCCCCAGAAGCAGAGAGAGAACAGGACAAAATCAGTCACACTTCCTTTATAGTCCAGTTCAGCTCTTGGGGAAGCCCAGTGGTGCCTGCTCTGGGCTGCACCTCTGCCTAGACCAGAGTGCCCAACCAGCAAGCACTAACAAGACAGAAGGATGCAAAGAAGCCACAGCGTATACCAACGTTAAGGCTCTGCCCTGCAGTCCTGACACAGTTTCAGATCAGACTCCATAAATAATTTAAATAACATTTACATATCAAAAAAAGCACGACTGCCCTTGTTAACTTCAGCAGGAATTTCAAAGTAAGAAAAGAGTAACTGGTCAGTTCCCATACAACAAAAGGCTAAATCCTGACAGAGGCAGTTCTTCCTCACCTGTGGGGCAAACCTAAGTCCTCCTCATGCTTCCCTTCTCCTTTTCCTCATCTCCGACCAAATGCCAAATCTTGCCTCTAGCCTTTCAAAGAAAACTGCCAACCTGGTTGTAAGTACTTCAGCCCCGCACCTGAAGATGCCTGAAGTGTTTTAGCTGAGTCTTTTCTTCTAGGAATTGGCCTGAGGGAAAGTAGAAATAAAACCTCCAAAAAACACCCAAAAAGCAAGAAAAGAATTAATGGTCTTGTAGTGAGAAACCTGAGGTACTCCTCACCCTATTTGTAACACATCAATTTAATTTCTTTCAGGATTAATATAATACAGAAATGTTAGTATTAGTCTTCAGTCTCCTAATCTCACCGTTCAAACAGAAGTATGCAGTCTTATTTTAGCACGAATAAGTGCTCAGGATACAAATGTATAGAAACATTTAGGTAGATACTTAAACGTATTCTCCAAAAGTTATTCTGCCTCTCAGCTCTTATTCAGTACCTATTTTTAACTAGCAGGTGGGAACACTGCTCACTGTTATCTTCCATCATGTCCCACTGGAACAGATTTGAAAGCCACAGAATTTCTAAGCAGCCTGGTGTGGTGGTGCCCTCCTTCCCCTTCTCTGGGCTGTCCTATGACCTTGGGAGCTGCTGGCTGGGCCTCAGTGCCATGAGTAGTGACTTGGGCAGGTAAGCACCCCTTGGCTGTATCAACAACTCTTGCTCAGCTAAAGCAGAGAACAGCGCTGTCCGTGCTGGGAACTGGCAGCCGGGCCCCAGTGCCTGGAGTGGCGAGTTGGGCGATCAGGCACCCCTTGGCTGAACCAGTAACTCCTACTCGACTGAGACAGAGAATGGCACTGCCTGTGCTGGAACTCCCGTTGACTGGTCAAAGCAGGGAAGAAATATAGAAATAATCAGTTATTCCCCAAAAACCCTGGAATGTTCCCACCAGATCATGGCCTGAGTGGTAACCAAGTGGAACAATATATTGTTCCTGGAATTTCTGAGAAAATTACCAGCTCAGGTTGTGGTCAGGATGGAAAAAAGCCAATCACCTCACAGCCTTATAAACAGTGGTCCTAAAGTGAGACCCTTTGAGCTCTCCTGGACCACAGTGGGCTGCGACCAGCATCTCCCTCTTGAGCGGGACACTGTTCAGACCTCACAAACCACTAACTTTGCAATAATAGGGGAACCATCGTGGTAAGTTGACGACAGGGCCTGGGCCGATTCCCCTGTTCCTTGAGGCTCAACCCTTCACCCGTTGACGAACGCAAAGGCATAAGATGTATTTCCCTGAACTCAAGGGCAAACTTTTAGTAGGTAATATGTATTTGCTGTAATACATATTGCAAGCCTGAAGATGTTAATTATGTAATTTTGTGACTTAAACCAAACCGATTTGCTTCTGAAATCTTGTTAACTCTGAAAAAACTTTCTCTTTCACCCTCTCCCCTTTAGATCTAATCTGCTCTCCAAGTCTCAGACTAGGAATAGATTCACCCACACCTAAACTCTGCGAGAGTTTAGAAAGGGGGTCTATTCTGAACCTCGTGACTCAACAGCAGAACGCCCCTTACCCTTTATGTTTTCTCTAGATCTAATCCGTTGTGCACGTCTGAGACTAGGAATAGGTCCAGCCACACCTAAACTCTGTGAGAGTTTAGAAAGCAAGGTGGTCTACTCTGAACCTTGTGACTCAGAGGAAAGGTCTCCTTTGCCCTTTTATATCTTTGATCTTTATAAACTATTTCCAACTCTGTTCTGACTTGATTTCAACTTGATTCATCTCTGTATATTTACTCCATGTGATAAATAATAGAGTGAACAGAATCTTGTATAGTCACATTTCCACATATTCATATTAAATCTATTTCACTTAAATTCTGTGGTGGTAATTCTTTAAGCAACCTGACCTAACCACTCCTTTCGTGACACCTGGTAACTTTTTTCATATGGCAAAAGGGAAGACCGGCCCAGGGTGCCTAAGCAGAATTCACTGAGTCAGTGAGACATGACAGAAGTACGCTCGACTCCATCACTTTGCTGGCCATTTAGGCATCAGCTCACCTGTACATGGGCTTTTGCCTTAGTAAGTATGTTTCAGGCATTTGAGGTACTTTCAATTTGGAAAAAAACAACAAAAATAATTATCTAAGAACCAAAACCTGCAGCTTCTTTGGAATCTTCTTTATAGCTTGTATCACTCACTGATTAGGAAATAGCAGTGCAGAAGATGGGGCAGCCTTGAGAAAACCACCACACACACACTACATATTGTTGTGAACCCAGCTTCCTCTCCATTGTGTGCACAACACACACAACTCCACTAAAAACAACAGAGCGACACAGATTTACTTCTCCAATATGCTCTTGGAATTTCCATTAAGACATATTTCACACACACACACACACACACATCTTTCTAATCCTCTTTTTACTTTACAAGATCTCCGGGGGTGGCAGCAGCAATCACCATCAGACTCTCCTAAATGAGCAGCTCCAGACTTTTGAGGTTTTGCTGACCACAGAAATACACCAATACAAACAAGCTGCCCTGGGAACCCAGACAGAACTAAAAGATGGCTCTTAGCAAAGAAAAAAGGGCTTTTCAGGAAATACCACAAAAGTGTACAAAACAACCTCTACCCAACATTGTTTCCAAAGACTTAACATTGCAATAATAATAATGCAACCGTCAACATGGAAAGTGTATTCTCTATACCCAAGGAAAAAGAGGTCACTTCTGTTAGTTTTACGAATTCAGGTATGCATTAGTTCAGCCCCCACCTTGGATGGACTCTGCAACCCGGCATGCAGCATGCTGGTGCAGAGCAAGGAAGGGGAGCTCTCCCAGTTCCATGTTAGGAGGATTTTCCCTCCGTGTGATTTTTATGGTAAGCCCTGATAGTTCATCAGCCGCCTATGGCTAATAGTCACCTTTCCAAAATCCCCTTTAATACTTACTTCTGCACTTTATAATTTTAAGCCAAGTCCATGCAGCAGGAGACCATGTGTGAAGAAGATACAATGGAAAGCTTAACAAAAACCAGCCTCCCCGTGTCCACAAGAACTGTTAAACTAAAAGACCTGAAACAATAATGCCTGGCATTTAAATACAGCTCCAACATCAAAGTGCTTTACAGACCCCACATACGCTGTAATAAAAGACTCAGGGAATATAAAATACTCCTCTGTCAGGACGACCGTGTCAGTAATTCCGGTTTAAATATACCATGTCAGGAGACTTCCACCAGATTCCCTGAGGGCTTACTCCTAATCTCACAGTCTTCCCTGTAAAAATCTTTCAGACTGTAACTAATTGAGCAACCGATGTGTGTAAAATGTAGCATCGCAAAGATTTAGACAGAGCATCCAAATGGACAATGAGCATGTATAACACATACTGCTGGCAGAAAGAAGCCACAGACTTGCTGAAATTTGCTTCCATGGTAGAAAGGGAAAGAGGAGGCGCGGGCACAAGGTGTAATGCAGCAGGAGATGGAAACAGAGCAGTGGAAGGACACACAAAGGAGGAGCAGTTCAGACAGACTGGAGACACCAATGGAGCAAAACCAGCAGCTATCAGCATATGCTGGTGTAAATGTGTGGCACAGGGCAGGGTTAGACTCGGGAGCTGGTAAAGAGGAAAGATACAGTCCAGCACGCAAAGAAATTTTAATAGTTGCATCCACGATTGATTGGAGATTAAGGAATTTATTTAGAATTATTTTAATGTATGTAATTTACATTTGTATGTAAATTAATTTTCATGCATTTTCCTTTTTAAACAAACTTCTATAAACATTAATAAGAACCAATGATGACTTTCCTGAATATCTGAGGTTTTTGTAATTATTCATATAATTTATATAAGAAATATTGCATTATTGAATCATGCTGTGAAGTTTAATAGGCTAAAAGGTGACGATTTTATATGAATGTAGAAATGGAATAAATAAGAGCTGTAGCTGTGGATGTCTATTCAAGTTCTACAAAAAATGCAGCAAATAATACTGTGACAGAAGCATCTGAGTGAACTTCTGCCCTGTTTTAAATACTTCTCTACTATAAATGCAAGTATTTTTTACTTTGTGCATGAAAATGAGGAAGTTTTGTCCTAACTAATTTTCAATTTCCATTTTCTTAGGAGATATGCAAGAAGATTTTCTTTAAAGTAGCTACAAGTTGGAAACGCAATCTGAATCTAAACCCTGCATTTTTTATCTCCCTCTTCTCACCTACAAACAAAAACTGGCAGACAGTCTAAGAGCTCTGTGCTAAAGGACTCAGTATAGGCCAGACTTTCTGAAGGTCTTAGATATCCAAAGGTGCTGACAGGTTCTTCAGTGCTATTGAAAATCCTCCTACACACCAAGTCTCCTACTGTCATTACATTTTGTTTTGTTTAGGAAGAAAACCATGAATTTTTGTACTGACCATCAGAAATATGTATCTTTTTTTTCTTCTCTATTTTTAGGAAAATAACAAATGCAACAAAAAATTAAGATTGAAATTAATTCCTTCAAGTTTCTTCCTCATCTACTGTAAGCATAAGGTCAAGCAAGGATGTAGAAACTCTAATTTTAATCAATTCACTTTGGACAGAAGCAGACTTTCCATTCTTCCCTTGTTTTCCTACTCTTGTTAAAACCCATGAAAACTTAATGACTATTAGATCTAACAGTACTCTAGAAACATTAACGTTTCAGAGAGTTGTCTCTTTGATTTGTACACTCTTCATCCCAAGTAGAGTCCACTTACCACCCGTTGCTAGCACATGCTTCAAGGCACCTCTGCCTACGCCCTCCTCCCTGCTGAGGTCTTCCCCTTCCTGCCAAGGCTGCAGTGCCTGAGCACATCCTGGTCTTTGCCCAGGTGATTGCCCGTCAAATAAACCAGGATTACAGCAGCCCTGTGCTGCTAAGAAGTAGCACTTCTCTTGACTTCCAAGGGGCTGCCTGCAGGCAGCCTTTCCTGCTCCCTGCCTACACGTACAGCCAATGGCCCAAACACTGCTACTGTGGCAACGCAGAGAAACACTAAATCCATTTTAAACCCAGCCTTTAGGGGCTATCCATCCCTCCCTCTTCTTTTTAAATGGGACCTCACTGCTGTCCATACTTTACCTTGTACTAAAAAAAACTTCTCTATCAAACTAGTTCTGCCCAAGACAGTAAACAGCATTATAAAATTGTAATCTACCGATACCGTCTCCCACACTTCAATTAAATCCATTCATAACAGGACACACTAGATCTTCTGCTAAATATAACTCAAAAAGTAATGTAATGAAACCACTGAAAACCAAAGTCAGTATCTGTGTATAGGGAAAGGCAACGTGGTTTTATTTATACCAAGGAACACTGACTCGGATCACAGTATCAGGTTATGTTTAGGGAACAGGCATGAACTGCAGCATTCTGTATGAGGCAGAAAGCTGTACAATTTACATCTGAGTGGAAGATCTGTGCAGCTTGTCAGCACTGAACAGCAGATTTTGGTATTATCCTACGGCATATTTAAAAACGTCAATTTCCCAATATAACAGTATTCATATGTACATCGTTAAAATATTTGAAGCTTTTCATAGAATTTACCCATACTTCCAAATCTTCCTTGTTGCCATGTGTAAGAACCATAAATGAAATACGAATTGCCTTCCTTTCCTTGAAACACTCTGAAAAGCACTTAAATCACAAATTCCCTAAATTTTTAATGCATCCTTTTAATTTCTGGTTTCAAGAAAGAACAGTGAAGCTCTTAGTGTTGACACTAAGTAAAATTCTTGTTTACTTCACAAAATCTGTCTTATGACTTGCATGGGTGTAGTAATCTTTCTATATTCAGATCAGGAGCAAAGTCCAAACATCATTCTAACCTTGAAGCTATGGAAAATCAAAAAGCTCATGTCTTCTTTCCAGTGGTAATGAGTATCTGTCCTACCTCTATCATATTACAAGATGCTAAACAATACAAATCACACCACTTTTAACGACCTCTGCTTATCACTACATTAGAAATACAAGATGGTTTTAGAGAAGGTAAAAAAAAAGATGATCTCAAACTCCTGAACTCTCCTTTCACTGTACAGACCTCTGGCATGAAGAGACAGTAAGATTAACATTATATAAGTAATAATGTAATGAAGGGGATTAGAGGATGGTGAAGATATAGTGTTCAGACTTCACAACATTTACCTAAGTGTTCATAATAATATAAGATGACATAAAACTTCTGCTTTTTTTTTGCATGATTGCTCGAATTTTCTTACAAAACAGCTTGTTTTTCCATAAAATCATTTCAAAGGGAAGTTCTGTTTCAGTGAGGAGGTATAAATATGACAAAGTACAAACTGTTTATCCATCTTCTATGAGGTGATATGTGATATTTATTAATTCAATTATGGAAGCAAAGTGTACTGTTTAGTTTATTTAAAACTCATAATTAGATTTTGATTAAACAGCCCAAGAATTGAAATAGAGTGCTCAGACACTTACAACTTTTATGAACATTGCTTCAAAATATTTTAAATCAAACTTAGCAAAGACTATTTTCTTCAATAATGAGTGGAACTCCACATCAATGGTTATTGCCTATGTATGTTTGACCAAATTCATATAATTTAATACAGTCTTTGCATGAAATGCATTAAACTGGCTTGCAAGGGAAGTTCAGCTAGAAAGCCGAATCTCAGCATTTCATTTCCAAAAGCCTGAGTTCCCATGTCAGAAGATCTGAAGCAAATCTGGAGAATTTAGTTTATAATAAATGGAGGCAACCAATAAATATTACTGCAACTAGTCAATTGTGTGACTAGAATGTCAAACTTCATAGAATACTGGTAGTTAAATTGCCTCACTGAGCAGAAATTATGTGGATTTGAAAGGATTATAAAAGGATAAATTGTCCCAGCTGTTCTCATTCTCTCAAGGCACTTTTATTAAAATATTTGCTGGAGGCAGCGTTGTCCCAATGCTTGATTTTTCACAGGCACTTTACAGCCACGTATAACAGTAAAGCTCTTATTGAGTAGATACTGTTTACGTATGGCAGCAAATACAGACAATCAGTATTACATTTTTTTTTCTCTTTTTCAGGAATCAAATTAAGGGGTTACTGGTCTTAAAGCTGTTTTGTTTGGTTTTTTGTTTTTTTTTTTTTTTTTTAAATATATATTATCGGTAAATAGGCATGCAATTCATTTCTGTGCCATTTGAGGAGCAATGTAATGTACTGGTGGCTGGTTATTACGCACTTGGAATGTTAAGCTTTTCATTACTTTGGTTTATCTACTTAAACTGAGAGTTTTGTTAATACCATTAGAAATGAACTACTGGAAAAAGGGCAGAAAAAAGGTGAGAGAGGTGCTGATGCTCTGACCTTCAGCACTAGCACACACAGAAGGAAAAAAGGGCAATACCTTGTGATGCAACATACACTTGCATTTCCTCCTTTACACCATTCTCTAGATAAAACTGTGCTCTGGTTTTCTATCACATAAAAAGGAAAAAAAAAAATGAGGAAAAAAACCCCAAACAGCTGGATCAAGAATTTTTCGTTCTTTCTTTTATTCTCTTATGAGATTGTGCGAAAGCTCATTACCATCTTACCAGCTATTTTTGTAGGGAATAAGCTAGGGATACTCTTGATTTCTTAAAGTCTACCTGGTATTAATCAGTATT
Source organism: Falco biarmicus (assembly GCF_023638135.1). Taxonomy (NCBI): domain Eukaryota; kingdom Metazoa; phylum Chordata; class Aves; order Falconiformes; family Falconidae; genus Falco; species Falco biarmicus. The sequence goes on from NC_079299.1 coordinate 12,342,090, forward strand.
GCCTGGAATGAGATCGTATCACAAATAACAGCGGAAAGAACAAAAATGAGCTGCTTTCTCATTAGTATAAAGAAAGCCTCTGCCAGCTGAGTTTGAAACAGGTGAGCATGAGCCTGCACTGTTCCACCTCTTGGGTTGACAAACAGCTTTTCCATCTTCAAATCAGATGCTGCATCTAATGTGCCATAACACCAAATGCATTCGTGTGTGCACACATGTGCATACACCTGCACGTAGAGATGTTCTTTGAAACCTGAACAGCTAGATACACTCCATTATAAGAGATCATTTCACCATATTTACTGATTTTAAAACATGCCCAACAATCCTGAAAAGTAAAATACTTTTCTTTCTCTGATGAGGAAAGACACTATCTTTTAAAGTGAGAACTGTAACAGAAATATTTGGTGTATTCACTACTACATAAGAAAAAAAAAAACAAACCACATTAGCAGGGTGAAGTGGTAAGGCAAGAGACAGGATAAGAGCCCTCTCCTTCTCAGTTTAGCTCTTCTGTTATATTAACCACATTCATTACGTATTCAAGGCAATTTTAATCAATGCCAGACCAAGAGAAATAACTTCAATTACTTTAATTAGTTTTCCTTCAAAGCTACATATAAAAATGACAAATAGGAATGATGAAACTGATTTCCATATACTTGCCTCTTAGTCCTCAATGAGTGTGAGTTTCTCCCTCTCTCTCAAATTTCTTTTTCCTTTCAGTTTTATTTTATTTTTTATTAAACCTGCAGCATGGAACAGATTGTCCTGAAAAGAACTATTATTCTTCTATGTCACTGTCAGGGATACTGTATTCTGGTAAACCCAATAGATTAACTAGTGAACTGGCAATCCATTCTCCAAGTATGGCTCTCGTTCACCTGCTGGCAAGTTAATGAATTAGTATATATTTACACTTACTAGGGAACACCTGCTTTTAACTGGGATGCTTCTTATGATCAAAAAACGCAAGATCAAACCAAGATAACGCTGAAGGCTTTTTTCCCCCAATGGTTTCCTCTCCACAGCTGTATATTTTCAATCTTTTCTGTGATAATTACACTAATTTTTTTTTGCGTATAAATACACCAAGTTTTGATTATAACTCAGAGAAAATGGATCTCATTATTAAATAAAAATACACTGTGTTTTTTTAAAATGTCCTACTTCTGAATATCCTGCCTGGATGCTTGTGGGAGGAACAGGTCAAGGAAGCTGTTCCACATCCTTTGCTGAGGCATTTTAATGAGAAAGGCAGCAGTCAATGCAATGCTGTCACCTTAACACACGAAAACTGCTTCTGCTGCACACAAAAGAACTGTAGTTTTTAACTATGGTTTTCAGTGTGCTGCTTTCTGGTAAAGAAAAACTGCACTTTGATGCCAATCAGTACTATGGTGATGATGAGTGTCCTCGTTCATCACAGGGGCCTGGAGGGCAGCTGTGGGCTGCAGCAGAGCTGGTGGACTGATTTTACCCCCAAAACACTCACTAGTGAGTGCACAGCTCCTCTGCTTTGAGACTCAAGCCTGGCCAGCTTTGCAGCATCTCCAAATTCTTTGTTTCTTTAAAAGCCGGACACCTGCATGAACATTTTGGTCTCCAGCAAGCACAGCTCTGGCTGCTGCTGTGTGACCCTAGGGCAGGCTGCAGCTCGCAGTGCTACCAAATGCACTGATGGACACACGCTGCTTGTGGTCTTTCCTTGATCTGCTGCACAAGCACCTGCTGCCAGCATGGACTTATTGACCAGGTCACTGTTTGTTTTCAGGCATTTTGAAACTACTGTTAAACTGACTCTTTGCATTTGGGTGTGGGGACAACAGCTGCCTCTGAGATGCATTATCACTTCCTATTTTAATTAAACATTTGTATGCAGACAGCAACGAAAGAACATATCTGTCTGCCAGAAAATTAGCGAAGTGAGGATAACAAGATAGAAGAATCACAGAAAGTACAGTGAACTTCAGACCTGCTGAAATCCTCCCTCACTGAATGATCATTTAAAGCCTTAACCAGGTAAGAAATCATCCAGCTACTTGAGTCAGAGCTCACAGAGAGTCAAGGCACACAGTGGAAACACTCACTAGCCATATGCAGCATTCAGAGTATGAGATATTAAGAAGCCAATTATAGACAGATATGTTTATATTACATTGTATGCCTGTAACTGATCCAATTTCTACTCTTGAGTCTTCTACAGAGCTACTACAAATTGGTACGTTTTGCTACAGACTGAATATGACCAGCTGGTAAAACACTGAATTTGTTGCTAATAGTTAGAGGCAAAGATTGCCAAAGGACTGCAGTGGAGGAGGACTACAGGTAACCCATGGTTTTTGCAGTCTCTTGTCTATATCTAGGACTTCTAATTCTTTGTAATCCTGACCAAGCTTGTCTCCTTTTAAAGAATCTGGTGCTGAACTTGCAGGAAGAAATGTTCAAACTTAACATGTACAAGTATGTTGCAGTAGGAGCCCACTGAAATGCCCTGGTTTCAACACAAGTTATTTAGATAGCAGTAGGTGTCTGAGAACTTTTCTGACCCAAAATACACTGTCACGCCGACTATCAACTTCAGACAGGGAAAGCCAAATTTATACAAACATTCTGTGTATGGTTTCTCATTTAAAAAAAAAAACCCCAAACAACAAACCACCAATGAAACAGAATCTTTTCTCATTTCACACAGGAGGAAAAAAAAAAAAAAAAAAAAAAAAAAAGATCCTTGCCCCAAAAATCTTGGTTTGAAATGCAAGCTAAGATTTTATTTTCCAAGTTAAAAAATTCAAGTCTAAATGAAATTTAAACATAAGACAACTCCCTGGACCCTATCTGACAGGTAGGAAAAATTACTGGGGTTTTGACTGTCTGTTTTTATCCCATATTATGACAGGAAATTTTTTTGAGACTCAATACCTCCCCAAGACAAGAAAACTATTTCCTGTCCTGCTCTGGTTTCCAAGACTTTGCTGGATAAGGACAAGTCTATCACAGGACACTGGCCAAAGACTGTCCATTTGAACTGAAAGAGTGCCCACTGCCTATCAGGAGGAGGAAAATTCAGGACTGTTACCTCCAGCCTTATGCCATCCCAAAAAGTCCAAATAGTGGCTACAAATCTGGATGCTCTCTGCATCCAGGCCAAAGCATTTGCTACTGCTGCTGAGGTGGCTCCAGGAAGCCAAGCAGTCAGTCCTTGCCAAAGCAGAGAGAATGAAGTGTCGCAACTGTCCTATCTGATTGATCATGCAGCTCTTTCAAAGCTGTTTCTTACTCACTTCTCTTATATCACAGCCCTAACAGGGAAGCTTTCGCAGTGCTTGCTTCCATCAAGGATATAAATAAACGTGACAAGCTTTTAGGAGCAACCTGTTAGCACTGTCCTTGCATTAGCAGACTATCATGAAGAAATGGCCCTCCAGCTTTTAAAGATGAGCTAAGAAGTGCCTCTTCAAAGAACTGAACTGTTCAAATGTAAGAATTTAATTTCTGCTTAGTGACGTTCACAACACTGTGTATTAAGCATGAATTGAAAAAGGCCTTCAGTTTGCAGCTATGCCATTTTTCAGTCCATCCCCCAGCAGAAGCTTGGGAGTGAGGATTCCTTGCAAAGGACTGAAAATCCTTCAAGTTCTTTTACACGGCTCTACCCACAAAAAGAATATTAATAAAGAGAAGCTTTACAATAGGCATGGAGTCTTGCAGCTTTAGCAGGTCTTTTATATTTACAGACCTTTAGACTCCACCACTGTATTTTCAGTGGTAACAAGACTTAGGAGGACTTACTCCCACTAGCTGCAGTGCAGTGACAAAAGCAGAACAACAAGGCAACGCACTAGCTCCCAGCTTTACTTTGTTTCTAGAAAGCGAGAGTGCCTTGTTGCATGGCTTGATTGACTGTATAAGCAATCACCTATGAGCACACTGAAATGAGTTCTGATGAACAGGTGGGTACCGGCACTTTAGGGAACTGCTGATACAGTCCATTATTAAAATGCAGGCCCAGTGTTGCAATCCCCAAGCGTGCAGGTGTGCGCTTGCTCAATGTGCTCATCACCTGAAGCTTCTCTCATTCCTGTCTTGAATACGCATTTTGATCACCTTAACAGAAGAGCTGACCTTAAGAGAAAACAAGAACAGAACTGCTTGAAAGACAGCCACAGGCACACAAAAGCTTCCTGTGCAGCAGTGTTACTCATAACCAGCTGCTTATGACGAGCATCAGCACTCTCATCAGCTCATGAGTCAACAGTACCCGCACCACATCACCTGCCTGGAGATAGGTAACACAGCAGCACCATGCTCAGCAGCCCTCAGCATCCAGCTGTTTGTGGTAGGACCTAGCCCACAGGAGCTATGTGCAGGAGACACTGAGCAGTTATCTCACTAAAGCATCGCATTTAAACAGAATTAGATTTGAACAGAACTAGTAAACTTTGAAGATACCTGAGGAATTTTTAGTTTTTAAGAATTCAGTACATAATACTTTAATCTCTGTGTAGTCCTGAACCATTGTTTCAGTTTAAGCACATCTCTACCAGCATACACAGAAACCACATACAACTCTGCTATTCTAGCCAAAAGTTTCTCTTATTCCTATTGTAAGACCACATGATACTATTGTGTGTGGTGTTCAGTTGAAGCAAAGGGGAATAATTTAAGAATCCCATGTGAGACTTCCACACAATAATAATTCACGTGCATTACAGTTCGTAAGGAGTGCTCTATTCTATACATCAATGGAGGCAACTCTTACAGATGTGAAAAGTCTTGACAGGTAACAGCTTTATTGTATTTTCTGACTACCTCTAGTGATCAGTAAATTACCATCCATCCAGTAAAGTTATGATAAACCTAATGTCCTGTTGCTTATTAATTATCAGCTCAACAAGCCATTTAAGCAGGAAAGAAATGCACAGCAAGCTGCTGCCTGCCATCCTGCTTATTTGCTGTACAAATGACTGCAAAGTTTACAACACACCACCTTGAGCAAAGTGGGCAGGATTCTTGAACACAACGTTGTTCAAAATGCATCCCCACAACTAACCTAAGCATATTTCTTTTGGCACTGTGAAGTCTTCCTTCCTTCACCACAGGAAGCAAGGTGGTCTAAGGAGGTTGCTTTAGGTGACTGAAAGAAAGCCTCCCACCCCTACGCAGCCCTCCCCCAAAGGAATTCCCCTGTCTAGAGTGTACCAACAAAGCCAGAGCTAAGCTCCCAGCCTCAAACAAGAGTAACTTTGCATTTTCATGGGAACTGGAATCACTGTATTCCATAGTGTAGATACTGACGTTGAATTCTTTTAAACTGACCTCATATTTGCCTGTCTACTTTGGAGACCATAGTTTTAGGTGGAATCCTGACATCACTGAAAACAGAGAAAACTTCTCTCATGCTCATCATTCAATCTTGTAATTTTAGGTGCCACAGCACAAACCAGGTATCCACCTACCTGACCTGCGGACAGTCAGATAGATACTTGTGTATCCAGTTTGACGTAGACTACACCTGCACAACTTTAAAGCTACATTGAGCTCAAGTAAGTATTGCCTCTCTTAGCTTTATTTGTTTCAAAGTTGCCCTGCAGAATTCCAGAGCTGCAAAGAGGAAAACCAGAACAGGCAATCCATGAACTCTTTCTGGCTCTGCAGCAGCCACACCAAGGAGCAGAAACCTTCTGATACCTTGTTTCCTCTTCTGTGAAATTAAAAATAAAAATGATCCATTTCACCAGATATCGTAAGAATTTCTGCACCAGCTACAAGATTTGTGTTACTGGTGTAGGGAGTGACTGGAAATGTAAGATGTAAACAGCACACTACAGTCAGTCACATATGCTGCAGTTCGTATACAGATTTCTGTTCCTGCAAGACTTCCCAAGTTACCATTGCTCCTAATCACTTTGACAGCTCTAATTTGATTTTTGTTCTGGAGCTCTCTTTCTAGAGTAGAAAATGGCTATGATCCCAAAACACTTTCCCTACTCTCTAAGAAGCCATTCTTTCACAGATGTGGTCTTTACTTGACAAGCAGGGGCATGAGATCAAGCAAAGCAGACCAGAGTTGACTTTCAATTCAACTCAACAGCTTTTCTTGATTCATGTTGGATTTGACTCCAAGCATAAGACATCTGGCACAAGCTTTGGATGGTAGGATGTCATGTTTACTTATTTCTTTCCTTTGAATTCACACAGATATACACATATGGAAGTGGCACGAGAGAATTTTGTTAAACCCCCATTTATTTATTTAGTGCATTCCCTTCCCACCATTCATTACTGCTGCTTAAAGTACTTCATCTCAGGGAAAACCTTATTAGAGCTCAATGATATAACATATGGTCATGTTGCTGCTCTGTACACAGACTACTTTGACAAAAGAGCAGAATCATCACAAGATATAAAAAGCACAGGTTCAGAAGGTGAGTTTTGTTATGCATGTATGAGAATCTGGGTGTGTGGGGGGGGTGGTTTATACTCACCCTGTACAGAATATTTTGCTCAGAATGACTGTGGCTTGTGCCATAACTGTATCACACATTTTCTAGCATAATATAGCTATGCAACCAAAGCCAAGGGATGAATGCAGGGTAGTTTCCATCTTACATGTGACAATGACAGCCCCTAACGTTCTGCATGAGCCTATTTTCTATCACTTTTATATAAAGTTCCCTGCAGTTTAGGGACCACAAGATAGGTCTGGGGGAGCAAAGTCCCTCCCACTGTAAAATTATCAGGTTCATAAACACCTGAGAAACGTGAACATACATAAGTCTATGGGACCTGAGGAGATGCATCCCAGAGTCCTGAGGGAATTGGCTGATGTAGTTGCCAAGCCACTCTCCGTGATATTTGAAAAGTCATGGCAGTCAGGTGCCTGGAAAAAGGGAATCATTGCACCCATTTTTAAAATGGGTAGAAAGGAGGACCCTGGGACTGACAGGACTGACCTGTCAGCCTCACCTCTGTGCTGGGGAAGATCATGGAACATATCCTCCCAGAAACTATGCTAAAGCACGTGGAGGACAGGGAAGTGATTCAAGACAGCCAGCATGGCTTCACCAAGGGCAAGTCCTGCCTGACCAACCTCGTGGCCTTCTATGATGAAGTGACTACATCAGTGGACAACAGAAAAGCTATCGATGCCATCTATCTGGACTTCTATAAGGTCTTTGACACGGTCCCCACAACATCCTTCTCTCTAAATAGCAGAGAGATGAATCTGATGGGCGAACTGTTTGGTGGATGAGGAGTTGGTTGGATGGTCACATCCATAGGGTAGTGGTCAATGGCTCAATGTCCAGGTGGAGACAGGTGACAAGTGGTGTCCCTCAGGGGTCCATACTGGGACCAGTACTGCTTCATATCTTGATCAATGACTTAGCAGGATCGAGCGCACCCTCAGCAAGTTTGCAGATGACACCAAGCTGAGTGGTGTGGTCGACACATCTGAGGGATGGGATGCCATCCAGAGAGACCTGGACAAGCTTGAGAAGTGGGCCCATGTAAACCTCATGAGGTTCAGTAAGGCCAAGTGCAAGGTCCTGCACCAGGGTTGGGGCAACATCCATTATCAAGACAGGCTGGGGGATGAAGGGATTGAGAACAGCCATGCAGAGAAGGACTTGGGGATACCGGTGGATGAAAAGCTGGATACAACCTGGCAACGTGCAGTCGCAGCCCAGAAAGCCAACCATATCCTGGGCTGCATCAAAAGAAGCGTGGCCAGCAGGTCAAGGGAGGTGAATCTCCCTCTCTACTCTGCTCTCATGAGATCCCACCTAGAGTACTGCATCCAGCTCTGGGGCCCCCAACATAAGAACATAGATCTGTTGGAGTGGGTCCACAGGAGGGCCACAAAGATGATCAGAGGGACAGAACACCTCTCCTGTGCAGACAGGCTGAGTTGGGGTTCTTCAGCCTGGAAAGAGGGGGCTCTGGGAAGACCTTTCAGTACCCCTTCAGTACTTAAAGGGGGCTTATAAGAAAGATGGGGACAGACTTTTTCGTAGGGCCTGTAGCAATAGGACATGGGGTAATGGTTTTAAACTAAAAGAGGGTAGATTAGACCACTTGTAGGGAAGAAACTTTTTATGATGAGGGTGGTGAAACACTAAGGTTGCCCAGAGAGGTGGTAGACGCTCCATCCCTGGAAACATTCATGGTCAGGCTGGATGAGGCTCTGAGCAACCTGCTCTAGTTGAAGATGCCCCTGCGCATTCCAGGATGGGTTGGACCAGGTGATATTTAAAGATCCCTTCCAACCCAAACCATTCTATGGTTCTATAACAAAGTTTCATCAGAATCAACAGCTTATACGATCAGCAAAAGCTTTTGTGCTTTTCTGTGCACGTACTACTTTAACTGCAAAATCCAAACCAGGGTAAAAGCATGGAACATTAGACCAGAATCACAGAATCTGATTTCCATTTGTGGCTCCACTACAGTCTCAAAAGGCGACACAAGAAAGATCATTCACCTCTGCGTGAAGTCTACTGAAAGCAGGACTTCTCTGCAGGAGTGGAAAAAAACAGAAAGTTCATGTAAAGTAACATCTGCAAAACACAGGAAGGTAATGCGTTAAAGGCTCTCAGCCTTTCAAATAAATAAAGGTGATGGCCAGAGCCCACCTTCATTAAATATTTTACCGTGTCTCATGAAATGACCAGACTGAAAATATTCAAACACTTTCGGCAAAGCAAAAATTTGCAGGTCATATCTGTCCATAAAAAAAACAAACAAAGAAACCCTACTGCTCTTAAAATAGCAGTAGGAATCAACTGAAAAATTATGTACTTAGGAATGAGAGAACTTAACACTGGCCCATAGAAAGGAGTACATTTCCCCTATGGCCTCTGCAAGTCAATTTGCATGTTCCTGATATGATTACTCCCACCATCAACTTCGTATTTTCTGTCTTTCTTTCTTTCTTGAGCTGGAAATTGCATTCAAGATAGAGTAAAAAAGAAATAGTATTGCTCAAATTCTAGCTGAAGCTATTGGAACCAAAATTCCTATCTTGGGAAAACAAGTTAATTTTTTTTTAAAAAAAAAAGCGCCCCAGATGCTGTAGTTGCATAAAAATTTCAGCTCTTCCTTAAAACTAGAGTTTGTATTCAGCCTTCATATTTGTTGAAAGCTACCTGAAACACAATTGGACTGTAGCCAAAGGCCAAGAAATCAAAATTATGACAGAAAACATAAATGAAACAAAAGCTGTAAAATTATTTTTAAGGCACAGATAATTTTTTTTGCGATCAGACTTCTAATATTTCGATATTCACATTTGGCAACACCACGGAGGAGATCCACAGTGACACCAGTTCACAGTCCACTGTAAAAACAGACTGTCTTAATCTGTGGCCAAATTAGTTATTTCATGACATTTTTCTCTTTCACGTTTAATAGTACTTACTTATGTAAGGAGAGGAAGGTTGATGGGGACTGCCTCAGCCATTTGAAATAATCCCTGCAATTTTAGTCTATTTTGAATCACCGCTCTGCAAATTCAAGGTAGCTACTTCAGAAGGTTAATACAACAAAAAAAGGAGAGGCTGTTCTTCAGGAAAACCAGGCTAGTACATTTAGCAGGCAAAACACTTAACAACAACAACAGAGGAAGAGGAATTGTATAATTTTGTTTTACATCACATCATGTTTCCAGTTGCATTTATAATTAGCTACAATTTATTCAAATTTGGCCTTTACTGGATTTAATAAACTACAATGTTCCCTACTACCTTTTAACAAAACTGTATGGCAACAAGAAGTAATGGAGTTAATGAGAGACATCATGAAGATAGTTCTAGACAAACTGACAAACTCACCTGTTCATCATAATACAGCTATTTTTTTCCCAACACTTGATTTTGCTCAATTAGAGAAGAAATGAGAGATGTGCTGAATGTTATTGGAAAGCCACTGCCAAACAGTATAAAACAAGATACAAAGTTTGGCTCACTAATACAATTTGCATCCAAAAATCAAATGCCAGGGAAGCAAGGGTTTCAGCAGGGTCAACTGCTACACCTGAGCTGGCAGAGGCACTAGGACAGCAGTCACTGCTTCCTAAGCTCCAGTTCTGCTAAGTGGCATGGCCACCTGCCCATCGCTGCCTGCCAAATGTATGCTGCTACCAATTATGACTAGTTCAAATACGAGTGAGTGAAGACAAGCAGGGAGCCCATCATTGCAGAGAAATACTACAAAGCACGGCCTTATTTTACCTACATAAAAGGTAGAGTTTTGTCACTCGATAGCAGCATGAGCAGAATCCCACTAATTTCCATGTAGCAAATCCAGTTACTCTCAGCAACAAAATTGCTGCGGTTCCTGCACTTTCTCTCAGATTAGATTTATTAGGTGCTACAGTGAAGTCTCCTATTCTTTTTATCTTTTTATCACTATAATTTGGGTTCCATATCCTGAATATTGGGTGTACTGGGTGGCCTTGTTCTGTTTTACCCAGTAACTTGCTGAATTCTGTAATAAATACATCTTTGCATTCTGAATTTTATGGATCTAAATCTTCTACCTAGGTGCCAGCCACTGAAACACTCACCAGTGTTTCCAGGTATTCAATTTCCCCTCATCTGTAGCTTCTGCACTCTGAGTCTCATTTGAGGATGACAGTGCCAGACCCCTGTCTCTAGGGACAGAAAAGGAAGACAATGTGCTGCGTGCACATTGTCAATACATGTTTTTGTTTGCTTTTCTACAAAGAAGGAACAATTTCTAACAAGGCTCATTTCCTCCATCACACTCAGAACCACAGAGCTGCCCTTATGTCCTTGCAATTGTATCCTGTGGGCAAGACACAATCGAGACAGGGACAAAGTGCTTCTCAAAGAAATGTTTCCAGCAGTACAGTCCGTTCTGCTGAGTCTTAAGCACAGAAACACAGCATTCCCACCAATTACTTACAACAGTACAGACACAACAGTGTTGAGACACTCTGTCTCACTGCTTTTCCCTAGCTCCTTCCTTTATAGGAGGGGCCACCTTCCTGCTCAGCACCTTCTACTACGTCACCATTTCCCTCCATGTCCTCAGCACTTGACTTGATAGGACCATCAGAAGCTGGCGCTGCCTGTCGTAACAGGACCTGCATTTAGCTCACCCCCTGTCTCTCACAACTTCTTACCACTACTTTAGCCCTTACAGCAAGACTGCACAAGCCTAGGATGAAAACCCAAGATGTATGTACTGCGTTTGTGAGGCAAGGTTTGGTGGCAGGGGAGCTGCAGGGGTGGCTTCTGTGAGAAGCTGCTAGAAGCTTCCTCTGTGTCTGATAGAGCCAATGCCAGCCAGCTCCAAGGCCAAGCCCATCAGTGACAGCGGTAGTGGCTCTGAGATAATGTATTTAAGAAAGGGGGAGGCAGTGGGGTTGGGGGAAACCCCTGCACAACTGCAGTTGGAGAGAGGAGTCAGACTATGTGAGAGCAACCGCTCTGCAGCCCCCCAGGTCGGTGCAGGACGGGGGGCAGGAGGGGCTCCAGGCACCGGCGCAGAGATGCCCCGGCAGCCCGCGGTGGAGCCCACGGTGGGGCAGGCTGTGCCCTCAGCCCATGGAGGTCAGCGGGAGCAGATCCCCACCTGCAGCCGGGGAGGACCCCACGCCAGGGCAGGGGGTGCCCAAAGGAGGCTGTGACCCCGTGGGAAGCCCACGCTGGAGCAGGCTCCTGGCAGGACCCGTGGCCCCATGGAGAGAGGAGCCCAGGCTGGAGCAGGGTTGCTGGCAGGGCTTGTGACCCTGCAGGGACCCACGCTGGAGCGGTCTGCTCCTGAAGGACGGCACCCCGCGGGAGGGACCCACGTGGGGCAGTTTGTGAAGAACCGTGGCCCCTGGGAAGGACCCATGTAGGAGAAGTTCATGGAGGACTGTCTCCTGGGGGAGGGACCCCAGGCTGGAGCAGGGGCAGAGCGTGAGGACCCTCCCCCTGAGGAGGAAGGTGCAGCAGAGACAGCGTGTGATGAACTGACTGCAGCCCCTGCTCTCCATCCCTCTGCACCGCCGGAGGGGAGGATGTAGAGAATTCAGGAGTAAATCTGAGCCTGGGAAGAAGGAAGAGGTGGAGGAAGGTGGTTTTAAGTTTAGTTTTATTTCTCATTATCCTATTCTGATTTGATTGGTAATAAATTAAATTAATTTTTCCCCAAGTCAAGTTTGTCTTGCCTGTGCCAGTAATTGCTGTGTGATCTCCCTGTCCTTATCTCAACCCACAAGCCTTTCAATACATTTTTCTCTCCCCTGTCCAACTGAGATTTGCGGGCACCTGGTGTCCAGCCAGGGTCAACCCACCACAGCGTACAGCTTATTTTCTTCCCTAGAACCCTGTCTGTGCAACACACCCCAGGAATACACACCAACACTGATCAATACCCATCAATGAGATGGGCCATTTCTTTAGCAGCAGAGCTCTGGAGGTACCCTCTCTCACCATGAGCTGGCTGGATGTTAGCAGAAGCTGCTCTCAATTTCATCCCCTGTAACTTGATACATCTTGGCAGACGACACATGAAAGGGGCAAGTAGACTGTGTTCATACCATCACCAAATTTACTACTAAAAAAAGGCAACTTGGAAAATGAAACATTTCCTCAATTTCTCCTTTTAATATGTGAAATTCAAGTCAAAAGCTAGAAGGTTTTCTAGCATCGAAGCCATATAACTCAAAATGAAGATGGCAAGCACTGTTGATGATAGGACTCTGGCACCTTTCAATATCACTGTATGGGCAGTGACTTAGCCCATACCACAGCTGAACCTACAGCCAGTAAAACCTGGAGCTGAACACACTATGCTTCTCTGCTTCCACCTTTCTAAGTACCAGGTTCAGGAGCCAAAGCCATAACTCATTTAAGCTCTACCACTGGCCTGTCATTTAGATGACTGTGCCAAGCAAAGAGTATCAGATAATGAAAATTTGTGGAGGTGAAGCAGTGATCTATAGAACTAAGTCAATGTGCAGAAATCAAGTGGAAAAACTAAACTTTAAAAAGGCTGCCATTGATCAGAGTCAATCAGTGGCAGTCAGAAGAGCAAATACACACCTTTTTCTGGCTAATCGGAGGTGACAAAGAAGAGAAACCTGCCTTGGAAAGGACTCCTGGAACAGGTCACCCTTGACAGCCACAAGAGAAAGCATACAGTCATCAGCACAGCACTTTTCTGCATACAAGGGCATGCTCAGGAAAGCTCAGCAACACAAACCTCACAGGTAATTCCTTGCTCCAAAGACCCCTCGATCTCTGCAGACCACCAGGACCTGCACCCAGTTACACACTTATCGCTATTTCAGTACTATTCTGGAGTTGGGAGGCCTGAGGTCTGTGTGATGATTACTGTTAGCAAACAGCCATTTCAGTGGACTGCTGGGGATTTAACTTCTCTGCAGAAGCAACATCATATCCTTGCATTCTTGAAAATGGAATAAAGAAGAGAATACACAATTGTACAACAATAACTAAGGGTACAAATGGAACTGGGGTGGTGCACAGGTAAGGCTGATGATTGTTAAAAAAACTGGCAGAAGAGGTATCAGGAAAAAGGTAGCAAAAAAGAAATAAAAAAGGGAAAGGAGGAAAGACCCACAGGATAAGCAGATAAGGACACAACAAAACAGAAGTTCTGGGGACATGGCATGAGATAATAGTATGTGCAAAGGGAAAAGGAAAATGGGAATCAAAATAGAAAAGGATACAAAAAAAAAAAAAAAAAAAGAGCAGATATTTGGGCCAGAATAAAAAGAAACATTGACCTGTGTGTCAGCATCCTTACATTGCACCCATCTTTGAGATATCTTAAACAATAAGTTTCAGCCTGGATGCCTCTGCATCTCGTTTGCACTGTTGTGTTGCATTTTTAAAGACAAAGCTAAACCTCTCTGTATTGTTCCCATTTGAAATTAGAGCAAGTTTTTAAAACGTTGAACAATACAGTAGGAGAGAGATAAGTGTTTTACCTGCCATAGTCAGCTGCAAGCCTCACCAAAGAACACAGCTGAAGCAAATCTAAAAGCTAAACTGAAATCTCAGAAACCAAAAATATATAACAGTACCAGGGAGCATGAAAATGTATGCGTATGGGAAGCAAGCTGGAGTTTTTCCAATCTGCTGCAGACTGCTGACTCTTCCAGACTGTTACACAGAGTGGTTCTGCAACAACAGTTTTTCACCTGTGATTCATTTTAAACAATAGAACTGATCCTAAGTAAGTGTTACTTACCTAGTTCATGCTAGATGTTCCTGACACAGTGCATTAGGGAGAGTTTAAAAAACCATAATAGTAAAAAAATAACTTTAAAAAGGAAAAGATGGACTTTGGAAGTGAATCCTCTGATTACCCCTGCTTGCAGTACTTTGATCTGCATCACAGAGCTACATGATCTGCCTGAACCAGATTCGTCTCTGCTGAAATTAAAACCTTAAAATGCTACCCAACTAACCCAGTCTGAAGTAACCTCTTCTCTTCGTGAAGCACACCGTGTACGGATGTGTGGATGTAGGCTAGGACTATAGATTAATTTAAATCAGAAGGGACCTCTAGAGGTCATCTGCTTCAGATGCCAGCAGCACCGGCTTAGGTTGCTCATGGCTTTGTTCATCTAAGCTCCACAACGTCTCTGGCCAATCTGTTACAGTGTTTAAATATCCTAATTCTGAAACATTTTTCCATAATATTTAATTGGTTATTCCTTTGTTGCAACTTATGACTGCTGCCTCTCGTCCTGTTACCATGCAACTCTAAGATGACTCGGTTCCTGTCTTCTCCATACCCTCCCCTTAGAATAGCTGAAAAGAGCAGAAAGATCTCACTCCTTCAGCCTTCACTCCTTAAGCCTGAGATTTTTAACATGCACCTAAGTTACAGTATCCACTCCAAGACTGTTACACCATGTTAACATTTTCATTTTTCTTGTCAAAAGCATTTTGTAATCAGGAGACCCTCAGCATCTACTGCTGCTTGTACAGATCGGCTCCTGCCACACAAAGCTACGTGCTGGCGCAGATACAACCATACCTTGCCGGTCTGCATACAGTGAGTGCAAGGACAGCATGCCCAGGGGCACTGCAGTGTGCTTAAACAGGTATCTTTTGGCTTGGCTATAAGCCATAAGAAGCTTAATTACATTAGCCCAAATAAGTCATTCAGCAAAACCTTTCCAGCAGATGGCCAGTAAACACACCCTTGAATACAAACTCATCCCTCCAGTATTGGTTCTGGATAGGAATTAAGGCGAATTAAAAATATTTCAGCTCATACAAATGTCAGTCTGAAAAAGCTGAAAAGTCTAGATGGCTGGTGGGATTTTGCCACCGTCAATTTAATGGTCATTCTCAACCGCAACACTATTATAAAGCTAATACGACACAGTTCTGAGTCATCACTACTTTTTTATACGTTTAAAATCTCAGTTGCTTCCAGCAGCGACTAATTGTTTATTAATTCCACCACAGAAGATGCTGTAAGGGATTTACAGTAATTAATAGAAGCTAATCTGCTTTCTGCCCTGAACTGTCAGTCCTGCACATGAACTAATGAAGCAGTGACTAACCCTCAAGCTCCAGAGTTGCAAATACAAAGCTGAGGTCGTGCTATCTTTTCCCTGGTACTCAGGAAAGGTATTGGCTTTGTGCAAGACGGTAATATAAAACAATTCTTTTCCTCTTTTTTTAAAAAAAAACGAGAGATGACAATTACATCCATCCACTCTCCATGCATCACCTTCCTGTCATCTTTGAATTTATTTCTGTCACTCTTTGCGGGAGGAAAGGTGTGTAAATTCAGCTTGCAATCATGAACCCTGGCGACTATTCATAACCACAACCCACTGCATTGCTAATTCTTTACAATGCCTGTTCTGGACTTACTTACCTCAGCGATAAAGCTAAGAGATTCACAGAATTGGCTGCATTTGCAAGGCATTCTTTACTCTGTACTGATAAATCTCATGAGCAGAGTGATATATGGGGAAAACCTCTTGTAAATCAGAAAGTCTGAAATAGCTCAACTTTACATTTTAGGTATGCAGACAACATACATCCCACCATTCATCAGATACTGCATCACTGAGATGCACTCATGGTTAGTAAGACAGGAAACAGTAAAAAGAAGCCCTCCTTTCTCTGCTTGACCCAGCCTGTCATCCAACAGGCATACCTTTGTTAGCATACCCAAATGCTTCTCCATCGACACTAGCTCAGAGTTTCCAAAGACCTGGATGATACACTTGCTAGGGTGCCGAGTGAGTTGATCCCCCTTCCAAGTTACAAACCAATTTTTCTTAAATGATGAAAAGGTAGTTGCAGAGCAGTTAGGCTCATTTTAACGGAAAGCAGCTGTAAATGCCGACATGTATAATTAGTAAAAGAATGCTGCAAATATTTAGATAACAAAAACTAAAAACAACCTCTGTGATGACAAAGTAAGAGTGATAAGCAGCCATGATTTAAAACAAACTAATTACATCCAATAAATCTATTCTCTTTCTGGATAAAGAACATAGGAAATTTACTAAATCTGGTCATGAGCAAAACATAGTGGGATGGAGTGCAGCTGCAGAAATGTCAAACTATCCTCACAAGGTTATACTTGACATTCTGGGAGAAATGCAAACAACACAAACTTGGAAGATGAATTCCTAAGTGTCCTTAAAGAACTGTAATTAGTTATTGCAGGTCAAAACTATACCAAACAACAGGATGCTGACCAAATTTGCAGGATAGAGAACAAAAGGAAAGCGGATCTTGCCTCTTAAAACTTTACCATTAAGTAAAGGCAATAAGTAACAGACACCCCAAAATTCAGATGCTAATACAGTATTCTAGAGCAATCCTAACGTGGTAATGATCATATTGGTATGCAAAGCCATACAACTGATTTTTGCTTCTCCTTTTAAGTAACGGAATGAAATCTTGTTCTTAAATGCAAATTCTACTTCAGCTTCAATTCAATGCCATGTACGCATTTTAATTTGAATTGCCAGGAAAAAAACACAGATTTTTTACATAGTAACATTTTAATAGTCTAACAGTAATTGTTGCCTGCTTTAAAAGTAAAAAAAATACCAAACAAAAAACCAAACAAAAAAACACCCAATCCCAAAAAACTCGCAGCAAAACCCCCAACAAAACAACCAAAAAAGTATTATTTTTGCTATGAGCTTCCTGCTTTTTTTTTTTTTTTGCAGCAACACAGACTGGATTTCAAATACAAAGACACCATGAAAGTACAGCCTCAGAACGACTTCCACATACCACTCTTGTGTACAGTCATTTGTTTAACATACATTTAGAATAATGACAAAAATGCATTTTCCCATCCCTTACCAAGTTTTTCTTTCTGCACTACAAGGAAAGACAGTATGTGAAGTTCAAACCACAGCTAGTGGGGAGCAGTTCCAATGCCTTAAAGCTCCGCTGTCAACTGTCTACATGCCTGACAGATGTACGACAGGTAAACAGAAACTGTTTTTAAAAAAACAAACCGTTTGTAATTATTTTGATGTTAAACTCCTATTTCAAAAATAATTACTGTATACTTGCAAATCTAGGAGGGAAAAAAACCCAAACCAAACCAACCTGCTTCATTACCACAGACACCTATTTGTGATGTAGCTATAGGGTTGCTTCAATATTACTCCAAAAGTCAGAATAGAACTTTGTTTTACAAGAAAAATGTACTTGTCCTCTATCTGAAGTGACAAAGAGGACAATATTTCTAATGAAATATATTTTAAAATGTTTTTTAGCAGAAAGAACTCACTCCAGAGTCCCCACAAGTTTCCAATCACCTGCCCCTCGCTCACATCTAACACTGTCAAGCTATTTTTTCGCTTGCCATAATCCAAGTTGTCTAAGACATCAGTTCTATATGTCCTTCAGAACTCTTTACTGGGATAAAAAGCTCCATGCTGTGTCGCCACCAAGCTGTTTTTCCCTCCTTTTTCAAGGGAGGAATGCCACGCTATTAGAACTAGATTGAAAAAAGCCAGAGCTGAATTGCCAGACAAGTACTTCATATTTAAGATGTGGAAGCCAAACAGTGTCTGTGCTTCACTTGAAATATAATAAAGAATACAGAGGCTGTCTGCTCAGTAGCATTGACCAGGAATATGCTATTCTGTAGTAACTCTGGCACTTCAAATTGAGAACTCCTTAGTTTGGAATTTTGTCACTACTTTTTTACACAGACAAGCTGTAAGAACCACTGACATTAAAAACATTGCAACAGAATTATTATTTTAAGAAACAGAAACTGGTAGCGTGAAAAATTAAGAGATAAACACAGAAAACTAATTACTCTCATAAAGGAAAAAGATGAAATCCTGGAGTATGCCTGTAACACTTCAAATAGGTAGAAACAGCAAGAAGAAGAGTGAATTCACCATTGGCCACTACTCCCTGTGAGATCTGGAGACTAGTAATAAGAGGTTACAGCTACCAAAAGAAACCAAACACAAAAACTACAACGTAGAAACTGCAATGCCAACACATCAAATCCAAACAAAGTTACGTATAAGAAAGTTTCCTCAGGGCATCTCATAAAGTACATTAAGCATTTTAACACTCCTTTTCTCTGTTTGAAAATGTGAACATTAAGAAATTTGTCAGACAATAGTCAATGCAAACTTCTACCCAACCTAAGCACAGAGGTAATCTCAGACACACCATCAGCCCCTAAAAGCTGCTGTGTCTAAATTAGCGTGTGATAGTTATCTCATGAGTTTTCCCTCAGTTTATGCAGAGCCATTTTAGTTTAATGTTTTGTGTTTTTATAAACATATGTATCTATTTGCATCATAGTTACATCAGTGCTAAAATTGAATGCCTATTTAATGTTCTGCTTTTACCTAAACAAAACTGTAGCTTAATATTACTCTAATGAAAATGTGTATTTTCAGCTCATTTTAATCAAGCAAATGCAGTAATGACTATGTGAGCACTCCTACTCTAGCCCAGTAAAACTGATGCTAACAACAGCATTAGCAAACCTGTTTCTGATCTGTTCAGGGCAAACTGAAATAGCCTCTCTTTACAACAGCTCTGGGACAGTGATTAAAGCTTCTTCAAAACCAAGCACCTGACTGCACTCATAAAATAAATCTCGTTTATCTTCACTACCTAAAATCAGCTTATGGTAAAATGATGCCACCTAAGCATTTTAACTTTCTCCTTTAGTCAACAGGAAGACAGCTGCATACAAACCAGTTCTGTGTGGATAGATATTTCAATGAATTTGAAATTGAAACTCTGAACTTGAAATTACTCCATTGTAACTGGAGCCAGAGCGTATCACTGAGATTTTAAGGAAATATAAATACTGCCTTTCTGCAGCATCACTAGGTTTACCTAACCTGAGCACAATGGAAAGCATCCAGTAAGAATTATAAGAGACCTAGAGACAACAAAAAAGAGTGATGGAAAAAATGGAGGGGTGCAGCTGAATCTGTACAAAGCCACTTAAAAACAGAAGGAAAAAATGTGTCCCATCAGCTTGTAGTGGTCAGGGAAGGAGAAGAATTCTTCATGTCAGCAAAGCTCGGGTTGCCTGACAGGACTGCCAAGGAAGGGCAGGCTCTGGCAGCTTGAAGAGCAGCCTGGAAGCACAGCGCTGGAGGGCTGTGGGAGTACCTTGTACGAGTACCAGTGCCAAGTTACCTAGGTATAGGATGCGTATGCTGCCCGGGGGCAGCAGGTACCAAGAACATCTGCTTGAAGGTCTTGCCTGGGCCTATTTAGCCAACTCCACCTGTGACACAGAGAGTACACACAGTTACAACCATCTACTCAATGTATATTTTCAATTACACTTTCCGGTGTATGATGGAGTGTCTGCAGTCAGTTCAGTTCTACCTCTCCTTGCCCGGCACATTCATGTATAACAAGGAGGAAAATAACACATGTACAATCTGCAGAGTCACAAAAATCAACCCTATGTTTGTACCCAGCGAACGAGTGAAATGATCCTATTGGTTCACTGTTTTCCAGATATTTTCAATTAGTAGGGCAGCGTAGTTTCATATAGGAAAATTGTTGTAATTATTACAACACCAAGACAGTAAATGAAGGAAATGCAATTACCATACTTCATGTGTATAGGCTTCCAGAAGTCTTTTAATAAGGTAATTCACAAGAAGGTACTGCAGAACACCAAGTAGTCCAGTAGAAAACCAAAATATTTTGAAAACAGAAAGAACTGTCCAGAGACAGAATGCAAAGAGGGAAGATCTACCCCTTTCTGTGAAAACTAGCAAGTTGTGGGGCTTGAACATTTCACATTGGTGGTGTTTGCTTCAATAAAACAATCTGGAAATTTGGTGAGGAGTGAGACAGATTATTTCAGGTGCCATGAAGTTATCAGCTTCTTCCTGGAGCCAGCAAAGCACTAGTGAAGATCTCTTACTTCTTACAGTGTGGGAAAACCTGTTCAGTTCCCTAAAGGAGTAGGGTGAATGATGAAAATAATGCAAAGTACCAATGCCATCTTCAACAGATACTGTACCAATACAATGCTCAACAGTTAAAAGTCTGAGTACGCTGTTTGCAGTTCACACAAAAATCCACCCTGCTGCTGTAGTATCTATAGACATTTGGTAACAACTTTGTGAATGTAATTGATTATGCTGAGATCTCCTTCTGTGCTTCTTAAATCCCATTATGGATTTACTTCCTCCTGAATACATTGTCCAAAAAATAACGCTAGTAGTGCCAAATGCATCATTTCATTTGTCATTTGTATGCTACTCAGTCTCCTCAGGCAGTTGTCTGCTCTTTGATGTCCTCAAACCATTCTTACTCTCCTATATCAAACATGTTTATGCTGGTACTGGCACCGGGAGGGGCACAACCCACAAAATCCATGATATCCTAAATGGTCACTGATCTGTGACAGTTATTGCAGAGCTACTGTCAGTCTGCTAGTCAGCCAAGAGTGACAGGCCACCCTCAACATGTACTCTAGCCCAGAGTGAATTCTGATGTCTTTCAGTGACCGCCAGGAAAAATCTGAAACTGTCAAAAGAACAATCTGACAAAGAATCAACAGCTAAAAGCAATCACTAAAATAGTCAAGTATTTAATTCTTCTCTGGAAAAGGCTAAAAAAAGGATTTAAAAGGATTAAAATATGAACAAAAGAACAAAATAAGGGCAACGTGCCTCCTTTCATGCCTTGCAAGTACACTATCTGCTAAACACAAAGCCTTACTAAGTCTTGTGGTATTTCAGTAAAACGTGAGTGTTGATGAAGTCAGACTGGTGAATGTTTTCCTGGAGCCAGATCTGCTACTAATAATGATAATAAAGGCTCATCCCACTGGTTGGTTGGTTTGTTGAGGGAATTAGGGAAAAAACATACAGAAAGGGATATTGCCAGGGACAGTACGTATCTGTAAAAATTTGAGATGACAATACAGTTTGGGTTTTATTCCAGATTACATATTTTGTAGGAATTTACATACTTTTTGATCCTTTCTAAGGGTTTTGTATCTTTTTAAGGTAAATGAAGGAGAAATACAGCCAAACAGTGTTCTACTTTATGATGTTTCACTTCGAAATGGTGAACACATTCTCAACACAGCAGAGAAACAAGTCACCCTACATGTAATAAGTAAATATTTTTTGGTTTAGAAATGAAGTAAAAGAGTAAAAGAAAAAATGGTCAGGGTAGCACAGCTAGAGCCTGCAGGCTTAACATCTTTGCTAGATCTTAGCTGGACTTCATTAAACTACAGTAGTCTACTGCATTCTGCAGTCTACAGCCTGATGACCGCTGTTGTAGGTTACCAGTTTCAGCAGAAACTGGGAAAGCTTTACAGGTGCTCTAACCTCTACTAGC
Organism: Falco biarmicus; assembly: GCF_023638135.1. Classification (NCBI taxonomy): domain Eukaryota; kingdom Metazoa; phylum Chordata; class Aves; order Falconiformes; family Falconidae; genus Falco; species Falco biarmicus. Next base: position 12,363,935 of record NC_079299.1, read on the forward strand.
AATGAAAAAGTTGTCTTCATTACTGGAGAGCCCAAAGAGCTGTTTCTCTCCTGTCCACCAAACTTCTTTTCAGCAAATCAACACTGACAAGAAAAAACCCGATCTGTTTCCAGCTGTAACAGACATGAGAGTTTTGATAGCTGAAGCAACTTTCACAGGCTATGTTTCTCTATGTGACATTAACAATGATCACAAAAGATTTAGTTTACACCTCAAATCAGCATGTGTGTAATTCACAAGCTGCATCAATGCACCCTGTGCTTTGGCCTCTCTGTACAAACCAACAAAGGTGTTGCCTCTACAACACCAACAAAGGCTGTGGTCCAACACAAAACCCAGTATTAACCCAAATCAAAGTTTTTACCACAAAAAAGTGATCTTAAAAACAAAGTGTTCTTGGATATCTACTGGATTTGTTAACTGGCATTCATGGTTATGTGCTGTTATACATATTGAAAAGGATTAAATCATGAACTGCCTTGATGCACTTCCTCAATACTGGCTCCACAATCCTGCAGCCTTGGGAGACGGCCTTTGCAGCTGACTCAACTATGGAGAGCTGCCAGCAAAGCCAGTCAGAACAGCAATGATTGAAAGTGTTGAAGAAGAAAAAGAAAAAAGAATAATTTTAAAACTTGAAGGAAAGGGGATGAACAAGAATTTGGTCAAAGTCAGAATAGCACTTCCTTGGATGTATTAGTATCTCAGATAGCAGATGCCAGTAATTTCACAGATTTAGATCTTCACCAGAAGCTCTGAACCACCCCTGGTGCTACAGAAGGCGATCTGCACCTACCCTTTTACAAAGCATTAAGAAAACCCCAACAAAACAAAACAAAAAAGCAGAAAGAAAGAAAAATGCCCCTAACTACAATTTGTACTAGCTGCATTACAGTGCCAAGGCCAGTTACCTTGCTGAGGTTATCCCTGGCAGCTGTGTCAGTGCCAGCCATGCAAGCTGAAGCAGCTACCCGTGAGATGTGAATCTGCACTCTGCTTTTATAGATTTAAAGTGTTGGTCCATATTACATTTTTAAGTAGTTATAACTTATTCATTCAATGGAATGTGCTCTTGCAGCAAGCTGCTGATCCCTCTGGTATCTTGTGCTGCACAATACAGCATCCATGTTCCTTGTGCTACTTTGCAGTGTGACTGTCTGCTCCACAAACCAGTGAAATAAAAGGAAATGGGCAACAGCTTTTCTCCACGCAAAGAAAGAGTGAAAAGCTTATGCAAAAGCCATGGAGGAAATATGTGAAGACAATGCACGTCTCTCTTCAAGGTTTATTCTGCATGAATTTGCAGTGTGGAGAAATGCTTAGGCCAGACCTTTTGGCTGGATCTGTGTTTCCATTTATTTTTTTCTGTCCTCCTTCATAGGCATCATCATCTTTTAATCTCCACTGGAGCTTTAGGAGGAACTGAGAATACAGCTCCATTCCTTCAGAGCAGCAGTCAAAACAATACTAATTAGCTTATGTCTTTTGTTGTTCTCATGCTTTAGTTGTTAAGTCAAAATATCTGACTCCTCTGTCAATAGTAGAGTGCAGAAACTAAACCCATATTTGTAAGATAAAGAAATAATGACTGCTTCCTCAGTTCCATTACATCCATCACAGGAATTAAATCCTGCTGTTCCAGAGAGGTGTAACATTATGTACTACCCTATGCAATTATGCAGTACTGCCCAGAAATTATGTCTTGCCCTATGCATGAGGGTATTCACCATAGTCAAAGTCAGCAACAAATTAACTGATCAGATTTGTATCTGAATGAGGCCCAGGAAGCTTTCATTCCTGCCAAGAACTTCCCCAGTCCTGCTAAAAGAGAAGCAAAAGGACCGTATTTACACAACCTTGCCCCTTCTAGCTTGCACTGCTCAGACTGAGGTGTACTGGTTCTCACTGTAACAAAAGCTTTTGCATTCCTGCACAATCCAGACCTGCCCTGCTCCTTACACATTTTTTCCCCAAGCATCTGGTACTGAGTGCTAGCATGATACATGATACCACATAAGACAGCCCTTTGAGTGTGCCAGAGCTGGCCAACGTGCTAAAACTCGGTCCACATGACAGTCTGCCACAATGCTGAAAGAATATTTGCACTTTTTTAAAAGACCTTTGAGGGTCTTCAGCCACAGCTTACTTGTAAGAACTGAATTAGTCCCATCTAACTAACCAATACTGTTTCCTCTGTTTCTCCTGCATGCCCATCCAAGTAAAATGCAGACAGACCCTCAATGTCTGGCGTGAAACCCCTCCTCTCCACTGGTAAGGTTAGCCATTATCAGTGTATCGTACGGCTGCCTGCAACAAGAAATTAATTCGGGAGCTCAAGTTATAACCATTATGTTTTCATGGAAGGAGGATTTAGGGAATAGGACTCACGATTCCTGATTTCGCCATCTAATTGTGCCCCTGACTTAATATGCAACACTGGCCAAATCACATTATGAGGGTTGTATTAAACTGGGCACAATACCATTTACACACCTCAGTGTGGTTTCTGGCATGTGGACAAAACCCAGCTGCTAAATACAGTAATCTGCTCTCATAGAATTATGAGTCAATTAATGTTAAAAGGCTCTTTGGGGAATACTGATGGTTTTCCATCAGGGCTCTAGTGATGGTTTTCCCCTGAGGGTCTCAATTGATCCTTCTTTGGGCTCTACATGCCAACTCACAGGGGCACTTCCCGTATTAGTCATGCAGATGTCATGTTATTTCTGATGAAGCTGTAACCAGTCTCTGTAAGAAAATACTGGAACAGAGAATCTCATTCTGTTAGGATATCTTTAGTAAGGGATCAGAATAGGGATAAGGAATAAGATCAGCTAGAGTGAGACTGCTTTGGCTACTGGAAATAATATCCAAACCACCATGTGAATGCTGCTTCAGGCACATCTGGCACATGACAAAAACTGAATCCCTAACTTTTTTCATAGCTTTTATGCAAGAGCTCTGGTTTCAAATGACCAAACTATTGACAAGAGCAAGAGTTCAGTCTCCAAGCTTATTCCACTGCTAAAGCAGCCTGCAGACCTACCTGAATACTGCTGAATTCCTGCTAAACAACAGCAATTCTATGTGAACCCTTCTTCCCAGTTTGTATACCAGAGGCACAGAAAAAACTATCGGGTGGTACAAACCCTCAGTTGCTCCTGACCTGGAAAAAAATTGAACTTAAGCTAAAGTGGAAGAGTGTACATGCCATTAGTAATTCTCTAGTTTTTCAGCCATTTAATTTTCCATGTACAGGCAGAATGTTCTTAAACATTTAAATATGCTATTTAGGCAAGAATGAGCAAGTTTTCTCCTGTCTCGATACTGGAGTAAAAAGTAAGATATCCACACACTGGACTTCATCTGTAACTAATGGTGCCCATGTCTTGAAGACTATATTGTTCCACATGTATGTTTTAATTTCTGATTTGCTACACTAAAAACATAACTGAAGCAGGTTTTATACACAGAAATGAAGGAATATAAAAACTTTCTCAGCTCCGTGCAACAGACATGCTAGAATAAGGATCACCATTTTAAGCATTTAAAATTAAAGGTAATAGCAACTGGGATAGCATCAAGAATATCTGATAAGATGGTTTTCAACTATTTATGTACAAATCATGAAACAGAAGATGCCTTCACTATAAATATTACTAACAGACAGAAGGGCTGGCAAAGCATCACAATCACAAGGTACAAGTTTGAAATATTTTCAGTTATTTGCAAACTATTCCTCACTGCAGGATGCATATTAACCTGCAGGTAATAAACCAACACGCTTACACTTTTCTTTCAATGTTAAGAACTACTAAAGATGATGGCTTTCCTTCTGAACGATGCAACTACTTCAATAACACTTTACTACTATTTCTAAAGAGACAAACAACCCTCTCCCACAACACACCAAGGTTTGAAGGTTTCTCCAATCTAGATGCAAGATAAATCTTTATGCAGACATAGAAGTCCCATCATCAGAAGAATTTTTATTGATACTTTGTATTACAATACAGAAGTCACTCTTCTCCCAGGACTGCTTCAAAGCCTAAGTTAGCATTTACAGAAGGATTATTATATTTGATAGAAGGCTTACCTGTGGGTCTAACAAAAACCACATGAAAGAGGACAGAAGTAATAAAAGCCAATAGTCCAATGTTATTATATGATTAGGAGCGTGAATTTTAACAATACAATAAACCTATGATGTTTTTTTATCGGGTTTTGCATGCAAGCTGCAAAAATAAAGAAGCAGCTTGAAAAAAAGGTATCAAAACAAATCAGTTGTTAGAGCATGTTTTCTACTTAAGACACTTAAATACTGGTGTGTTACTCCTTAACTACAAATGACTCACACCATTTATTGCTAACTAGTAGAATGGGCAAGAATACATGGGTCTGGCAGCTTGACAGTGATTTGTGGAAAATAAACTCGGGTATCTATCTCAACAACTGTCAGAAATAAAACGGATCTTGTTAAAGCATGGAGGACTCAGATATTTGTATCAGGCTTTTAAGCTAACCTACTAACAATGAAAATTCAACACCTAGGCAGATATCCCCAACCTAATGAGTCACAACTGGGTTTCAGTGCATGCTGTCCTTGTATTAGGAAATTTAGAAATGAGAAAAGGGAAAGATAAAATGGAAGACACTTTATTAAATAAAAACTACCCTAATATTAGAAGTCCATTACTTTCTTGGAAGAAACATTCTTGAAGGAATTTCCCTGCTCTGAAGTTTATAACTATTTCACTACAGAGTGAACAGCAAGCATCAGATGTCATCTGTAACAATAACTGGAAATACTTACAATGACCTCCAACTTTACAACTGCATTTAAGACATCAATATGTTTTGCTTTTATTTAGCCTAGTATCTCAGCTGCATTCTGTTACTTACACACACACATACACGCACTAACAGAAAAATGTAATGTTTCTGGAATTATTGAACTTGACTCTGGGAACTGGGCCATTTAGTACTCCAAATCCAACTGGCCTCACAGAGCTTAGGCAGTCCTGGCCCGTGCATTTCAAAACCGTGTATTCAAATGGTCACTGGAAGTCACACACATGATAGCACTGGAGAGCACCGTATACCAGGGATGCAGGCAGCCTCTGCAGCCCACAGAACTGAGGTTTTAGGAGTTAAGAGACAGATATTTCTCCATTTTCTCAGAGGAAGACAGTGCCCAAAGAGATCAAAAAAAGTAGTAGAGACTCATGTTTCCCTGCTTATCCATCCTTTACAGGTGCCACACTGAACAGCAAGATCAAAAAATCTCAGCTGTTTAGGGGGAAGAAACACTTCTGCCCTCCTGGTGCTTCCTTTAGGACATCAGAGCTCAGTTTGCTCCACTGTATGGTGCTGTTTGCCAAAGGGTTTGATCAAGTCCACATAAAGTTTGATATATTCCATGTTGGGCATGAACTTAAATCCCAACTCCGCACAGTTTCAGAGCCTTGTAGACTTGGACCAAGTGCACTAAAAAACCATGCCACAGCATGCCATTTAGTAAGAAACCTAATGATGTGAGCTAGTTTCACAGAATTGCCAGCATTTATGCGGGGGTAAGTATATAAATCTTATCAGATATGGGTACAATGTTTTGCTCTCTCCCTCTCAAAAAAACACCAACACCCAACCCAAAACTCTACACAAAAAATGAACAGCCAAGACAGTGAGACACAACCTAATCAAATCAGTCCGTTTTTGCAGGATTCTTGTACTTTTAGTTCTTCTATTCTTTAAAGCAGTGGCTATTTAAGGATGGTTGAAATGAATTCATACAGAAATGAAAAGAAAGATGCTAAAATAGTATGAAACAACTATCTTTGCTTGTGAACCCAGAACAGAATCATAGACAAAACAGCATTAGTGTAAAAAAGTTGCCTATTTATGCAGCAGAACTCCACTATAGCGTAGCAAAAACTCCTGTCAAGCTTCCTTGCTGAGAAAGATAAGCTCTTAACTGCTTTTCATTCCTTTTGCACAGGCAATGCAACTTTTAGAAGAGGATCAGCCTTCTCTGTGGCCCATGCACCTTCACAACAGAATTGTTAAGAGCATCTCAGACTTTGCTGCTAGACATGCAAGAGCCACAATGAACACAGCTTGAATTTCCAACCTCAAGCTGATATGCAGGGCTGGCATTTGGAAAAAAAAGTGTCTTTTTTTCCTGTAAGCTGAGAAAATTTGATCTAGCAGGCTCCAAGTGGCAGTAATTGTGGAACCCCACAATGCTGTGTTAACATCACTTTTCAGGAAATAAACAATTTAGAAAGTTGTCATGAAAGTCTCAATGACTGTAAAGTTAAATACAGCTGAAGTTCCAGTTCCTGCTGTTAGATAGTTACTTTCTGTATTTGGGAACTGTTCTCTCAATAAGCATTTGAAAAAAGTGAAAGAGTCAGGACTAGTTCACATTTGAAGACAGATGAAAGAAGCTGACAGAAGAAAGAAATAGGATTCAACAATGGGAAAGAAGTAGCAGCTACAAGACTGCTCAAAATTTCTGAACAAGGGAAAAGAAAAAGATTGCATCATTCTTCAGAGAACTTCTCTCAATGGTTGCAAGTCTTAGCTGAAATTATAGCTCTTATTAATCAGTTACATATGTGCCACCACATCCATGAGTTAATTTACGTTCAAATTTCCCAATAAGCATAGTGATAGAGTAAGTACAAAACAGCAATTCAAGTATTTTATACCAGGCTATGTTAGTGAGACTTTTTCTGTGTATGGCAAAAATACAGGGGAATGAGAAGGCAAAACTGTGAGCATCCTCTGCCCTCCTAAGGCTGTTGGCTGGGCTATTTTTCATGGCTCTTAAGTGCAATGGCAGGGAAGACAAACAGCCATCACTACTTCCTCTGCAATATATGGCCAAAATTGTATCTCTCCCCTTAACAATGAGGACGAGCAGGACCTGGAGTGGAAAATAAAGCTAACTATCCTCAAAAATTACTCTTGATGGTAATTGTAGCAAAAAAGAGAGGACATATCCACAGCCACATTCCCATCTTCCACTGCTGCTTCTGGAAGCAACAACACTGCTCCCTCTGGCAGCCCTCAGCCCCAGTCCCTCCTGTGTAATCTACAACTCACAGGGGGAATGAGGAGTCCTATTGCTGTCTTGTTAGCAATTCCCAAAGAACAGTTGCAAGAAAACGTGGTTCCAAGGGTATTCTTACATGGCCCTTTGACACATCTGTCATTGTATATTATACGCATAAGGACCCCAAAGAGAAAGACATTTTAGAGGTGTTACAAGGTATTTTTTAAAAACACCCCAAACCCCATTCTCCCATGAATTTTAAAACCATTCCCATCCTCTCACTTCTTTGCTGAGATCTGCTATAGGAATTACAAGCTGAATTACATGTTGACAAGCAGTCATGAAGTCATGGCAATTTTAAGCTTTTTAAGACAAAAACTAGTTTTATATTTTATGTTCATGCTGTGTTTAAAGACATGAAGAGTCTACACATTCAAGCAGCTAAAGACTATGCTAAAACAGCGCATACTGATCTACTACACCAGCAGAACAGGCATGTTTGGCAGTATCATTCATTCCAGCTTCCACACAAAACATTGCTACCAGCAAGGTTACAGCTGTATGATGGACTTGGCCAACCCACTACACCAGCTCATCATACCATCCTACACTTCACTGGCATCATTACAATGATAAGAAAAAGGTTGTACAAACCTTGCCCAAGTCGTTGAAGATCTGGGGATGTTTGGACTGTGAACAGGAAAGCTCATTAAGTAGCAAACTTATCTTTTATAAAAAGAGCTGCAGATTGCCAAAGAGGCATTGCAATGTAGGAACAACTCCTTATTTTCTGTGTGCGTTGTAGTTTACTTAGTTCTCCAAGTCACACACAACATAATGCACAATGCTGAACATGCAGTCACAGTGTAGACTCCCCTGCATTTTTGTACTTGGAAATGCCATAATTAAAATAAAAGCTTTTAACATGGTATATGGGAAGTTTATTCTTTGTGACTGATTCTGACCCTGCAATCATATTGATCCTAGCAGACGTGTCTGCACATGTTCTGGGACTTTCTAGATAGATGGATCTTTCTGCATCGGTACGATTGCACCATCAGGTCCTAAGACTGTAAAGATAAATGGTAAACTACAGAGATTGAACAGCAACAGCTGAATTTAAACATAGCAATGCTCCAACAGTTTTCACATAGAATAGAGGCTCAAATTGACATGATTCAACAGAAAATGGCAGAACATGCTTTATTGTTTCAACTCTAATGAAAATCCCCCCAAAATCATGTGAATATTTGCTTTTATACAGCTCCCATCCTTTGGGAGGTGAAAGAGAAAAAAAAATAAAAATCACTGCCTCCTTATTACTGCAGACCAAAATTCATTTTTCTTGGTATTTTGCCAGTTCAGTTCACAATGAACTGCACCCACCAAGCAAGGTCATATAAATGATTGTAAAAACAAGTTTCCTTTGTGCATGAAAAGGAATGAATCATTTGGAAAAATGTGACAACTTCAGTACTATTCCTGCCACTATGTATTATTTTTCTAAATTATGCAATCCATCAATATAGCATTCATAAATGTATTTTTGGGAAATATGACCTTAAGTAAGTTTCTGCATAACAGCACTGAGTGGGATTTTTCAGTGAAAGAGAAAGTCTGGAGGAACAGGAATGCTGGAAGTCCATATGCCTGCTACTCTACAGCAGAAGCTTCCAAACCAAAACAAGGGCCACATGAAAAACAAATGATGACAACTCTGCACAACCATTAAGTAGCCCTCTTTTTTCTTTCAGCTGCAAAGAAATCTGAATGAAGGCTTTGCAAGAGATGCACAGAATGGACAGCAAAGTATCACACAGTCACAGGGATGTCTCAGCTGACAGGTCTTGTGGCCTCCTTTGAGGTTCTTCAATACATGATTTCATTCTTCCTGCACGTTTAAGCCCCTTCATAGCTAGATGTTTACAGATATTGCTGCTACCAACCTCAGAAGTTGTTGAAGTGCAATATTGCTCCTAATACATCATTATACATAACCTGGAAACACCTCAGAGTCAAAAAGTCCAACAAATCCCTGTTTAGTAACAAGTTCTAACTACTTTGCTCCAACTCCTTTTGTTAGCTTCCTTCAGCTCTTAAAATGTGTCAAACCTGTTAACTAAGTCAACTAGCAATATTCAGATATTCTGAAGGGAGAAACGGTGTTGTATGAACTGCTGATCATTCTGAGCTGTTTTTCCTACACTCATTATTGCAACAAATGAGGCATATGATCAGCAACATACCTAATGTGTAGACATGACCTTACATGAGCCAGACAAGAGCATATAGCAACTGATACAGGAGTCTCATCTTTTTTTGTTATTGGCATCTCATACAGCGCTGGAACTACACAATAAGTAACTCATGGTTTCTAAATAATTTAGTTGTTGAGCATAGAAAGGCATCTCAACCACTAGTATACAAGTGACTTCTTGTAAAAAAAGGACTTAATTTCAGAGTCTTCAAAATCAAGGGCAATACTTCTAAATGTAACAGCAGCCCAGGATGATGCCTTGAAGGATCCTGAGATAACCTTTCCACTCTCAATTCCATTCACTAAATTATTTACATAAAATAAATATAAATCCTGAGAATAATCTTCAGCAGTGTGATATACTGTCATTAGCAAACAGCATCATTTTAATTTGATGTCGTAAGATAATGGTCTAGTGGTTCTGCCAAAGCAAGCCAAAAATTACACATTTATGCATGTTACACCAAATGTGTTACACCAAACTCTTTGGTTCACTCAAAACTCTGAATCTTGTATGCCATTATAATGGAAATTTCCACATGTAAATCCATGTCTTAAGATGTTCTGTGAAATAGAGTTTGAGATAGTGCTGCCCAGCTGTGAAGAAGTCCAAAGGCTTTCTGCCTCCATAAAGTAGGTCAGGTAATCACCCAGTAGTATATGAGAAAGTCTTTTCTTTTCCCTGTGAATTAACCAAATAACTGAATTCTGATCAGCATAAAACCTGATTTTGCTTCAAAGCAAGCCAAAAGGGAAAACTGGAGGCAAAATAAAGGCTTTACCATCCTCAATTAGTGCACAAATATTGGACACTGAGAAATAAGCTTTAGTTTTGCATAGTACAGTTGGCTTTAAATGCTCTCAGAAATTTATCTAATGAAATATTCATATACAACACGATGCATTTAATCCTAAATGCTAGAAGAAAAGAGCAAGAAACTGCAAATAATTTCAGACATCTCCATGACAGTATTTGTTGGTAGTTTAAAACTGCACCATGATTTCCACTAAGCTGCACCTCAGCCGCAGCACTATGGGCTTTTTTTTCCTCATTCAATCATCGAACTTCAAAAAGAAACTGTTACAAAATGTTACTGAAACTGCATTTTTGCACATTACCATGGTCCTTAACTTACTGAAGAAATACATAAATCTAAAGAAAAATCCTGCTGTGCTGTACGCAGATTTCTCTTCTACATAAACAGCTGTATCTGTTGACAAACCACCTAAAGAAAACAGATCTTGGAACAGGTCTAGAGGCCCATCAGAGGTTCCTCCTACACCACGATGAAATCAGTATTTTCTACATTGCTTGACAGATTTTGTCTACCTGGAGACTGTCCTCCGAAGATGACAATCCAACAGCTTACCTAGGTAACGTTTATCAATACTTTCCACGCCTTATGGTTTGAAAGTTTCTCCCACCTCAACTAAAGCTTTCTTGCTACAATTTACAGGGATTTTCTTCTCCTGACCTCCCCAGCAATACAGAACAGCTTGTTAACATTTTCTTTGTAGAAGCTTCTGTGTACCTATTTCTCCCCTCAATACTTTCAAAACAAAACAAAACAATGCCAGGGTCATGGCTCCTATGCTTCCAATCACTTTGGCTGTACATCCTTCTCCCTGTCAGATGATCATTATTTTTTTAATATGCAATAACCAAAACCAGGCATATTTTAACTTTAACCTTCAGGACATCACGTAGGAGAAGAGGTTATTTTATGCATTTTACACTGCTGTCAATGCATCTTAGCGTATGGTCTATTTTTGTTTTAAGTGGTATGACACTGTTGATGCACAAAGACTGCAGTCTGGTAGGACAGTCAGATACCCTTCATTGCAAGACTTCTGCCCAGCCAGCCATTCTGTACTCCTGCGGTAAATAATTTCTAACCAAGGGTGAAATTCACTCTTAGCTGGATAGCTACTAAAGGACACTCAATCTAATCTAAACTACCTGGTACAAAATGCCTCTGAGTTCAGGGAGGAGTGACAATGCATCTCATCCCATGCTAAGACAGATGTATGTGGGATGCACTGTCCTCAAGAGAGGCATTCCTCACAATTTAGCAAGGTAAATCAGAAAGCTAAAAGTACTGGTTTATAATTAACTTAAATGATGGCTGTCCAACTTCCAGACAGCTTTACGAAGTACAACACACCTGACATGCACTGTGTGCTTTCCTCGTTGATCTGGGCTCTGTTCCTTGCAAACCAGAGAAAGGGCAGGAAGCATTTTATACTTTTATCACCCAATATACTTGTATCCCCGGCCCAGCTTAATGCCTTTGGCCATGCTTGCTAGGATAATTCAGCCTCTTAACTAAAAGCACTGCACAGTGCTGGTCCCAGGAGAAAGCCCAGCCAAAGAGAACCTCCCTCATTGGAGTCTCTCATTTTGAAGTGAAGTATCACTTGGAATACAGGATTAAAACCAGTTTGTTACACAGAAGATATTTCTCCCGCTTTCTTATTAGAATGACACTGTCTCATATGAGAAAAGCCTTAATAAAAAAGTCAAAGCAAATGCTTGCTGTGGGAACTTTTCTCTTTGTAAATGGCTTATGGGGCCAAGTTAAGTTTTAGAAACAAACACTAAGGCTGGTCTGAACAGTTTGAGAGCAAATTTAAAAAACAAATACTCGTGCATGTAAGACACACATACCCTGCTCTCATTTTAAAGGCAAATAGATTTAATTTCTTTTTCACAAGAGTAGAGCAAATGCTAAAAATTCTACCTGGCATATTCAAATATAAACTCTCATTGTCAGTGGGAGTCGGAAGCTGTGGAAAGCACTGCCAAGGCACTGCAGAAGAGTTCAAGTACCAGTCAAGCAAGAACTCTGGGAAAAAAGAAGGGATAACTATGGCATAGCAAGTGGCATTGCAGCATCCAAAGCTTACCACATATGAGAAACCACCTTATCTAAATCCTGTTCCTAGAAAGCAATCCACAAAGCTTTGATAACAAAGGTAGCTCACTTGCACGGTCCTCCTTGCACTTACTGTGCTGTCCTGGGATTTAACCGCTGTCATACCCACGTCCTCTACTCCCCACCCTCGGACACCTGTATAGGTTTTTGGTAACACTCAGTCTTTGCAAAAGAACACAGCAGAACCTCTTCAGTAACCAAAGAGCAAAACTAGAAGTGCATCGTGTACATCTTCAGCTTCAGCAAAAAAAAAATCCCTTGCCAGATTTCTTGACTACTCTTGACAAGACACTGATGGGAGGTTGTCATGGGTTTGCATGGCAACGGTTTGGTAGCAAGGGGGCTACAGGTGTGGCTTCTGTGAGAAGATGCCAGAAGCTTCCCCCATGTCCAATGGAGCCCATGCCAGCTGGCTCAAAGATGGACCCACTGCTGGCCAAGGCCAAGACCATCAGCAATGGTGGTAGCACCTCTGGGATAACATATTAGGAAGGAAAATAAATAAATAAATCTGTGCCAGCAGAAGAGAGGAGTGAGACTATGCGAGAGCAACCGCCCTGCAGCCCCCCAGGTCGGTGCAGGACAGGGGGCAGGAGGGGCTCCAGGCACCGGCGCAGAGATGCCCCGGCAGCCCGCGGTGGAGCCCACGGTGGGGCAGGCTGTGCCCTCAGCCCATGGAGGTCAGCGGGAGCAGATCCCCACCTGCAGCCGGGGAGGACCCCACGCCAGGGCAGGGGGTGCCCAAAGGAGGCTGTGACCCCGTGGGAAGCCCACGCTGGAGCAGGCTCCTGGCAGGACCCGTGGCCCCATGGAGAGAGGAGCCCAGGCTGGAGCAGGGTTGCTGGCAGGGCTTGTGACCCTGCAGGGACCCACGCTGGAGCGGTCTGCTCCTGAAGGACGGCACCCCGCGGGAGGGACCCACGTGGGGCAGTTTGTGAAGAACCGTGGCCCCTGGGAAGGACCCATGTAGGAGAAGTTCATGGAGGACTGTCTCCTGGGGGAGGGACCCCAGGCTGGAGCAGGGGAAGAGTATAAGGAGGAAGGAGCGGCAGTAACAACATGTGAACTGACCACAACTCCCATTCCCTGTTCCCCTGTGCTGCTCAGGGGGAGGACGTAGAGAAATCAGGAATTATGTTAAGCCCGGGAAGGAGGGAGGAGTAGAGGGAAGGTGGTTTTTTGTTCTGATTTGAATGGTAATAATTAACTAATTTCCCCAAGTCGAGTCTGTTTTGCCTGCGATGGTAATTGCTGAGTGATCTCCCTGTCCTTTTCTTCTCTCCCTGGTCCAGTTGAGGAGGGGAGTGATAGAGTATTAAGTCAGGGTCAAACCACCACAGAGGTCAACATCTGTGCTTATCAAAGTTCTTCAATATCATAGTGCACAAGAGAAAATCTTCATGCATGGGAACTTTGTATTGCTTGCATCACACCAGAAAGTGTAAAAATAAAAACTCAAATGAAACATCCCCTGCCCCACAGAACTTACCCAGTACCACCACCCTTACTTCTTCAAACAAGTCAAGCAAATCCACATTTATTTTTTAATGAGGGTAATGATAAAAACTTGAGTTAAAAGCAAGCAACTAGATCATTTCATCTGTCCTTGGGCTGACAAAAGAATGACCAAGGAGTATATATTGTAGTATTTAGTTTGGTCTGAATATATTGCTGAATTGGATTCACCAAAACAGTGCAGACTATACACAAATTTATCTTTATCTTCTAGCACTGCACTCTCCAAATATATGTGTAGATTTTTGTTGCATTTCCTACAGACCAGCACTTAAATTTACTTTAAATTTAAGGCCATAGTTCTGGATAGTCCTTCTGGATTTGACTAGCCCTCAAATCTCAGCATTTGTTCCACAGCAGAAAAAACACGATGGAGCAGGCGTGCTGATGCAATAAGATCTTAAAGGATATTTAAGTTTGTACACTTGCGTTGTCAGAACCATAATGCAGTAATAGAATATGCTCACAGTCATTTGTGTGATCTAAGGATACAGGCATATAAAGCTTAACACTGAGATTTCTACTAGTAGAGTATAAGCTGCACTAAGCAAAAGCTTTTACATTCTTAAAATAATTTGATTAACATCTCATGGAAACAAAGTTGCAAATAACTAAACTAATTTGCTATTCCCATCATTGACAACCTGTTACCTAATACCGAAGTAACTATAAGTACTCAAGCCATATGCAGAGCAATAGACCAAAGAACTATTAAAAAACCTCCACCAAACCAAATCTAGAAAAACAATCAATAATTGATCTGGTTTAATTAAATACTGTTCTACTTGCTGAAACATTGTCCTTCATCAGACACAAACCCCAGCATTCTGTCAACTGCTAATCCTTCCAAAAAGGAAGGTGTGCTTTCTCCATTTATAATACACAAATTGCATTAAGAAAATAATATGCATGAAGCTATAAACCTGAAATGGACAATTTCACTAGTGCTTTTTTTTTAATAGATAAGAAGTGATGTCTAACTTTACTTCTAAAGTTAATCCTGCTGCAATTTTTTTCTACTGAAACTATTAGCCAACTAATTGGGAGGAAACAATTTAAGAGAAAATGAAGACTTTTTAAGAGAACAGAAAATAAATCTCACACTTTTTAAAACCCAAACATTAGCAAGTATTTTACCCCATCTCTGTTTAGTATTAACAAAAAGCTTCACTATATTTTATGCTGAAAATGTATCTTTCTTAGGGCTGTTTGTATGGGTTTTTTTGCTTGAACTCAGAAGATAAATCATTCAATTTATGTACATAACTTCCTCTTAAAGAGTTTAATTACTTTAGGTTGCTTAAGTAGGACCTTGGAACTCCAGAGCTAATCTCCAAACCCTTGCAAGAAAGAAGAGGAAAAAACACTGCATGAAGGAGCAATAGACGAACGGTGGTCTTTGTAGGACAGTACTTCTGTGCACAGAAACCTATTAGTACCTCCCTCATGAGCAAGAAACACACCTTTACAAGATCTTTATTTGACAAGGTGGGGCTCTGGCAGCAACAAGAACCTAAGAAGAAAACTGGTCCTGCTTACACTGAGCTCTGACAAAAATACCAAAGCTGGATTTGTCTCCTGAGTCAGCTCACAGCACAATGCTGCATACTGCTTATTCAGAAACACCACAGACTGATATTGGCAGCAAAGTTCCCCTGTCCTCAAATCTCATCCTCAAGTTAGGAGGTCCCTACACCCTTACAAAAAATCCACTACAAAAAAACCCCTTAATTGCTCACCTATGCCGTAGTATGCAGAACTCATTCACTAACCTTCCACAGAATCTATGGGGTTGGCTTTAACACACCTGTTCTTACAGTTGTACATGAAATGCAGAGCAGGAAGAAAAATAAGAAATTCAAGCTGACTAACTTGTCACACACTTATTTGATCTTTGGTGATTTCACTGACAGAGAAGCCTGATAACTCTCTTTATAGACTCGATGGGAGAAAGGCAATGTTTCTTTGTAGTCACGCAGCCTGCACAGTTATTTAGATTTTGTCCAACATATTTTTGATGGTTTTGAACAGGAACAGAAAAAAGGTTACTCCCGGTTAGTGCACTGGGAGAAGAACCTGGCTCAGCCCACTCAAGGTAACATTTTCAAAGTTCTGTTACCTAAAAAGCACATAAAAATAAACTTGCCTTCCATAAAGATCCTGTTCCAGTAGATTTTTCCAACATGATTTCCTCCAAGAAATATTAGATTTGATAAAATCAACATTGAAGTGCTAACAGATGCTAGGACAGCATGAAGTCGACGACGAATTCTTGGCGAGAAGAAACGCTCCTGAGGGGCAAAACAAAAGCTGCAGATGAAGTTAACAACCCCTACAATTTTTCAAGCAATGTTAGAAAAAGACATTGTAGTTACAACAAACAACATTTACACAGAAGTGCAAAACCTTATAGAAGAGACCCCAAAGATTTTAGAATATCTACCAGAACTCCTAACAATGCCACTGAAGTTTTGGTAAGACTACATAATAAAAAGTGATGTTGAATCATAGCTGAGGTTGGAAGGGACCTCTGGAGGTTACCTAGGAAGGTCATCAGAACAGGGCCAGCTAGAGCAGGCTGCTCAGGACTGTGTCCAATCAGGTTTTGAATATCTCCAATGATGGAGGCTGCACAACCTTGCTGGGCAACCTGTGCCAGTGTTTAACTACCCTCATAACAAAAGATTCTCTTACATTTAAACAGAATTTCTTGTCTTTCAGTTTGTGCCCATTGCCTTTTGTCCTGTCAGTAACTACCACTGAGAAGAGTCTGGCTTTACCTTCTTCACCCCTACAATTAGGTAATTATACACATGGATAAGATCCCTGCCTGAGCCTTCTCTTCTCTGGGCTGAACAGTTCCAGCTCTCTCAGCCTCTCCTCTTATGGCAGATGCTTCAGTGCCTTCACCATTTTTGTGGCCCTTTGCTGCACTCACTCCAGCAAGACCATGTGTATCCAGTTCTGGACTCCCCACTATGAGACACAGTTCTATATATTCTATGTCTTAACTCTTTTCTTATTAAATGTACTCCTTGATGAATATTTGCTGATGGACATAAACAGTAACAACATGCTTCTGGGGTGAATAATACCATCCAATAGGTTTCAAGATGGAGCAAAGCACTTCAGTACAAAACAAACAGCATCAAACAACTTAATGCTTTGGTTGATTAATAAGACGTTACTGAAAGATTCTAGAATCAGATCAGAACTGGTTATAGCAATAAATCTTAATAAATAGATACCTCCATATACAAAAAGATTTAAATAAACATGCAATCCCAAATTTATTTCGGTGCAAATATTACTGTTCATGTTCAAGAAGCGTCAATACCTGTTGTAAAGTTTTTGGTATGGTTATTCTAATGATACAAATAAAGTAGGTCTCTCTCCACTATTTACTAGTTTACGTTTTTCTGAATCTATATTTTGCATTATCACCTGAGGCATGACTGCAGCACGGAGACTGCAAAAAGATGGTGAAAGAAGGATGAGAAAATTTTAGCTTCCTCTAGTATTCAGTTGTTAGAACAAATTTTAAAGAACGTTATAGCACATCACAAGGAAATACTGTCTCATTACTGCATAAGGACAAATAACTTGTCCATCATGTCCCCAGGCTGAAAGCCTCTTTACATAGTGCCTGAATCTGCAAAAGACCGAAAGCTTTGTGTGAAGTGATAAGCATTTGCCAGGGCACAGGAACTAAGGAAAACACCAGGAGCTGCTCAGCCTTCATGTCATAAACAGTGATGTTGCAGAAAACAATGTCTTGTGATGGCAGCATCAAAAAAAAAAAAAAAAAAGAAAAAAGAAAAAAAAGCAGCAATTAATCCTTAATAGCTGCAGCCAGAACCAGAATTCATGTTCACATACCTGAAACAACATAAACACATGCTCAAAACAGACCTACAAAGGCATTCCTAGACAATTAAATTGCTAGCTTTGTAAGCATCAAAACAAATGTTTCCACTGCTAGGTTGTAAAGTGACAAATCTTCAAATACATGACAGCTACAAGCATAAAAATGTAATTTTAACATATTACAGCAAAGTAGATATCTGGTAAATTTAATGTTAGCCCCAGTCAGAACTATATCTATTGTATGATTCAGTCTGAGTCAGCACAAAAATGGGGATAGATAAGCTTCAAGGAAAAGTACTCTGTATCAGGCTGTATGCACAATACAGCAACAGCCAATCTTCCATACATTATGGAAAACATTCATGTATGAAAAGAGAGAGATTTTTCTCTGAAAATTCTGGATGAAAACTAGGGCATCATAGGAGAAGGGTAGATAATATAATTACAAAAATATTCACAGACATTGACAGTTACTTAGTGAAACAACTTTTTCCCTTTCTAATACTTTGCATCTCCAAAGCTGCCCAAGGACTTCCAAAACATTCTTCTTCAGTTCACACACAGGTAGAGGATATCTTGTCTCCTCCAGAAATGCACATGCAGGAATGTGTGGTCCAATATATGAAAAACATAAGCCTTTTCAGAATGTTTAAGTGTATGTGCACAGAGAAAACGTTCAAAATCTTGCTGCTGCATCCATGTTAACAGCCAAGTTTAATAAGGAGCAGTTATGATCATGCTAGCTTGAACTTCTGTGTTAAGTCACCAAACTTACCCTCTTCTTACACCATGTTCATTAATTCTAATTGAGCTGTAGCTTATCTACAGGGAAGTCTCATCAGATCTACCTTTCACTCTTCCTCTGTCTACCAAACTTATTTGTCAACTCTATAGAGGACCAGTTTTAATTAGGAAGGGGAGGAATAATCTTCTGGTAAAGCTGTAGAAAGTGTTAGAGATGGACAACCCATCAGACCGGGTGAGTTTGTGAGGTCTGCCTGGTTTACAACCCAAAGCAGTATGACTAAGACAAACAATATGAAGAGCTGAAAGAGCTCTGCCACTTTTTTTTTAAAAAATGAATACAGTTACTAACTAACTAAATAAATAAAACTGTCACATAGAATACATCATCCTCTACAAAAGTTCTGTATGTTAAACAATACAAGTTAACTGTAGTACAGACCATAAAAGCCTTTAGTCATTTATAAGGTATAAGGGAGCAGTTTAAGACAGAAACAGCTTAGACAAACACTGAACCCTTTCTGGATTTTGCTGTAGCTAATTTCCATTAACTTTGCTAGGCACGGATCCAAAAAACTGTACACATTTTCCTGAGGGTCTTTGATATCTACACAGCTTTTACCCAGATGCAACTGAGGTAAAAAAACCCAACCATTCTTCAAATATCTTGTCATCCAAAAAAAGCTAACTATGAAAATACCTGAGCAGCTATTGTGCTCAAATTAATACACTGGAAGCATTAATTTACCCATGAAAAAGGAATGAGGCTGGTCTAGATAATCCATAATAACATTTGTGATTTAAATATCTACCAGCATGTGGATTTTTCTGAATATACAGCAAGTTGTTTTCATCAAAGCAGACAAAATTAAAAAAAAACCTCCACGCCCACAACTCTTCATTATGCTATTTAATGCTTTTAACAGTATGTTCCATTGCAACAATACAAGCAGCTGCTATGGATTTGTGGTGTTTCTCTGGATTTTACTGCTGCCTCTTTCTCGTCTTTTCCTGTTGGAAATACAGCCAGAAGATAGAGTGACAAAAGAGCACCTAGTGTTAAAATTACAACGAAGCTGTGGCTGCCTGGCCGAAACCCTTACATTTGCATCCTTCCTCAATGCTCCATCTTACTTGTAATCTGGCATCAATTCTTCGTCGTGGTTTACTTTTAGTAATCACCGCCACCCCCATCTCCCCACACACTGTGAAATAAATGGACTGTAGCATTTAAACTACAAAGAAAAAAATAGACATATTGTCAGGATACTCAGTCCAAAGGCATGCGGCATGACGTAGGAGGTGACTTATCAAAGGTTGGCTCAGGCTACCTTTCCTGAAACTGAATGAAGTTTGGGTTATTATTCCAATCCAATTCCTGCTGTAAATGAAGATTAGCCTCAGACATTTTTGCTAGACATTGGGAAAAACCTCTCTCTGCACACTATTGGGTCTAGCAAACCTTGGTGCCATCAGATCTCTCTCAACTGGGCCTTCTCAGTCATCTTACAAAAGTAAGTGATACTACCATGTAGCGGGCTACCTTGAAAAATAAATCTGTGTATGTGTTTGAGAGGGGTAGATGATGACAGGTGTGAAGAGGATTTGCATGGTCCAAACATTCCCATTCCTAAATCCATTTCCAGTTACACATGCATGCCACATTTAGCCTCTGAGTGAAAACCAAGCCAGAAATAGGAAGCTTGTATAATGGCTGTTTCTTGAGAAAGATAGCTTGTGAGAACAACATGCACCAGAAGAGATCATTCAGGTTAGAATTAAGAGTCAAATTAAAGGACATGATGGAATTTTGAGTTCAGAAAGGTTGAGAGAAAATACTTATTTCGTTTACTTTGCAAGGTAATTACAATACTACTAAGTGCAAAACCAACAAACGTGACAGAAGAAGTGGCTTCAGATAGCAAGCATCATTTAAAAGAACTTCCCTCTAAGGTGAGTTGGAGCTAATCAAAATAAATTTGCCTTTTCTCTTATTTACAGGACCATGTACAATGTTATTACTGAATGGCATAGAAAGATGAAATAGAGGGTCCAGAAGTGTTTTTCCTAAATGCCTTTACATCTCCTAGCTAGACAGAAATACTACAGTGCTACAGAAAATACATTGGGGAATACTAACGAGAATAAGTCATCCACCCCACTACATGGAAGTTGAGGTGGCACCCAAGACCGAATTCTGTACAGCAGTCAAAACTAGGCAGTCTTATACAAAATACCGCACTGAAGTCTTTTTTTTACAGAAATATATTCCCTAGTATTTTATCAGGGACCCAATCCCACATCTTCCCACAGCTACCATTCTTAAACTTCTTCTAGCAACAGTGGCAGCATGGCGATTTGGCATGTCCCAAATGCTTGTTGTTGAGAGGGCTGATTAATCCATTTGCAGTAGCTTGTTCTGGGAGCAGGTCACATGTGTCACACTGTTTTAGAGAGGGCTCAGGAACTGGGGTGCATATTTTCCACATACTGCAAACCCAGCGTAACGGCAGAATGACATGTGTCAAGAAGCCTCCCCTGACAAACAGTAGCTGCTACATTCCTGGCAAGTGCTCAGAAGATGGGAAATATCTGTGTGTGCTGCATTTGCAACACATCTCACTTACATAGCTGCTCTGGGACAGATTAAAGAAAACTTCTACATAAAGTCATTGACATTATCAAGCTTGCTCATACTAAAAATACTTTAACAAGTCCCATGCAAGGGAATTAAATTTGCTGCAAGTTCAACAAGCGTCCATTATCGTGGAATAAAATAGAGATTCACAAGATTTATTCCTTTTTGAACTACCTTTCCAGACACTTGACAACCCAAGCACATGGCAAAATAAAAACGTATGGTGAAATTGGAGAAGCAGCTAAATATTTCTTATGGGAACATATGCATCGTAGAATAAGACTGTCAGATACTATGGCCAGTGACATGAAACATGTGCTTGATACTACAAACTGCAACACTACAGGTTACGTTATTTATTTCCATCTGCCTTTGGCTTTTGAAGGGTCAAAATAATCCAGTAAAATTTTTAGAAGCATTGTCTTTTTTTAAACATATAATATTTAATTACTACCTGTTCTGCAGATTTCAACCTCCCCCCACCCTTAAACATATCAGCCAACTTATCCAGACTATATACAAACTGCACTACTTCCTGTGTTGAAGAAATCAAGAAAGTTAATGAATATAACACCTAGCCCTACATTATCTTTCACTGTCTCTCCTAGTGTATGAGAGGGCATTAAGCATGCTTTCTACCCTTACTAAAGCTCCATCTTTTCAATTTCCTGAAGGTTTTTACTAAGGAAGCAATACTTAAAAGCTAATGTAATGTTGACACCCATTTACACCACAAAATCTAAATGAACTATTTTTTGCAACGGTCTGTTACATAGAATTTGCAAGAATTTGGGGGGGGGGGGAGGGGACAAGTGTGTAAAATATTTGTGGGTAAAGTTGCTACACTACAGAACGGACATAGGTGGTGCCATTATGCGAATCAGGAAGATGCGTGGAAAAAAACTCAAGTTGTTTGCTGGGGTTTCTTTTACCAGAGCAATTTAAGGATCTGAACTTTGATTTTCACCCCGTTACATCACTACTGGAGAGTAAGGGCTGAATTAGTTTACTTCTCTACAGAAGCCACAGACACCACCTAATCTTGTGCTTCTAAGTGCTTTCTTTTAGAAAAATGTTCTTAGGTAAATGACAGGCCAACTCTTCAATGTCTATCCCTGAAACCTGGTAATCATCCCATTACTGCAAGGGTGAACACCTCAATGCATGCCTTGAATCTGGGTCATCCGCAATGCAGCCATTTGCCAAAAATAACGGGACAGCATAAAAACAAGAGCACGGGTGAAATGCTGAAAGACAGCGAGGAGCAGATGGGACGGTGGGAAGGGAAGCAACACATCCTGACTAACAGTTACTGGCTATTTTATCTATCTGCAGTTAGGCACACTGAAAATGGAGGGCAGGGTGTGACTGAGCAGCTGGGGGAGCAGATGGGATGGAGGAAAGGCTGAAAATTGTGACAAAGCTCTGCCAAACAGAATGTCAATTCATTTCATTTTTAAAGTGAGCAGTAGAAATTAAGATGGGTTGGGTCCAAGCAGTGGGGCAACTTCTAAAAATGTTTGTTAATAAACATGGTCAATGGGTAATAGTGACAAAAACGTGTTTGAGAGTGCAGAAATGAAGGGAGGGACTACATGTGCTAACTAATGTTGGTAGAAGTTAGGGTCAAAGAGCAGCAGGAGCAAGGGAAAGGCAGCTGAGAGGCTGACATGTCAATATAATACCTACACCTGCACTCTGAAGCTCAGGGGCAGATGATGAATAGAGTACAAACTGTACCACAGAACA
The DNA here is from genome assembly GCF_023638135.1 of Falco biarmicus. Lineage (NCBI taxonomy): Eukaryota > Metazoa > Chordata > Aves > Falconiformes > Falconidae > Falco > Falco biarmicus. Next base: position 12,386,701 of record NC_079299.1, read on the forward strand.
AAAAAAAAATCAACAGAAATAAAGAATTCTGGTTGAATGCACATGCAAAATATCCATTTATTAAATAATCCAAAAGAAATTGTGGAATCCCCAGAGCTGTAACAGTAACAAAATAAGGAACACGCTGGCAAGCAGAAAGTGAACAAGATGTGCTACCAGATCTTATCCATCAACAACTGTCACACCAAATGGAAGAATAAATTTAACTTCCTATCAACACATACTATACTCTTCAGTAATCATGGCTATCATTCCCGTTTGCTCCGTTCTTCAACTAGCTCTAATAGCTCTAACCCAGAATCAGTCCCCTTTACTTTGCTCTATTTTTCTGCCGTTTTATTTTGCTTGCAGTTGCTCCTTCCCTTCTCCCCAAGTTAACCTATGGCCTGAGATCATCTTCTGTTTCTTTTCAAAGTATATACTTCTCTTCCAAAGCAAAGGTAAAAATTAGCTCCTGGAAGGTTCACACAAGAAGGTGGGAACTGACAACATTTTTCCAAGAAACAGGATGATGCAAATGACCTGTAATTCCCTAAATCCCTCCTATAAAAAGAGGACCACACTAGTAAAATCAAGCAGCTGTCAGTTAAGAAGTATTTTCACAAGTAGAATTTGTGTCTGAATTTAGGAATAAATGCTATATATAGTGTTTGAGAAGATACTCATCTTCTCTATTGATGTCTTACTAAACATTCACTCAACAGAACACTGTCTTGCACTAGCACCAGTTCATTTTTAGATTTTCTAAAAGTTCTACATTTAGAGCATCTCTCAGCAAACAGCCAACCCCGCCCTTCTGTTTGAAGAAAGCCTCCTACCAGCTCGTATGTATGCACTACACTTACAGATGCATGTGTCAAAGTTTGACATACACAGAAGTAAATTTCTGTACTTGCTCCTACACTTACTCTTCACCCTCAAAGAACCTGCACAAACATTTTTTTTTTAAAGTGGCAGCTTGTGCAAAGTGCAAAATGAACAGCATTGGAACGCACCATCCTCTCTTCCGTTTTATGTTTATAGCTGAGAATTTAACCAAGTAATGGTAGTGTATGTACTCCCTTCAACGCATCTCAGCTCTCACCAAGGAGGATATGCTGAGAGTGCCATGCGCTGTGTCCAGGTCCTTGACATCCTTATTTTTGTTCTTCTGGTTCCTATTCTCCCCATTCTGGTTGTCTCAGTTCCCTCATTCACATTTTAACATTTTTACCTTTTAAAAGGACCTAACTTCACCAGTCATTAGTGCTGCATTTTGGTCCTGCCCTTACGGGCCTCCCACACTGTCACTGCGAAACTGTTGACAAGTAAATAATACACAGTTATAATCCTCATGGAGACATCTGATAAACACTCTCAGCAAATAGAGACCTCGCTTTCCCTGTGGCGAGCTTCTGTAGCTCAAGGCATGGCAGAAAGACAAAGAGTACACCACTCCTCAGTACTTATAACTTGTATTTCCATAACTGCTGACATCTATTGTCTGAGCTAATTCTTGGGGTGAACAGAGGGAGACTGTATTCATGTACCAGCAACAAAGTGCATAATCAGCACCACTGTGCCTTGTTTTCATTGTGTAATGTGACTTACTTTCTTTTCAAACTGTATTATGGCCTGAGCACCAGAATACTGCCTGATGTCTCCAGAACAGAAGAGGAAGTAAATAATGCTGGTAGGTGGGAGAAGCTTTTTTTGTTATGACAAATGAGCAGCTATGCAAGGGGGTTCCCAGCTGACACTGTGGTCTGAAGCAGAGCAGCAATCATCTGGTTAAAAACAGATGGGAAAATCACAACAGTTTCTTCACTGCTGTCATCAAAAATAATACTTCTTGCACAGATTTGACAAAAAAGAGATGCCTGTACTCAAGAGGTATGAAACAATAGAACATTATCTCTGAAATCTTACTGCAGCCACTTTTGTCATTCACTGTATAATAAACCTGGATCATGTTTGTCCATCACACAAAACACCACCTACTAGATTTTTCAGTCTTTGTTACTGAGCCTGAGGAAAGAAGATCCCCCAGTTAAGAAAACCAGAGCCTGAGTGCAAGTCTGTGTCCGTGTGTGTACATGTGTGTGCATTTTTAGCACAGCTCTCAAAACGTTTAGGGATATACTTCCATGAAGACAAATGAACCCTGAAAAGAGGGTGAAGAAGAGAAAAAAATAAAATCAAACAAAAGCTGAAACATGTAAAAAATTATGTGAGTCAGAATTATTGCTGGAAAAGCTAAAAGTCAGAGGAAAAAAACCTAAGATGCATCAGCCAGCCCATATTCACCCTTGACGGTCATTCAGCAGCTCCGTACAAACAGCACCTCAATACTCAGCTTGCTGCTCCTAGGTACCATGCACCCAGACCAGTTGTCACAAGTCTGCCCTGGCTAATATTCACATCTAGGGAAAGGGGTATTCATTGATTTTGGGTCAGAGTACACCTACTTTCGATAGTAGAGATTTCTGGTGAGAGCAATAATATGGCTGAGCTCACGGCTGGGGATGGAGTCAAGCTCCCATCCACTGGTCTGGGTTTTGACATTATGGGTGATAACCTATATCTCAAAAACCAATTCTGCACTCTGGAAGAGTCTGATTAAAGGACTTTGTTCAACTACCCCAGCTTACATTCTTACAGATTCTCAGTGGAGTGACAAACCCAACAGAAGTCTACAGCAAGCACATAAAGAGGTTATGAAGAAAGCATCATTGGCAATTCTTGACACTTAATTGAATCAGCATGTTGAAATAAAAATACATATGAATTACACAAAACTAAGGGTAAAAAAGAAAAGGCCAGACAGGCTTGACATTAGTAGATCAGTGATACAAATATTCTTTCCACTAAATAAAGAAAAATTAAGATCAAAGACAAGTGTGTGCTGAAGAACAGCTGAGAAGGGTCTTTATTTATAAATACAAGGATCTTATGAAAGATCTAATCTTGCAAGGGAAGTATGTTTGTTGACCACCTTGCACAAGTTCCTAATGTTTGGTCAGATATTGCCTCAGTCAGCTGCAGAAGGAAGCTTTACAGTTATCTCATGACAGTTTAAGTTATACTTGCAAAAATAAATTCTGCCATTAAAGGAGATAATTATATATTTGTTCAACATACATAAGATGTGGCTGTGAAATTCACAGGAATCTTTATCTGGCTAGGCTGAATTTGGGCCCTAACATAGGGCTGAGGAATTACTGCAGCAGAACACAGCTGGTTTCTTTTTCCCACTGAGTTTAAATATGGAGGGTCTGCCTCCATTTTATATATATATATTTAATATAATTTTATATAAAGATTATAATATGAATATAAAATTATATAATAAAAATGCTGTATTGCTTATGTACATTTGCAAGGGGGAGGAGGTTCTAAATAGTCAAGCTCCTCCTCTTCCACTTCCTTTCCTTGGCTTTTTTCTCTTACATGGTACTGCTTTGGGTGCTTTTCAGATTCCTCTCCATGAGACAAATCATCTAGCAATAAAATAACCAGAGGAAGTAATGCTTTCTGCTGGGGTGAAGAGCTAGGTCAGCTCAGCAAAGATTCCA